>NC_084755.1:19302697-19615197 GCF_033978785.1 Entelurus aequoreus | reverse complement strand
TCGACAGCTGAAGTTGTTGTTGTACTAAAATAACATGCGGTATATACTATATAGTCTATGGGTGAGGGCGGACCTACGTCACTTCCGCCTACCAATCCCCTAGCAACCGGGAATTCGTTGAAAACAAACCAGCTCACAGTGAACACAGCATTGACAGAAAAAGCATTTAACGAGCGTTGTGGCTTGGAAGTCGGCGTTAAATCCTTCATTTACGCAGTTTTACTTATTCGCATATCGTGTGAAAAAAACAAAATGTATTATTTGCGTCAGACTCGTCTCAGTGAATTTTAAAGCTTCTCAGGCTTAGCTTAGCTTGCTAGTTAGCTTAGCCTGCGCGATACTAAGAAAGAGACGCGGAAGTTATCAACAACTCCGTGTGAACACGCCGTACTTGTTGGAGCCCACGTCGAAGAAGCGCTTGTTGTCCACAGTCATCGACGAGCCCTCCGGCAGCTCCGCGAGCTCCTCGTCCACGCCGTAATCGTCAATAAGTTTGGCCAAAGCGTCGCGGAACTCGATAAGTCCCTTTGTCGGGAGCGCGATGGTCTGACCCCAAGCCGGGCCCCCTGTTCACGGTCTGCCGGATCCTCAAGAACCGTCCCCGCTGGTTCTCTTTCCGGTCCATGTAGTACTTCCGATTCTCCCGCACTAGGAACTCGCTTTTCAGGGCCCGCCGCGGCTCATCCTGCACCATGCCCGGGTTGCTGGGACCCAACTGGGCGTAGTGTTCGATGAAGTCCCCCAAGTAGTCGCGGAACTTGACCGACATAGACAGCGTGAGGCGGCTCTTGTTGCCACCGGCCCCGACTTCGGCTATCTTCAAGAAGCGGCCTTTGGCGTTCTGCTTGACGTCCAAGTAGAAGCGTTTGTTTTGGATGTCAACTCGCTTGGACGCCAGCTCCTGCGTCTCATGCTGGAGGCCGGAAGCCGAGCCCGTCCCTCCCGATAGCGTGCATGGAACCGAAGCCTGGGCCCGTGGCTGCTCCTCCTTGCTCACTTCCACTGTCTCTGTCCGCCATGATGCTGCCTGCCTGCCTGCCGACTTTGGGGTACTCCAGTGAGAACCGTCCTCGTTTTCCCGGTGTAAAGCTGCGAGCCATTTGTCTCGTCTCTGTGGGCTTTTATCCCGCTTTGGCAGAACAAAATACAACCTTTGTTTTCCCTGTTTCCAGTTGTGGTTAGCACAACCAAAAACAACACAGTTTTTCGGCATTTTGGAGGCAGAATGACGGGTTTAACCAGCGTAGGTCGACAGGTTAAAGAGTAATGGCAACGGTTTGTTTTCAACGCCAGTCTGGTTGCTATGGCTCGAAGAACCCATATGTAGC
This sequence comes from Entelurus aequoreus, assembly GCF_033978785.1. Taxonomy (NCBI): domain Eukaryota; kingdom Metazoa; phylum Chordata; class Actinopteri; order Syngnathiformes; family Syngnathidae; genus Entelurus; species Entelurus aequoreus. The sequence goes on along the minus strand of NC_084755.1, from coordinate 19,613,869 downwards.
TCAGTTGCCTGGATGTCGGCCCTCACCCATAGCCTGTGTAGGCTATTTTCGAAAACCGGTTTCGTTTAAATTTGCACTTAACAGTTGGGTTTTTAAAAACCAATAAACCCTATAATTTTCATGTTGCTATTTAATCAACTCGTATCTTAACCTAGCCTCACTGGAAAGACTATTTACATAATCATAGCCATTTAGAACCGTTTAAAATGCCGTGAAACCTCGTTAAATGCTTTTTCTGTCAATGCTGTGTTCGCTGTGAGCTGGTTTGTTTTCAACGAATTCAATATGGCGACCGGTTGCTAGGGGATTGGTAGGCGGAAGTGACGTAGGTCTGCCCTCGCCTATTAAGAAATGAGCGGGTAGCAACACTGTATGCTTATCTTTGGATATTAAGACCTCATGCTGTCGTCATTGCTGGTCTGTTTAATACTGTTTGGCATGTTATTATCATAATTACCTTTCCCAGTGCGTCGTTGCCTGGAGTACTTTGATGACGTCAACTCACAAGAAGTTTGAGTTTTTCAGCACTTCCGCTCTTGCAGACCGAAAGCCGGGTCGGGGGCGGAGCTTGACATGCGCAGTGGACGCTGAGCGATTTGGTAGTTGACACCGGAGCGACGCATAGTGGTGTGTGTTGAACTTGAAGGTGAGTAGAGGGCTTTGTCAAGAAAACATTGCACCGTTTTAAATGTCGTCACTATTGTCGAACTAAATAAAAAGCCTTCAGTGGGTTTAGTGCCAGCGCGTTTTTGCTGAGGTTTGTGTGGGCGCTTGCTAGCTATTAGCATGTTTTGTGCTAGCCAGGAAAGTTAGCTGTTGTTGACAAAAGGCCAACGCAGCATTTCGCGCCTTGTTGTTGTTGTTGGCTCCGACAAACAGATTTACGATCGCATTTGGATAGATTAAGTTGTCATTTCGAACAAAAGTCGCTTAAAGGCAGCAATGTCACGTCAAATCTGGCGGCTTGGAAACATAAGAAGGCCTTTGTTATGCTGGTGTGTGTATGTTATTGTTACACCAGCCTGCCTGTGTCAGCTTTCAACGTGTGCTGCTTTCTCACCCTTACAGAATCACTAGAAACCAGGTCAATCTTACTCCCAACAACAACAAGTGGGGCCATAAAGCCCCCCCTTTATCCTGATAACATCTCCTCTGGCTCTGCGGTAAGTGTTTATTTACTAAATCAGGGGCGTCTAACTCATTTTAGATCTGGGGGCCACATGGAGAAAAGGCCGGACTGGTCAGATCACGGCACAATAACTTAAGAATAAAGACAACTTTAGATTGTTTATAAATAGAACAAGCACATTCTACAAATCATAATGTTGTTTTTTTTTTTTTACAATTACCTGTTGCGGTCAATAGTAGAGATGTCCGATAGTATCGGCCTGCCGATATAATCGCCCGATAAATGCTTTAAAATGTAATATCAGAAATTATCGGTAGCGTTTTTTTAAATTATTGGTATCGGTATTTTATTAATTTTATTAAATCAACATAAAAAACACAAGATACACTTACAATTAGTGCACCAACCCAAAAAACCTCCCTCCCCCATTCACACTCATTCACACAAAAGAGTTGTTTCTTTCTGTTATTAATATTCTGGTTCCTACATTATATATCAATATATATCAATACAGTCTGCGAGGGATACAGTCCGTAAGCACACATGATTGTGCGTGCTGCTGGTCCACTAATAGTACTAACCTTTAACAGTTAATTTTACTCATTTTCATTAATTACTAGTTTCTATGTAACTGTTTTTATATTGCTTTACTTTCTTTTTTATTCAAGAAAATGTTTTTAATTTATTTATCTTATTTAATTTTATTAATGTTTTAAAAAAGGACCTTATCTTCACTATACCTGGTTGTCCAAATTAGGCATAATAATGTGTTAATTCCACGACTGTATATATAGCGGTATCGGTTGATATCAGTATCGGTTGATATCGGTAATTAATAGAGATGTCCGATAATTTCGGCCTGCCGATATTATCGGCCGATTAATGCTTTAAAATGTAATATGGGAAATTATTGGTATCATTTTTTTTATTATCGGTATCGGTTTTTATTTTTTTAATTTATTTATTAAATCAACATAAAAAATACAAGATACACTTACAATTAGTGCACCAACCCAAAAAAACCTCCCTCCCCCATTCACACTCATTCACACAAAAGAGTTGTTTCTTTCTGTTATTAATATTCTGGTTCCTACATTATATATCAATATATATCAATACAGTCTGCAAGGGATACAGTCCGTAAGCACACATGATTGTGCGTGCTGCTGGTCCACTAATAGTACTAACCTTTAACAGTTAATTTGACTCATTTTTATTAATTACTAGTTTCTGTGTAACTGTTTTTATATTGTTTTACTTTCTTTTTTATTCAAGAAAATGTTTTTAATTTATTTATCTTGTTTTATTTTATTATTATTTTTAAAAAGGACCTTATCTTCACCATACTTGGTTGTCCAAATTAGGCAAAATAATGTGTTAATTCCACGACTGTATATACAGCGGTATCGGTATCGGTTGATATTGGTATCGGTAATTAAGAGTTTGACAATATCGGAATATCGGCAAAAAGCCATTATCGGACATCCCTAGTCAATAGTATATATACTTAATTTGTCATTATTTATATTTTCTGAATAAATTATGTGATAATGTTCATCAGCCAACTCATTGGTGTTAATTTTCAATCTATCACGATAAAAAAAATTAGATCAAATTAGGGCTGGGCGATATGGCCTTTTATTAATGTCTCAATATTTTTAGGCCATGTCACGATACACGATATATATCTCGATATTTTTGCCTTAGCCTTGAATGAACACTTGATGCATATAATCACAGCAGTATGATGATTCTTTGTGTCTACATTAAAACATTCTTGTTCATACTGCATTAATATATGCTTATTTTAAACTTTCATGCAGAGAGGGAAACCACAACTAAGTCAATCTACCAAAAGTGTATTTATTAAACAGTTATTAAGCAGTGGCACAAACATTCATGTCATTTCAAAACAGAAAGTGCAAGATTGTCGAAGTTTGTAGAGTGGCCGTGCCAGCAATCGGAGGGTTGCTGGTTACTGGGGTTCAATCCCCACCTTCTACCATCCTAGTCACGTCCATTGTGTCCTTGGGCAAGACACTTCACCCTTGCTCCTGATGGCTGCTGGTTAGCGCCTTGCATGGCAGCTCCCGCCATCAGTGTGTGAATGTGTGTGTGAATGGGTGAATGTGGAAATACTGTCAAAGCGCTTTGAGTACCTTGAAGGTAGAAAAGCACTATACAAGTATAACCCATTTATCATTTATCATTTATTTTAAAACAAGCTATGAGTGCACGATGTCACTAAGATGACATATCAAAACAACACTAAATTAAAGTGCACTTTTTGTACAGAACGCCACTACAATAGTAAAAAACAAATAAGGTGCACTTTTGTGCATGATGTCACAAGATATTTCAATAAGTGTCACAAAAAAATGAGCTGCATATCAAATAGTATATGTCCTTAATGGAAATAGTTGCTTCAGCATTTTTTTGGTGTGGCACCGAACAGAGATGTTGACATGCACAGTTTCAAGCACTCTTCATTCTCTAGCGGGTGACTTTTCAAATGATGCTACATTAGCAGTGGTGCTACTTTTTGTAGCAACGCTTTTGCCGCATAAATGTTCAACATATTCCCGCTTGAAGCCAAACCACCGCCAGACGATGGATCCTGTGCTGTTTTTCTTGGGAATTAATTCTTCCTCCATTTGTTACCAAATTTGCAACTTCTCTCTCTCGTATTACCACTCGCATCACAGCAAACGTTACCAACGCTACCTGTCTGCTCTGTAGGAGCGTATGACGTTGCTCACGTGACATATGTAAGAAGGTGCGCTTGTTTTAAGTCTCTGTGAGAAGGAGGAGAGACAAGAAAGAGTGAAAAAAGCCTGTAGTGTAATGCCCGCAACTAAAAGCAACTGCGTGAGAACGTATACTCGAATATCACGATAGTCATTTTTCTATATCGCACAGTATGTCATTTATCCATCCATCCATCCATCTTCTTCCGCTTATCCGAGGCCGGGTCACGGGGGCAGCAGCCTAAGCAGGGAAGCCCAGACTTTCCTCTCCCCAGCCACTTCGTCCAGCTCTTCCCGGGAGATCCAGAAGCGTTCCCAGGCCAGCCGGGAGACATAGTCTTCCCAACGTGTCCTGGGTCTTACCATTGGCCTCCATGCTCCAAACACCTCCCCAGGGTGGCATCCTGACCAGATGCTCGAACCACCTCATCTGGCTCCTCTCGATGTGGAGGAGCAGCGGCTTTACTTTCAGCTCCTCCCGGATGGCAGAGTTTCTCACCCTATCTCTAAGGGAGAGCCCCGCCACCCGGCGGAGGAAACTCATTTGTCGCTTGTACCCGTGATCTTGTCCTTTCGGTCATAACCCAAAGCTCATGACCATAGGTGAGGATGGGAACGTAGATCGACCGGTAAATTGAGAGCTTTCCCTTCCGGCTCAGCTCCTTCTTCACCACAACGGATCGATACAGCGTCCGCATGTTATTTATGTAGTTTGATAATTTTGCTCGACTGATGTACTAACATCATGTGGTTTATTTTTTGCATATGTAGCATCATCTACAAAGATACAAATAATTGCTATTGCGACATCCAGTGGACACATTTAGAACAGCTGTTTCTTTCATTCAAAAATGTCAGGGTAATTTTTATACTAGCAAACTCATCCCGCGGGGGATGGATACAACCTGTTCGCGGGCCTGATCCGGCCCTCGGGCCGTACGTTGGATACCCCTGTCCTAAATCAAGCTTATTGTAAAAAAATACACATTATTATTACTAGGGATGTCCGATAATATCGGCAGGCCGATATTATCGGCCGATAAATGCGTTAAAATGTAATATCGGAAATTATCGGTATGGGTTTTTTTATTATCTGCATCGTTTTTTTTAATTTAATTTAATTTTTTTATTAAATCAACATAAAAAACACAAGATACACTTACAATTAGTGCACCAACCCAAAAAACCTCCCTCCCCCCATTTCTTTCTGTTATCAATATTCTGGTTCCTACATTATATATCAATATATATCAATACAGTCTGCAAGGGATACAGTCTGTAAGCAGACATGATTGTGCGTGCTGCTGGTCCACTAATAGTACTAACCTTTAACAGTTAATTTTACTCATTTTCATTAATTACTAGTTTCTATGTAACTGTTTTTATATTGTTTTACTTTCTTTTTTATTCAAGAAAATGTTTTTAATTTAGTTATCTTATTTTATTATTTTTTTTAAAAAGTACCTTATCTTCACCATACATGGTTGTCCAAATTAGGCATAATAATGTGTTAATTCCACGACTGCATATATCGGTTGATATCGGTATCGGTTGATATCGGTATCGGTAATTAAAGAGTTGGACAATATCGGAATATCGGATATGGGCAAAAAGCCATTATCGGACATTCCTAATTATTACTATTATTGAGTGTTATTAGATTATAGACTAATATACTGTTAAAACAAAGCTATTGTTTGGATGTTTTGTACACATATAGCTTGGCATACATTGACCTACATTGGACTGCCTTTTTGGTATTTTTAATGCACAACAGGTATCTCAGTGGGCTCTGCATTAGTGGGGTACGATAGATGAATTTAAAATTTCTAAATTTCAAGTACAAACCACAAAACCAGTGAAGTTGGCATGTTGTGTAAATCGTAAATAAAAACAGAATACAATGATTTGCAAATCCTTGTCAACTTATATTCAATTGAATAGACTGCAAAGACGAGCTATTTAATGTTCGAACTGAAAAACTACTTCTTTTTTTTTTTTTTCAAATAATCATTAACTTATAATTTAATGGCAGCAACACATTGCAAAAAGTTGGCACAGGGGCATTTTTACCACTGTGTTACATGGTTTCCTTTTAACAACACTCAGTAAACGTGTGGGAACTGAGGAGACCAATTTTTGAAGGTTTTCAGGTGGAATTCTTTCCCATTCTTGCTTGATGTACAGCTTAAGTTGTTCATCAGTCCGGGGTCTCCGTTGTCGTATTTTAGGCTTCATAATACGCCACACATTTTCAATGGGAGACAGGTCTGGACTACAGGTAGGCCAGTCTAGTATCCGCACTCTTTTACTATGAAGCCATGCTGTTGTAACACGTGCAGAATGTGGCTTGGCATTGTCTTGCTGAAATAAGCAGGAGCGTCCATGAAAAAGACGTTGCTTGGATGGCAACATACGTTGCTCCAACACCTGTATGTACCTTTCAGCATTAATGGTGCCTTCACAGAGTGAAGTGTAAGTTACCCATGCCTTGGGCACTAGTACACCCCCATACCATCAAAGATGCTGGCTTTTGAACTTTGCGCCTGAAACAATCCGGATGGTTCTTTTTTTCCTCTTTGGTCCAGAGGACACAAGGTCCACAGTTTACAAAAACAATTTCAAATGTGGACTCGTCAGACCACAGAACACTTCAGTCGATGGGATGGAGACTTGTCCAGGGTGTACCCTGCCTTCCGCCCGAGTGCAGGTGGAATAGGCCCCAGCACTCCCTGCGACCCCGAAAAGGACAAGCGGTAGACGATGGATGGATGTCTCGAATGTTGGAAAATGAGAACAGAAAATGTTTCCTCTTGTTAATTCAATCTCAAGTGTTGGTTGCACTTTATTCAAATACGATGTGAATGCATTGGCCATTAATTGTTGTTTACTTGCTTATTTGTATCCATTATTCACTCATACCTAGTTCCCTTACGAGAAATAACAGGAATATATGAAGTTTCCCCTAGTATCTAGTATTTACTTCACAGTCAGACTGGGTGATTTTTTTTTTGCTCAAAAGTTACTGAATTAATTTCAACTTACTGAATCGTTTCGGATCGGATCATTTTAAATAAACTAATATCGTATCGGCAACCACAATTTCTGAATTGAATCAAATCGATGTTAAAATGAATATTCACACCCCTACTCTGCATCCTTTATTTTTTGTGTATGCATCCCTCTGTAGAAAAAGTGTGAATACCTCTAATCACTCTTTTGTTATTTTGTCCTGAACACCACAGTGTTGCACAATGTTGGCTGGCTTGGTGTCAATTTCATACAGACCTAACTAAACTGATTACTCATCACAAACAGTCACATGCATGGCCACACAAACATGTGGCCAGTCCATTACAACACTTCTATTCTGCATCTACTTACACAGTAACACACAGTTTTGATGGTTGTAGTTTGCAGTGGTGTACAACTGCATTACATTTTGTAGAGCTATGTGTATAGTATTTTAATTATCTTGTTTTGGTTAATATGCCTAAAAAGTAATACAAAGGTAAATGTAAATATGCCTCTTTCTGGCTCGTTTGAATGCCACTGCTATTACTGACACTGACAAGTAAAAGTTTGAATGGACTGAGCATATTTTTTGGGGTTATCTGTATGTTTTTTCATGTGCCTTCTAAATACAGTAAGTTGTATGGAGCTGTCAACGGAAAAATACAATGGGACAATTTCAAATTGACAAAGATGTGACTAAAATTCAGGATTTTACACATATTTTGTAAAGTTAATTAAAGAGATTGCTAGGTTAAAGTCTTCTCCAAGTCGATACAAAAAAGACTTACTTGGCTTTTTATGACAAAAACCCACCGATCAACCTGCATATCTGTGTGCTTGGCTGTTCCATACATCTGTCATCACTAAGATTCGATGTAAACCGATGATTTCGTTGAATGAGAAAATGGAAAGTAAAACGCACCTGACTTTGTCCAAATGGTGTTTATCAACACACCTATTGTACAACATAGTAGCCACATAACCAAAGCTGTAATCATTGCGGCAAGACGCAAACTGCTCAGCCAGCATAAGGATGTTCCGATCAGGGTTTTATGCTGCCGATTTCGATACTAATAATCAATGAGTGAGATCGGCTGATATCAATACAGATACCAGTCACATGCATTGCTTGTGCATTTTTCAATTCATTAATGGTGAGTGCTATTGACAGTTTATTAATGTCAACACAACATTTTAACCAGTTCCTGATTCCCTTTTATTAAATACAATTGTTTGTAAATGCGAGTGTTAATGAGGCGAGGTGGGTAATGAGGTGGTGTCTTGTCCAGCTGCCTTCCGCCCGAGTGCAGCCCAAAAGGGACAAACGGTAGAAAATGGATGGATGGTCAAAACAAAGTGAATAGCACACAATAAGTATATGACTACCTATTTAAATCCTTTGCTTTTTGCTTTAAAAGTCTTCATATGTCCAGGGAATTATTCCATACATTTGTAAACATTAAAAAAAGCAACACAAATATTTTGAGAAAATAGAAATATTGATCGAGTCACCGTAGTACTGTTCATACACTGATACTACCATTGGTAACGACATTACCAATTTATGGATCGATCCGCCCTCCTCTTACGCACTGACTGACAATGCTGACACACCAACAGACTCTTATTAATCTACTTGTTGATTTAATGTTAATAGCTGTTTACTCTTTGCGCTTCAATCTACACTTAAAGTTTACTAAGCATTCATTTCTTGGTGTTTAAATTGAGGTGTTTTTGATTGGCTTTGAAAGGCAGCGGTGTACTTTTCCCACAAAAATAGTCCGATACTGATTGGTGGCCGATTGATTGGCACATCTCTAATCGATACCACTGATAAATTCATTGTAAGCAGTACGTGTTAGTGTGACATTCCTGGGTTTTGCACCATCCTTTTTCTACTACTTGTCCCTCCCGGGGTCGCTGGAGCTTATCCCAGCTGCACTCGGCAACAAAACTAAAATTTTATAGCAAATGCAGAGGTAAATAAAGCTGCTGGATGCTTACCACTCATGACAGTTCCTATGTAGTTGCTGCCATTGTGTGGAGTTAAAAACTACATAAGGAGGTTGACTACAGCCACCGTTCTTAATGCTGATGTATTTTGACCCGGTAATACAGATTTTTCTTTGGCTCATTAGTGGTGCGATTATACAGTATGATATACGTGTAATAATGATCTGTTTGGGACTAATGTTAGTGTTTTAACATGTCAAGGTAGCGGTGTGAGGATAATTAAGGACATTTTTCCCCAGATATTTAGCAGCCACGAAAATGGCCACAACAGCAGATACCCTGCCCAACGGAACAGGGCCTTTGTATGACGGAAAGGAAGACGCCCTCAGGTACGATTATTCCCATGAAACTCAGCAGCGTAGTGTTTCTTTGTTTGCTAAGAATGCAGTCAAACCACTATTTCTCTACGCAGGCCAGATGATTTTTCTGAAATGTTGGCAGCCGGGACAAAAGATGTTCATGAAAAAGCAGAAAACACACAATTTGTGAAAGATTTCCTCAAGGGACGTATCCGTAAAGAGCTCTTCAAGGTAAGTCTTAATAAAATTGAGAACATTTACATTGTACCCCTTTGTGAAAAAAGGGAATCACCAGACTTGGAGAACGTTCATTCAGTTTTTCCATTTTGTAGAAACAAGCCGATAACAGACATGACACAAAACTATAGTTTTTTCAAATGGCAACTTTTTGGCTATAAGAAACACTCAACAAAATGTAAACAAATAATTGTGGTAGTCAGAACAGTTTAATTTTTCAAGCAGAGTAAAATGATTGGGAAATCACTCAATTTTGAAGAGAATTAAGGAATCGCACCGTAAACTTTCCTTTACACCTGCATCAAAATAAATCTGTTATTAGTCTGTAGTTAGAAATGAGTGTTCACACCACGTAGAGCTGTTGCACCAGGTGGATTAACATGTACCATGGCTCCACCAATGTTGCAATTTCCGATGCCAACAAACAGACTTGAAAAACACTGAGTAGTTTGGTGTCAATAAAGATGTGAAAAAAATGCATTTTTATTTGCTTCAATTTAAAAATAAATGTTTATTGCTTCTTTATTTGTGATTATTTCAAGCTGATTATTGGATCCTAGGGCTGGACGATTATGGCAAGAACAACAAAAAGAATAATCAGATCGCGATTAATATCAGTTTTTTTATACATTGTTTTTAACCTGGCAGTTTTAAGCATTTGGACTAAAAAACAAATATGTTTTCAGGCCAGCATAAACATGATTTCCCTTTTCCCTCTCAATGACAGCATCTCAGTTACATTATGCCAATTTGTGCGACAGATTTCTGTTTTTAGCCAACATTGAATCCGCCTGTGATTCCAATGACACATAATCTGATTCTGTTTACTTCCGCGTACCTTCTAACCGGACGTGGGGCAGTAAAAGGTCCACTCCGGTTGGCTGTTCCATGTCATTTTTTATGCTTTGCAGCGCGCGTGTGTTGTAATTATGACAGTCAGCTGGACAAGAGAAGTACTGGTAGCCATATGATTAGTCCAGAATTTTAACGGTCCTATTGGACCAACCAAATTAGGAACCGGTACCAAAAATTACCCGTACTCTGTATACATATGGGGGCTTCATGGCAGGTAATGGCAAAGGGGAGATGGCTGTCATTACATCTTCAATAAATGCACAAGTTTACATTGATATTTTGGACACTTTTATTATTCCATCAATCGAAAGTAGGTTTGGGGATGATGGCATATTTTTTCAAGATGATAATGCATCTTGTCATAGGGCAAAAACTAATGAAATAAAAATATCCTTTCTAGAAGAAAGATACATAAAGTCAATGTCATGGCCTGCAAAAAAGCCTGGATCGCAATCCAATTGAAAATATGTGGTGGAAATTGAAAAAATAGGTCAATGTCAAGACTCCAACCTGCACAGCTGATCTGACAATAACAATCAGAAAGTTGGAGAAAGATTGATAAAGAGTACTTGTTAAGACCATGCCTCAGACTGCAAGCGGTCATAAAAGCCATCATTTAAGTTTGACTTTATTTCGAACATGATACATCACAATTTCCAGTTTCTCTATTGAACATGTTCGAAAAGGAGTAGGAACAACAGAGCTTTTTTAATCCTACCCCTTTTCCTTTACATAGAAGTTGCTAACGCTTTCGTTCACTTCCTGTTCTCAATTTATTCACAATATACTCCATAAGTAATAACATTAAACATAAATAATTAGTGAAGTAAGTTATATTTCATATGGTGAGATAAATACGATTATCTAGAAAATGAATGGATGGATGGAATAAATTCAGAATGTTTATCATGGTTCTTCTTCTTTGTACTTTGTAAACACTTAACATTTGAAGAGTTTCTTGAATTGGATCATATTAGTACATTGTTTGATTTCTTTGCTTAATTCATTCCATAATTTAATTCCACATACACTCAAGACCTTCAGTATATCAGTAAGTATAACAAAATACTGTGTTGTAGTGTTTTGAGTTGTATTTTTCCTGATTCAATATTGAGTGATGGCATAATTGTTTCACTCAGTGTAACTGTTACGGACTACCACAATTTATATTCTTGACTTTTTTTTTGTTTTTCTTGAAGTCATAAATATGCCGTTTGGAATGAGTATAATTTTGTTTGTTTTTTTACAAAAATTAAACCGAATAAACATCCTGCAAGACTGGTGATTCCATGCTTTTTTCCAGTGGTTGTAAAAGATAAAAAATAATGGTGGGAAAAATGTTCAAAACATGTTCCTTTCTGATCCTGCAGCTTGGAGCAGTAGCTCTTTACTACACCTATACAGCTATGGAGGAGGAAATAGAAAGGAACAAGGACCACCCTCATTTTGCCCCTCTTTATTTCCCATCCGAGCTGCACCGCCACGAGGCCCTGGCCCGTGATCTTGAGTACTTTTATGGCCCAGAATGGCAGAGTCTCATCAGCTGTTCCCAGGCCACCCAACACTACGTGGATCGTATCCACCAAGTCGGCCATGAAGACCCTGTGCTGCTGGTGGCCCACGCTTACACCCGCTACATGGGCGACCTGTCCGGAGGCCAGGTGTTGAAGAAGGTGGCGCAGAGGGCCTTGAAGCTCCCCCCGACGGGAGAGGGTTTGGAATTCTACCAGTTTGACGCCATCGATAGCGCTAAAGCTTTCAAGCAGCTGTACCGTAGTCGCATGAACGAGCTGGAGCTGGACGTCGTGACAAAGAAGATGCTGGTTGAGGAGGCGGTCAAGGCCTTCCAGTTCAACATGGAGGTAAAGATGGCCTAAACATGGACGATGTAGTCATCAAATTATCACACATATTTGTGACCATGGCAGGTTTTTGAGGAGCTGGAAAAAATTGGTGAAACCTTCCAGGAGGAGGTTTCAGACGCCGGCATGCCCGTTCATGGAGCCATGGGAGGCGACGTCAGCAAGTGTCCCTACTATTCTGCTAAAACGGGTACGCTTTTGTTTTTATCAACCCTAAAGAAGGTTCAAGTGGAAATAGAACGTAAACGTGTAATTTTTTAACTACCAGTTATTTCAAGACTCTAAGAATTTATAAAAATCCTCTGAACCAGGGGTCTCAGACTCAATTTAACTGTGGGCTGCAAGAGGTCTGGGTGAGGCGGGGCCACACTGTTTTCATTTTAGAATCACATTTTAACCATATGAACAAATTTGTTGTACTTCTACCTAGGGCTGGGCGATACATCGAGTTTGTAAGATACACTACCGTTCAAAAGTTTGGGGTCACATTGAAATGTCCTTATTTTTTAAGGAAAAGCACTGTACTTTTCAATGAAGATAACTTTAAACTAGTCTTAACTTTAAAGAAATACACTATACATTGCTAATGTGGTAAATGACTATTCTAGCTGCAAATGTCTGGTTTTTGGTGCAATATCTACATAGGTGTATGAGGCCCATTTCCAGAAACTATCACTCCAGTGTTCTAATGGTACAATGTGTTTGCTCATTGGCTCAGAAGGCTAATTGATGATTAGAAAACCCTTGTGCAATCATGTTCACACATCTGAAAACAGTTTAGCTCGTTACAGAAGCTACAAAACTGACCTTCCTTTGAGCAGATTGAGTTTCTGGAGCATCACATTTGTGGGGTCAATTAAACGCTCAAAATGGCCAGAAAAAGAGAACTTTCATCTGAAACTCGACAGTCTATTCTTGTTCTTAGAAATGAAGGCTATTACACAAAATTGTTTGGGTGACCCCAAACTTTTGAACGGTAGTGTATATCGATATATGTTTAACAAGATATGAATTAAGAAAATATCGTAATATCGATATAATTTATTCCACGTTAAAATGACCAAACACTGCTTATTTGTTGTGTTCCTTGCAACACTCCCTGGCCTACTAAACCCCTCCCCTTTCTCCTTCCAGGACGTGCTTGCACGTATAAGAACTTCCATGATTGGTTGGTTGTTTACTATGATGAGTCACGATTGGTTGAGATTAGAGCAAAACATTAGGAACAGGCCAATAAGAGGCAGCTTAGGGTGGGTCATCTAACCAGAAAGGGAAATCAGAACAGACATGCTAAATGACGACAAGAGAGTCGTAGAAGAGAAGAAGGAATTATCAAGTGGGCGATTTATATATTAAAAAAAACTAGTGGAAGATGGCAGAGGGATTATTTTCCTTAGATTTTTCTTTAAGCGATGTAGACGACGTCCAGAAAAGCAACAATGCGTCTACTTGGCCACATTTGGACGAATGTATGCGTCTGGATAAAACAGTCATTAGAGTTGTTTACCATGTAAGCCCAAATCAAAACTGTACATGTGTGACAGTCCATTACATCGTCGACTGGGAATTAAATAGTGCCTGCCTGCAAATTTATTTATCTGAGTTTGATACATTTTCTTTTAATTGCACAGCTGTGTTATTTATTTTACGTAGAAAGATTTTCTGTTTATGTTATAAACAGTTTATTTTCTGTGCTGTTAATACCCATCTTGACTAACTGGGTAAAAAAAAAGTGCCACTGACTGTTTACAGTACAGTTGTCATTCACTTCAATTTCAGTGAATCTTGCTCAAAAATAAATATGTTTATATGTATACTTCCACCGGAAAATATATCGAGATATACTTTTTCGTCCATATCGCCCAGCCCTACCTCTACCAGTAGCTATAGTGACCTTGACCTATGGTAGGCCTTCCGTCATTATAAATGTAAAACATCTATAGTTTGACAGTTTCTAAGGAGTTGATCAGAGACACTTGACCTTGCTTATAGGAAGTTGCTCTTTGTGTTGCCCATTGTAGGTTTGTTGTTCTGTCATTTTAGTGTTTGCACTGTTATTGTGACTATTGTCCTTGGTGTTCCGCCGAGGATGCGCGGGCTGCAATTACACTTAAGTAGAAAGGTAAGAAGAAGGCCACAAAATATGGGCCTGCGACCCAAAAGTTTGAGACCCCTCCTTAACTGTACAATACATTTTTTTTTAAAAAGTAGGAAAATACATTAAAATAAAGTCCCTATTAAATATTCTAGGTTTCCAGATTAAACCATTTTGCACACGTTTAGTAGATCAGCTTTGCGTGTGCTATCAAGTTTGCACATGTTTTAGTACATTTAAAACTTTGGTAAATCAGGCCCTTATTATTTTCTTATTTATAGTGTTAAAATGTTTTATAATATTCTTATTTTAAAGCAGACATACCTCATATTTTAAAGGAAGTGTGTTTCATACTGTGCATGTTTATTGATAGCTATTGAACTTTGTGTAGGGATCAGATACTTTAAATTTTGGTTTACATTTTGAAAAAAGGCATGTTTTTTCTTAGTGAATAATGCAGAAATATTAACAAAAATCAGGCCTTTGTAGAATGTTAATGTACGATTTTGACCTGAGCTACAAAACCCTGTTAATAACAATCTGCCGAAATAAAATATTTTGTTCTTGTCTTATTTTAGCGGCGACGGGTGGAACAACGTACGTGTGCCAGCTGGCCATGGCTGTAATGCGGCATCCGACCGGTCAAGTTCTGATCGCGACGTGGTTTGCAGCTTTAGCTGGACTGGCGGCTTGGTATCTGATGTAAGAGGAAGAACACGCTGAAGGATGGGCACAGTAAGAACGATCTCCAGACTCGAGACCATTTCATGCAAACATTTGAGGGGGTTTAAAGTTGTGTTGTTATAGTAAAAATATCTGGATCTTTCACTTCAGGACCATATTGACCCCATCCATACTTTTAATTTTTTCTACCTCCTTTGCACCATCTCAACCATAATCCGCCATTTGTACAAACTATGCATATGTTATAGATGAGGTTTCTTCACAAGTGTGTTGCACAGGGTCTCCATTTGACTCAGGAAAGAACTAGTAAAAAAGTGATATAACAACGGTTTATTTCTCATATTAAAAGTCTTAAAATACTGTATTGTTTTACTTTAACACAGTAAAAGTCAATTTATTAGCTGCTAAAAGGTTCGCAGCTCCCTTTATGATTCCAACTTGGGCTATAAAAGTTTTGTTCTAATGCATTGTGACACATAGCTGGAATGTAACTGCTAAAAAAAACATAACATAGCTGTATTTCCTCATTTAGTAGCCTTGGAGGTTTGTAATGCGGCATAATGCAGAGAGTACAAGGTATGTATTGTAAAGGTTTTTATTTGTAAAAGCAACATTTTTGTATCACATATTCCCACGGATTTGAAAAAGGAAAGTAACTCTAAATTACAATATGTATTTGTGATTACTATGTACAGTAATACATTAAATATCCATCCATCCATTTTCTACCGCTTGTCCCTTTTGGGGGTGCTGGAGCCTATCTCAGCTGCATTCGGGCGGTAGGCGGGGTACACTCTGGACAAGTCGCCACCTCATCGCAGGGCCAACACAGACAACATAAAATATTATTTATTTTAAAGCTAATTATGCGCCTGCTGCAAAACCTCTGCTTTGTACAGTGGAACCTCGATTTATAAACTTAATTGGTTCTTCAACACAGTTCATAAACCGACAAGAGAAGCAAATTCCCCATAAGAAACAATGTAAACGTGTCATTGATTCTAGCCTTTCCAAAAATATATTTTTTTAGTAAAAAAACTGCACACTCTATAGACTCTAATGTATTTATATATTGTATATACTTCAAACCAACATAAGGGGGTAAGAGCCCATATCTATTTGTTATCCAAAGAACACAACAGGCAGCTTATGAGATGGACAGCAACTTTGAGTGCCTTGAAAGGAGTCTTACAAAATAAAATAATTATTTTTATTAAACAACTGTCAACGCGCACGCACAAAAAAAAAAGTATTTGGCGCTCCAAAAATGCCATGTTTAACTTATGTCGGCGAATATTTGTTTTATTTTTTGAACACTTTGTGAGTTTGGGAGTGTAAACAAGCGGTGGCTTCCCCTCAATCAATGGTAGCGTTAGCACAAACTAGCAACAATGTTGCTGCAATAATAAACAAAGAAAAGAAAATAATTTTTCACCTCGTCACCAAATATTTGTGGCACTAAAGTTTCGTAGTGATAAATGAGCAGTGGCTAACAAACTAGCGTGAGGCGATCCTGCACCAGCTTGTGTCCCAGTAGTGCCTTCTCCTTCGCTGTAATTTGATGTCCTTTCTGGCATCTTTTTCCCCCAAAAAAGTCCGGTCTCATCACAACTAAAGACTTGCTGCGGTACAAAGACCCGTTCACCAATAAAATCCTCAAAAAGTGTTTGATAAAGTCCTCCACGTCAGCCTTGAGGGCGAGCAAGTCCTCTGGGTTGCTCACACAGGGAAGCTTCACCGACCAAGAACCCGAACCACGACGAACCAGACGCGGTCCCCGGGCTCTACATAATGGCTGCCCACTACTCCTGGAGAGGATGGGTCAAATGCAGACACTGCATTTCCTTGTACTTGTGACAATACAGAGCTTTTAAATGATAGCCTCATAAATGCTTGCTACTTTTCATCTATCCAGATGAGCAACAATTTTTCGACCTGGTTTCACACTCTCTCTCCATCCTTGCAAACATTTTTCCCCTTTGGCAAAGTCATCAATCATATAAACGTCCTTATTATGCATTTGTGGATGTGTTTCTTTCATATTTGTGAGCCAGATCAGCAATGCGTGCGCCACTCATCGCAAATACCGTATTTTTCGGAGTATAAGTCGCTCCGGAATATAAGTCACACCGGCCGAAAATGCACAATAAAGAAGGAAAAAAAACATATAAGTCGCACTGGAGTATAAGCCGCATTTTTGGGGGAAATTTATTTGATAAAACCCAACACCAAGAATAGACATTTGAAAGGCAATTTAAAATAAATCAAGAATAGTGAACAACAGGCTGAATAAGTGTACGTTATATGAGGCATAAATAACCACCTGAGAATGTGCCTGGTATGTTAACGTAACATATTATGGTAAGAGTCATTCAAATAACTATAACATATAGAACATGCTATACGTTTACCAAACAATCTGTCACTCCTAATCGCTAAATCCGATTAAATCTTATACGTCTAGTCTCTTACGTGAATGAGCTAAATAATATTTGATATTTTACAGTAATGAGTTAATAATTTCACACATAAGTCGCTCCTAAGTATAAGTCGCACCCCCGGCCAAACTATGAAAAAAACTGCGATTTATAGTCCGAAAAATACGGTACTCCGTTTTAAGTCCACAGCAAATCCCACCTTCTTTCCAGGCTGGTTTGTTGGCTTTTTGTAACCCATACTGAGTAACAAAAAAAGGCTAAACTTGGTGAAGAGTAAATAGGATGTGACGTGGTTCGCTCCGCCTTTTTAAAACTGCAGAGCCATCAATCAAACAATGTTTATTTATATAGCCCTAAATCACAAGTGTCTCAAAGGGCTGCACAAGCCACAATGACATCCTCAGTTCAGAGCCCACATAAGGGCAAGGAAAAACTCACAACCCAGTGGGATGTCAAAACTTGTGACAAGAGGCATGTGTGTCCTGTACTGCACAGGAAGTGACATCCACAAAATAGCAGCGCCTTAAGGCTTCCAGTGGAGAGAAAAGGAATGAGGCGTTCGTACAACAAGACACGGTTCGCATACAGGAGCACATTTAACTCAACCTAAAAGGTTCGCAGAGGGTAAATCAAGGTTCCACTGTATACCAACTGTTTTTCTGTTAGCGTGCAAACTTTAGAACGTTACGATAGACATGCAAATTGTATACGTTAATTTCCCCGAAATCATGGCTTTTAATACTTGCCGCCATCCTGCAAGTATGCTAACTTGTGAAGTTAAAGTCCCAACAATAGTCACACACACACGAAGTGTGGTGAAATGATCCTCTGCATTTGACCCATCCCCTTGTTTCACCCCCTGGGAGGTGAGCGGAGCAGTGAGCAGCAGCGATGGCCGCGCTCGGGAACCATTTTGGTGATTTATAGATGCTAATGTTTTATTTTGGCTAATTTTGTACTTTAAAACCTACAAATCGTGCATTTCATTACTTGGTGCCATCTTGCAAGTACAACTGTTCTTATGTTAGCATCTAAATATGAGCTTACTAACATTTTATTTGACCATATTAGCCAATTTATGTTTAAAAATCATGGATTTCCTTATTAGGTGAGATGTAAGTATGCCACTGCTTTTTTGGTAGCATTCTAAGAATAAAATAGTATTAAGCTAACGTTAACATGCTCTCAATCTTTTGTCTTTAAAACAAATGCCAAAAATGTACCAAGTTGGTCTTCATTTTTCATTTCATTTCATTTTCTTAATGATTGTCACACACACACTAGCCTCTGCATTTAACCCATCCCCTCGTTCCACCCCCTGGGAGGTGAGGGGAGCAGTGAGCAGCAGCGGTGCCGCGCCCGGGAATCATTTTTGGTGATTTAACCCCCAATTCCAACCCTTGATGCTGAGTGCCAAGCAGGGAGGTAATGGGTCCCAATTTTATAGTCTTTGGTACAAGCAACTCTGGTATAAATATCAGCTTTCCAGGTGCCACTATCATTGGAGGTGTGTGTTATTTATTCTCTAAGCACACTGTTTATAAGAGCAGAGGCCATTATTTGAGGAAATACACTACGTTTATGCTTTGTGTCCGATAAACATTGATGCTCGTAGCAGCTATTTGAATCCTTGCTGCTCCGTGTTTTGTCACAAGTATGCAAAGAGACGTTCTTAATTGCACCGCTCGGCTCCACTTTGAAAGATAGATGGGTTTTAGCTGCCACAGGAGCCTATATTAGAGTGAAGCGTTTGACACAGGAGATTGTCACTGGTTTATTGTTATTTTAATAATGTTACAATATCGACTGAACACGTTTAAATGAAGACGGCCTGTTTAAGTATTAGTCGGAACTGCCTCAGGTTTGGTACCAAATGGATACTCTAATATTCATTGTTTCCTTTATTCAGATTTGATTACTATATATGCTGGTTTAATGTTGCTGTCTATATGCAGAGTGGTTGCACAGTTTGAGAATGACATTTTGCTTCTGCTTTCTCCCCCATGTAACATGTTATCATTTAAGAAGCGACGATGTATTATTTTTCTCAGGAGAGTCATGTGATAGGCCAAAAAAAACATGTTCAGCATGACACTGGACGTATGACTACACAACAAGCTCAGTTTTATTTCCTTTTTTTGAATATTGTAGGGACATTTGCATATGTATACTGTACTTTAGTATTTCAAACGGCTAAACTATACATAAAATGCTTTGTAGTCTCTGTTTTGCATGAACTAGTGTTATTATTTTAGTCCAGGACTTGACAGTTGATGCTGCATTGTTTGAGAATGTAAGAGGAAATAAACAGTATCCTTATGTGACTTTTATGTCTCAGCCTTTTTTTTAAGCTTCAGTTTGGTTCGTATTTTATGTTTAACTATAAAACTGCAACAAATTAATCATTATTTAACTTACTGCAGGTAGGAAAAGGAACCATATTCTGTGCTTTATGTGGAAATTAATGCCCCTGGCTCCACCGCGGTCATGTGATTTCTCTCCACCAATCAGTGAAGAAATAACATGGCAAAACTATTGTTTATTCTTGTTGCTAATGTTTTTTTTAATGCCAAAACAAGTATAAAAAGGACAAAAAAATTTATTAAATCAATATATTATAAGACATTTAAATTTAAACATTAGAACAATTATATTATTACATTTATATTGCATCTTTGCACCACATTATGAAATGAAAGGTTGTATAATTAAACTTGCCATTAAAAGATTCATATAAATGAACTTAAATAATTGAAAAGGCAATGTCATACAGAAAATGATTATTAAAGTACTTTTTCATTAACACATTCCAGAATACAATTAGTGGCCAATTTAATGACATCATATATAATTATCTAATTGGATTTATATTTCATTTTGACACAAAATAAGTTTACAATACCTTGATTGATGTCCCTAATGTGTTTTAGAGTACATGAAAATGAAAAGGACATTTCAGAGGCTGTAGGTTTATTAAGTCACATGATTCCTAATCTAACTGTACAACTGTGAAGTAGCCACGAAAGGCGGGACAGACTTGGACTGTGAGGGGATAATTAAAAGTTCAGAAGTGCTAACAAATAAGAGACAGTAATTCAGTAACAGGATGTTTGGCCTCTTCAATATGTTAACAAGCAATCGCCAACCAGAGGACATACTTGAATGTATTTGCCTACACGTTGAGACTGCTGTCTTGGTATAGTCTTTGAAACAAAAATGAACAGGCGAGAAACCTTTTAGCCTTCTGGTGTTTTTCCCTTTGCCTTAGATCAATGCTGCAGGGCTTGTGTCGCGAGGTGTTTACCTCAAACGCCTGCAATACGGCTGTCCTTGCAGGTTGTGAGGAAGTGTCTCAGTTCCACGAAGACCTCTTACCTTCAAGAGGAGCGAAAAAGAGAATGCAGGTACCAACACTGGACATTGGACAACAAAATGATTCCTGATAGCCACAAACCAGATGAAAAAGAATTAACTAAAAAGTAGTGTACGCCTAATTAACTGATTAACACTAGTCCTACCTGGTTTGTGGCTGTCAGGATGAACTAAACAAGCTCTTCATTTTGGAGAAGAAGCCCCCCTCTTGTTTCAACTCCTTCCTGTCAAGCCCTTCCTCAAATTGCTTACCACTGCTGCCCCCACCTGGACAGAGATTAATACTGCATCAACACTTCCCCCTTAAAACTAAACAATAAAACAAGCGGCAGGTGTTGAGGTGTATAAAAGAACGTCATATGAAAGTCTCTAAGAGTTACCTGTGGTGGTGGATGTGACGCCATTAATCGTTCCTTCCACGTCCGTCTCGTCCTCGGCGTAGCTCATCAGTAGGGTTCTCTGCCGGTCTGTCAGGGTCCTGCACGGGAAAACCCACCTGCCGTTTTAAAAGGCCCTCACAACGTAAGAAAGTGTGCGTTGACATTTCTGATTCTTACTTGGGTACTTTAATTTTAACGTGGATGTAATGATCTCCGAAGCCGTAGCCGCTGACGCGAGCGATTCCCTTCCCGGCAAGCTGGATCCTCTGGTCGGTCTGTGTGCCTGCTGGGATCTAACCATAACAAAAAGATGATTTTTTTTCCCTCCCCATTTGAATATTGCAACCAATATTTTTGCAATTAAATGTTACTGACAGCTAAGTTAAGTATCTCGTAGAGGCCTTGCGTTCTGGCCGTGCCGCCCAGGATGGCTTGTGCCACAGAGATGTGAAGATCGGAGTGGATGTCTGCGCCGTCCCTCTTGAAAACCGGACTCCTTTGGACCTGGACAAGAAACCAAACAAACCATTTACATAGGAGCCTTTAGCTGCACTTTTGCCTTTACCAGTGGCTACGGGAGTTTTGTTTATTCAATTGCAGAGAGTAACTGGCAATTATTTGAGGTCTTAATTTGTTGTTTGTAAAACTATCTAGGCCGGGGGTCAGCAACCTGCGGCTCTTTAGCGCCACCCTAGTGGCTCCCTGGACGCCTTCCAGAGATGTGTGAAAATGGAAAAAGATAAAGAAAAAAATATATTTTTTGTTTGAATATGGTTTGTGTATAAGAACAAACATGACGTGTTACAAATCCCACTTTTTATACTAAACATGCTTCACCGATGAGAGTATTTGGCAAGCACCGTTTTGTCCTACTAATTTCAGCGATCCTTGAACTCATAGTTCATTACACAGAAAGACGTGTTTTATGCCACTCCTTTGTCTCATTTTGTCCACCAAAAATTTTATGCTGTGCGTGCATTCACAAAAGTGAGCTTTGTTGATTTTATTGATTTGCTGGCGTGCTTATCAGGCATATTTGGTCAATACATGACTGCAAGCTAATCGATGCTAACATACTATTTAGGCTAGCTGTATGTACATATTGCATAATTATGCCTTGTTTGTATAGGTATATTTGAGCTCATTTAATTTCCTGTACTTATGTCCTCTCTTTATTTAATTTATATTTGCATGTGTCATGACACATTACCTGTATGTAATATTGGCTGCATTTCTGATAGTTGTTTGTGTGCCATGTTGTTCCAGACCACAGCAAACGTTACCCAGCTTGCAAAGATTGTAATAAATCCACTAGAAGAAGACAGCCTGCCATTTCCTTAAACTTGGACACACACATCTATACCTTTGGCCATTTTAAGACAGTTATTTCCAGGAGTTATCTCATCCTCTAAGAAGTCTCCATTTTACTAATGATTTCCAATGTTACAAAATGTGTAGAATAAAAATTTAAATACAACATTTCTGTCAACGAAGAAGTCTTTGATAGTAGGCTAATATAGACACTTACATCATGTGTTGCCTTCATTGTAACACGTATATCCCTCCATTTTCTACCGCTTTTCCCTTTCTTTGTCGCGGGGGGTGCTGGAGCCTATCTCAGCTGCATTCTGGCTTTTAATTTTTTGCGGCTCCAGGCAGATTTTTTTTAAATTTATTTTTGGTCCAATATGTCTTTCAACATTTTTGGTTACCGACCCTTGATCTAGGCGGAAAACGGTGTCTATTTGAGGTAAGGTGTTTATATGTGCTTAGCAAATAATGGCGGCATGGCATCTATTAGGTCAGATGCCAATACGGTAAGGAGCTACCAGCTATCTGAATACTGAAAAAACTTCACTAAAGACCAAGCATTATAGCCTCCTCTAAACAGCCCCGTTCAAAGCAGTCTGTTATGTTCATAGATACAAAAATGTGTATACAGTAAATTAAAAAGTCACTTTTCCCATTTATCAATTCTAAATTATGAGGCATTACATTATATGTCGTCTATCTGTACGTAGACCTTCCTTGATGCTAAATAGACACCTTGTGGTCCAGTGAGTATACTCGCCCTAAATGTGATGAAGATCTCCTTCTTTCCAACAGGCATTCGGACAGTCTGGCCTTCCTCCACTCCTGAGAGCCAGCATGTTACAACAGTTAGATTAATTTGTGACTGGTAAAAGTAAACCGTACTAAGGCGTCACTGACCCGCAGGCACTGGGACCATCACCGTTTTCCTCTGCTTGGTTTGTCCCGTCCCACGACATGAGTGACACGGGGTGGATATGACCGTTCCCTTGCCGCCGCAGCGCCGGCATGTGGAGCGCATCACGAACGGACCTGTGTTTACTGTCTCCTGCAGGGAAGGAAACCGGAAGAAACAATTACAAATGGTAGCCAAGGGCATTTTTTAAAAAACACAAAGCAGTACCATGCATTCATTGGAAGTAAGGTGTCCATTTCAAATTAGGCTTTTATTTATTTAAATGGTGTGAAAAGGTGTCGTAAGCTGTGCTGCTGTTAGAACGACAGTTTGCACTTGGAGCACGACAAAGACAATTGGGGGATGGGTGGGTACCTTTCACATTTGTGTCTATACCGGTCCTCAGCAGTACTTTTGTGTGTCTTCAAATGTATCAATACATTTTCATTGAACATTGAGCTGTGTTGTTTCATGATCTTGTTTTCTTACACTTTTCTGTCTCATTTGCAAGTATTATATAGAAGACTTTGCATGCATTTTCAATTCCAAGGCGTTAGATGGCAGTAGTATATAGTCTATGACAGTGGTCTCCAACCTTTTTTCCACCACAGACCGGTTTAATGTACGGTAGGCTTTATTTTCAGGGACCAGCTTTCCACTTGTGCTAGATAAATACAGCAAAAATACGTTGCATGAAAAATACAAGTCACTATAACACTGAATTAGTGGGAGCTTGATGCAGATGGAAATCAGCCCTGGGCTACAATCTGTCACATTTATATTTGATATGTTCATAAATGTGCATTGTATCATGTCACACAGTTATAACAGATATAACAACTTCCTATGAGGATTTTTATTGTACATCTAAAACCATCTTATTTGTGTGTCTAGTGGGACAGGCCAAAGTTAAGTAGGAGAAAATGCAGTCCTTTATAAATTATTTCATGTTTGTCTGCGTCATGGACCGGTGGTTGGGGACCACTGGTCTATGATGTGTTGTCGTCGTAGTCTTTGCCTTTAAGTTGAATGGCTATTCTTCTGTTAAGTCGGAGAAAGTGTTTAAACATTAAGTACTTATAACACACCAGCTGTTTGTAATATGCATCTTAGTTGTAGTTTTCAGCACCAAATGTAGATGTGGAAATGGCCATGTAAAATCACTAATGCTAACCGGTAGCATGTTTACGGCAAATCAAATGTAAATTAGCATCGCGCCAGCACACTTTGAAAAGTAGAGCCTTACTGTACTTTAGAGCGCCTATATTTTGCTTTGTGGAAAATTGTAACATTAGCATGAGGCAGTCTGGCTGACTCTGCTCTGAGCTCTTGAATGCTTGTTTCCCAGTCTGCAACTGTAAAGGTATCGAAATATTGCACCATTTGAGTTTACGTGAATCGTTGGTATCGACAGACTTCGGTTTGGACATATAAAAGTACAGAATTTGTTAACCATTCCTAAAAACAATACTGATGTTTTATTACTTCAGTGATTTCTCAGGGCTTGTTTTTTTTTCTCCCTTCAACCTGGCTACTTCGAGAAGAGCCCTACAGAATGGGAAGTAAAGTCTGGTGCAAATCAAGCTGTAGTGTATCCGGCATTTCATTACTTATGTAATTAGCAGTTGGACAGAAAAAGAACATTACCATGCCAGAGCCATTGCAGTAGTGGCAGTGCTGGACCTTAGTGCCTGGCTCGTGGCCCTTGCCATCGCAACGCTGGCAGGATGCTTCCATGTTTATAGAAATCTCCTTGTTGACCCCCTTGGCTGCCTGAGTGAATGTCAGCTCCATGATGTACTGAGCATAAAACAAAGACAAGGATACAGAAAGATTGAGGCAATGATTTGAATGTACAATATATCTACAGGTATTTTAGCCCAAGTAGTTGTACACAGTCGAGGCCAAAATTATTTTCCCGCATTGTGAATTTGACAAAACTTATGATTTCTCTCTGGAAATGACCATTAACAGCAAGTGTTATTACATTTTTTTCCAAAACAACAAAGACAATGTACACCAAGTTTAATTAGAATATTTTGTTGCTACACTGATATATATAAAACAAGAAAGGTCAAAAATTAGACATCCAAAATTATAAGCCCCCCCGGCTACAAATAGTCAATACTGTCCCCTTTTTGAGCGACAACTGACAACAACCTCGTAGATTAATTCTTTACTTGGTTGGCACAGGTCTCCTGAGGGATTTTGGCCTATTCTTCCATTGCAAATTGTTACGGTTGGTCCAAATTGCATGGTTCCTAAGCATGAACATTCACATTGAGCACCCGCCACAGATTCTCAATAGAGTTATTATGTCTGGGCTTTCTGCAGGCCACTCCAGGACCTTGGTTTTGGTATCCTTCAGGAACTGGTGGACCAATATCGCTGTGTGCTTGTCAATATAAATTTTCTTTTTTCATTAAACCATGCACCTGAACAAGGCTCCCTGTGCCCGAGGCTGAAAAACAGCCCCACAGCATGATGCTACCATCAACCATCTTTAACTGTGGAAAACCGTGTTCTTTGGGTTGAAAGCCTCCCCCTTTTTTCGCCATACATACGCCACATCCATGTGCCCAAACAGTTCCAGTTTAGTCTCATCAGACCAAAGCACAGACTTCCAAAACTCATCTTTACCTTTCAAATGTTCACGGGCAAACTTCAGTCTTGCTGTGATGTGCCGCTCTTTGAGTAAGGTTCTTCTCGGATGATGGCCGTAAAGTCCACTTGATGAAAAGTCCTCACAACTGTGTTCCTTGAAACATCAACTCCAGAAGAGGCCACTTCAGCAACAATCATCTGGGAAGATGTTCGGGGGTTCTTTGCTGACATCTGACAATTTTCCTCCCGGAGTTCTTGAAATCTTGCGCTTACCACCACACCATGGTTAGTTTCTTACTGGATTTATCTCCTTGTACTTGGCAATGGTGCAACCTACAGCTGTTCTAGGAAATGGCAGTATAACATTCCCTCTTCTGAGCCGCCACAATCTTTTTTCTGAGCTCAAGACTGATTTTCTTTGTCTTTGGAATGCGAGTAAAAGTAAACCCTCTCAATGTGCACAGGTGCCCTGTTCCTTGGATTCCTTTAATGCTGATTGAATGCTCGGTTGTTGTCAGGAAGCCAATTGACTGCACAGGTGGGGCTTGAAACCTAAAGACTTAATTTAGAGTTTTTTGGACACTAGGGGAACATATTCTAAGTAACAAAGACTTAATTTAGAGTTATTTGGTTAGGGTAAGAGGGTTAGGGTTATAATAAGGCCATGCCGAATAAGGCATTAATAAGTACTTAATAATGACTAGTTAAGAGCCAATATGTTACTAATTTGCATGTTATAAGCAACTAATTAATGGTGAATATGTTCCCCATACTAAAGTGTTACCATGTTTTTTTACTGGTGCACAAAATGAACCGTGCATGAACATCACCTTGTTCAAAGAACAAAACCAACACAGTGCATAAACTCACAACAAATTACACACCTGCAAATCAGTGTGACTTCTGCTGTTGCCGTATCTGTAATACGCAGATGTTTTTATTTACACGATGAGTCGGGTGTGTCTTGACCTCCGCCTAACCCGACTCACCAACCCAGGTTAAGAACCACTGCTCTACACATACCTTACAATTTTCACAATTCATCGGCAACTATCTATCAAGCATTTTCAGTGGCCAATAAGTAAATTCCCAATAATCTCTAAACCTTCGAGTTACCCAAATTTTAATGACACACACTTGTCTGCGTGAAATAATGGAACTGGATGTACGGGTCGTCTCAGGTTGCCTAAAACGTAGTAGCACAAGTCATACCAAAGACTATAAAAATGGGACCCATTACCTCCCGCTTGGCACTCAGCATCAAGGGTTGGAATTGGGGGTTAAATCACCAAAATGATTCCCGGGCGCGGCACCGCTGCGGCCCACTGCTCCCCTCACCTCCCAGGGGGTGATCAAGAGGATGGGTCAAATGCAGAGGACACATTTCACCACACCTAGTGTGTGTGTGACAATCATTGGTACTTTAACTTTAACTTTAATTAGGTGTGTTTTGAAAATAAAAATTCACATGGGGGTTCATATTTTGACCACCCCATTTTTCACTATATTTGATACAAAGAATGCCTCAAATTGTATTTCATATCCAAAATGTACCAAAAGCTCCTAAATAGCACTGGTGAAGGATTATATCAAGTTTTATCAACTGCCACTTTGGGAAGAATTTGGGGAAAATGTTCCATAATTCCTGGGGGGCTAATAATTTTGGCCTTGACTGTTGTTAGAGAGCTTTATTTTATCTTCCAATCACTGATCGTAATGTTGAGTGCTTTAAACACTCTTCGCATGTCATACGCAGGCCTGGGCCAAAAGTCAGTAAGTCGAGCGATGAATGAAAATGCGTGTTTGTTTTCTTCATCTTTTGCTTTAAAACAGGGTGCAAGAGGGTTCACTCTGTGCATTGCTCTTAGCAATTTTATTTATTAGTAGAAGTAAATTAACTGAGTGAACGCTCTTGTCAGTCATGGCGGGACCGCTAGCTGCCACACATGATGCACGGAGAGAGCCTCGCTTGTGAGAAGCACCGCAAGGTAACAAAAACTAGGAGGAAAAAAAAAAGAAGATGATCGCAAAGCCAAATGTTCTGGCAAGTATTTCAGCTTCAAACTGAATAAGAAAAATGAGCCAATCAACATGGACAAAAGAGCCAGTATGCCAAATTTGTTGGAACGTGATGGCAACAAAAAGACAAACAAACCGCCCTACCCAGCGTTGGAAAAAATTACACTTCAAAATGTTCAATATTTATTCATGAGCAGTTTCACTTAATTTAGCTGTAATTTGAAGTCCATTTTGTTTGACTTATTTAAGATAAATAAAAGTTACCTTCCAATTAAAATGTCAGAAACAAAAAAATACTAATGAGTAATACTTTGTGTTTAAATGGTTACGGTACTTGTAGAGATGTCCGATTAGGGCTTTTTTGCCGATATCCGATATTCCGATATTGTCAAACTCTTAATTACCGATTCCGATATCAACCGATACCGATATATACAGTCGTGGAATTAACACATTATTATGCCTAATTTTGTTGTGATGCCCCGCTGGATGCATTAAACAATGTAACAAGGTTTTCCAAAATAAATCAACTCAAGTTATGGAAAAAATGCCAACATGGCACAGCCATATTTATTATTGAAGTCACGAAGTGCATTATTTTTGTTAACATGCCTCAAAACAGCAGCTTGGAATTTGGGACATGCTCTCCCTGAGAGAGCATGCGGAGGTTGAGGTGGGCGGGATTGAGGGGGGGGTGTATATTGTAGCGTCCCGGAAGAGTTAGTGCTGCAAGGGCTTCTGGGTATTTGTTCTGTTGTGTTTATGTTGTGTTACGGTGCGGATGTTCTCCCGAAATGTGTTTGTCATTCTTGTTTGGTGTGGGTTCACTGTGTGGCGCATATTTGTAACAGTGTTAAAGTTGTTTATACGGTCACCCTCAGTGTGACCTGTATGGCTGTTGACCAAGTATGCCTTGCATTCACTTGTGTGAAAAGCCGTAGATATCATGTGACTGGGCCGGCACGCAAAGGCAGTGCTTTTAAGGTTTATTGGCGCTCTGTACTTCTCCCTACGTCCGTGTACACAGCGGCATTTTAAAAAGTCATACATTTTACTTCTTGAAACCGATACCGATAATTGTGACACCGATACCGATCATTTCCGATATTACATTTAAAGCATTTATCGGCCAATATTATCGGACATCCCTAGTTACTTGCATTATTAGTATGTATATTACATTACATTAGTGCTTTTTTTTGTCTCAAAATAATGCTGACAACAATATTGTTTATCCGAAATAATCTGTTTGACAGTATTCTCTTTCTGTAAACTTTGTGATTAGCCCAGGCCTCGTCATACAACTGCATCTAGTCGAGTTACTGTCAACAAACCTCCTGTGGCTGATCAAAGATGGCGTTAAAGTCACCGAATCCACGTCCTCCAGAGAAGTCTTCAAAAATCTTCCGGAAAAGCTCCTCCGGGTTCACGCTGCCGCCTTGCCCGGACCAATTCTGCTGCCTTCTGCCAGCCTGCCCTGCATCAAAGCCTGTAGAGCCATACACGTCGTACTGCTTCCTCTTTGCTTCGTCACTGAGCACCTAAGAGAAACGCAAGGTAGCATTATACTGTCTTATGTGCAATGACTGTAGAATTAATTTCAACAGACCTCATAAGCCTCAGCCAGCTGGGCAAATTTCTCCTTGGCTTGTTGGTCATTTTTGTTTGTGTCAGGATGGTACTTTTTGGCCATCTAGCGGGGGGGGGGGGGGGGGGGGCAACATAGACGGTCACTAACACAACAGTGCTACTAAACCAGCTGTGAACCCGCAGACCTGATAGTAGGCTTTCTTGATCTCTTTTTGGGTCGCTGTGCGAGGTACACCTAGGATCTGGTAAAAGTCCTGCTTGTTGCTCGCTGCTGTGCTTGTGTGAAAGGTGCACACAATATGGGTTGCTTTGAAACCTGAGGGGAGTGAAATGGAAATAGAAATATTATAATAATGCAATGCATTGTACTTGATATTTCAAACTTGACAAATCAACTGAACGTTTTGAGTCTCGGATAAACTTCTAAAATGACACTCAGTTTTGGTTAGTGTTTGGAATCAAAACTACAAAACCCAACACCAGTGAAGTTGGCACGTTGTGTAATTAGTAAATAAAAACAGAATACAATGATTTGCAAATCCTTTTCAACTTATATTCAATTGAATAGACTGTAAAGACAAGATACTTAATGTTCGAACTGAGAAACTTTTTTTTTGTGCAAATAATCATTAACTTAGAACTGAATGGCAGCAACAAAAAAAAGTTGTCACGGGGGCATTTTTACCACGGTGTTACATGGCCTTTCCTTTTAACAACACAGTAAACGTTTGGGAACTGAGGTGACCAATTATTAAGCTTTTCAGGTGGAATTCTTTCCCATTCTTGCTTGATGTACAGCTTAAGTTGTTCAACAGTCCGGGGTCTCTGTTGTGGTATTTTAGGCTTCATAATGTGCCTCTCATTTTCAATGGGAGACAGGCCTGGACTACAGGCAGGCCAGTCTAGTACCCGCACTCTTTTACTATGAAGCCACGTTGTTGTAACACATGGCTTGGCATTGTCTTGCTGAAATAAGCAGGGGCGTCCATGATAACGTTGCTTGGATGGCAACATATGTTGCTCCAAAACCTGTATGTACCTTTCAGCATTGATGGTGCCTTCACAGATGTGTAAGTTACCCATGCCTTGGGCACTAATACACCCCCATACCATCACAGATGCTGGCTTTTGAACTTTGCGCCTATAACAATCCGGATGGTTCTTTTCCTCTTTTTTCGGAGGACACAACGTCCACAGTTTCCAAAAACAATTTGAAATGTGGATTCAACAGACCACAGAACACTTTGCATCAGTCCATCTTTGATTAGCTCGGGCCCAGCCGAGCCGGCGGCATTTCTGGGTGTTGTTGATAAATGGCTTTCGCTTTGCATAGTAGAGTTTTAACTTGCACTTACAGATGCAGCGACAAACTGTAGTTACTGACAGTGGTTTTCTGAAGTGTTCCTGAGCCCATGTGGTGATATCCTTTACTCACTGAGGGATCAAAGTTCACGGGCTTTCAATGTGGGTTTTCAGCCTTGCTGCTTACGTGCAGTGATTTCTCCAGATTCTCTGAACCTTTTGGTGACATTACGGACCGTAGATGGTGAAATCCCTAAATTCCTTGCAATAGCTGGTAGAGAAATGTTGTTCCTAAACAATTTGCTCAGGCATTTGTTCCCAAAGTGGTGACCCTCGCCCCATCCTTGTTTGTGAATGACTGAGCATTTCACGGAAGCTGCTTTTATACCCAATCATGGCACCCACCGGTTCCCAATTAGCCCGTTCACCTGTGGGATGTTCCAAATAAGTGTTTCACGAGCATTCCTCAACTTTCTCAATCTTTTTTGCCACTTGTGCCAGCTTTTTTGAAACATGTTGCAGGCATCAAATTCCGAATGAGCTAATATTAGCAAACAATAACGATTTCCAGTTTGAACGTTAAGTATTTTGTCTTTGCAGTCTATTCAATTGAATATGGATCAAAAGGGATTTTTGATCATTGTATTCTGTTTTTATTTACAATTTACACAACGTGCCAACTTCACTGGCTTTGTACAACAGTGATTGAATGTCAGCTATTACTATTACTACTACACACTGTGCTGTTGTAACCCACCCACTTGCAGGACTTACACGTACTCTTCAAAGAGAAATCATGCGCAACAATATAAGGAACACCCAAACAATAATTTAATTGCTCAAATCTCCACATGTAAGAAGAGAAATGACAACAAACTTTTAGCCTAAACTAGCTTTGCTTAATGTAGCCAATGCTAAGAGCATACGCCACTCACCTGCTAGCCCGTTCAATGTCAACCCTTTGCCGGCACAAACTAGGCTTTTTCCGGGCCATATCGTCCCGGCTCTGAACGTCGAAACTCCCCGGTCCCCTCCATAAAAAGGCGAGACAACGGCACCAGCTACACGCTGATGCCCAGAGGACAAGATGACAGTAAACCAACGTGAGGAACAGCGAGCGGCTGACGACGCCATCATTCGCCACGGTCTGCCTCTTGTGGCGCACTGCGCATGTCCGGAAAATGAACGTCACGGCGTGATTGCAACATGCTTTCTTCTACAACCGGGGTCAGCAACCCCGCATGTGGCTCCTTAGCGCCGCCCTAGTGGCTCCCTGGAGCATTTTTTTTAAGAAAGGATTGAAAATGGAAAAAGATGGGGGAGAAATAATTGTTTTCTTTTAGTATGTTTTTAGTTTAAAGACAAACATGACACAAACCTTCTCAATTGTTAGAAAGCCCACTGTTTAATATGTTTGTGTGTATGCTTCACTGATGAGAGTATTTGGTGAACATCGTTTTGTCCTACTGATTTCGGCGGTTCTTGAACTCACCAGAGTGAAGTGAAGTGAAGTGAATTATATGTATATAGCGCTTTTCTCTAGTGACTCAAAGTGCTTTTACATACTGAAACCCAATATCTAAGTTACATTTAAGCCAGCGTGGGTGGCACTGGGAGCAGGTGGGTAAAGTGTCTTGCCCAAGGACACAACGGCAGTGACTAGGATGGCGGAAGCGGGGATCGAACCTGGAACCTTCAAGTTTCTGGCACGGCCACTCTACCAACCAAGCTATACCGCCCCATAGTGTGGACTGTGACGCAACAGTTTGTTTACATGTCAAATCTTACACTCCTTCTTTGTCTCATTTTGTCCACCAAACGTTTTATACTGTGCGTGAATGCACAAAGGTGAGCGTTGTTGATGTTATTGACTTGTGTGGAGTGCTAATCAGGCATTTGGTTACATGTCCATGAATTGATTTACGTGGACCCCGACTTAAACAAGTTGAAAAACTTATTCGGGTGTTACCATTTAGTGGTCAATTGTACGGAATATGTACTGTACTGTGCAATCTACTAATAAAAGTGTCAATCAATCCATCAAAGTCCCTTTGGCAAGTTTCACTGCAATAAGGCGCTTTTGGTAGCCATCCACAAGCTTCTGGCAAGCTTCCGCTTGAATTTTTGACCACTCCTCTTGACAAAAATTGGTGCAGTTCAGCTACATTTGTTGGTTTTCTGACATGGACTTGTTTCTTCAACATTGTCCACACGTTTAAGTCAGGACTTTGGGAAGGCCATTCTAAAACCTTAATTCTAGCCTGATTTAGGCATTCCTTTTTGTTTCGGTATGTGTTTTTGTTTGAGGACAAACATGACACAAACCTTCCCAATTGTTAGAAAGCCCACTGTTTAATATGTTTGTGTGTATGCTTCACTGATGAGAGTATTTGGTGAACATCGTTTTGTCCTACTGATTTCGGCAGTTCATGAACTCATCATAGTGTGGACTGTGACTCAACAGTTTGTTTACATGTTAAATCTCCCACTCCTTCTTTGTCTCATTTTGTCCACCAAACGTTTTATACTGTGTGTGAATGCACAAAGGTGCGCTTTGTTGATGTTATTGACTTGTGTGGAGTGCTAATCAGGCATTTGGCTACATGTTCCTTGGCAAGTTTCACTGCAATAA
Source organism: Entelurus aequoreus (assembly GCF_033978785.1). Classification (NCBI taxonomy): domain Eukaryota; kingdom Metazoa; phylum Chordata; class Actinopteri; order Syngnathiformes; family Syngnathidae; genus Entelurus; species Entelurus aequoreus. Next base: position 19,580,390 of record NC_084755.1, on the reverse strand, counting down.
GGCGCTTTAGCCATCCACAAGCTTCTGCTTGAATTTTTGACCACTCTTGACAAAATTGGTGCAGTTCAGCTACATTTGTTGGTTTTCTGACATGGACTTGTTTCTTCAGCATTGTCCACACTTTTAAGTCAGGACTTTGGGACGGCCTTTCTAAAACCTTAATTCTAGCCTGATTTAGCCATTCCTTTTTGTTTCGGCATGTATTTTTGTTTAAAGACAAACATGACACAAACCTTCCCAATTGTTAGAAAGCCCACTGTTTAATATGTTTGTGTGTATGCTTCACCGATGAGAGTATTTGGTGAACATCGTTTTGTCCTACTGATTTCGGCGGTTCATGAACTCACCATAGTGTGGACTGTGAAGCAACAGTTTGTTTACATGTTAAATCTCCCACTCCTTCTTCGTCTCATTTTGTCCACCAAATGTTTTATACTGTGCGTGAATGCACAAAGGTGAGCTTTGTTGATGTTATTGACTTGTGTGGAGTGCTAATCAGGCATTTGGTTACATGTCCCCTTGGCAAGTTCAACTGCAATAAGGCGCTTTAGCCATCCACAAGCTTCTGCTTGAATTTTTGACCACTCTTGACAAAATTGGTGCAGTTCAGCTACATTTGTTGGTTTTCTGACATGGACTTGTTTCTTCAGCATTGTCCACACGTTTAAGTCAGGACTTTTGGAAGGCCATTCTGAAACCTTAATTGTAGCCTGATTTAGCCATTCCTTTTTGTTTCGGTATGTGTTTTTGTTTGATGACAAACATTCCACAAACCTTCCCAATTGTTAGAAAGCCCACTGTTTAATATTTCTAATTCAATTTTGTACTCCCTCGTCCCAGGAAGATTGCTTTGCGGAAATATTTTATTTATAGATCCGTATCGCTCTGGAATAACCTGCCTCGAATTCTCACCGGCATTGAAAGTAAACAGGTTTTTAAAAGGAAAGTAATATTTTATCTGAGTCTGTAAATTAGTTTACTTGTTGATGATTTTTTGTTTGGTTTTGTATTGTGTAATTACATTTATATGGTAATTATTATTCTGTGACTGTAAATCATACTTGCCAACCCTCCCGTTTTTAGCGGGAGAATCCCGGTATTCAGCGCCTCTCCCGACAACCTCCCGGCAGAGATTTTCTCCCGACAAACTCCCGGTATTCAGCCGGAGCTGGAGGCCACGCCCCTTCCAGCTCAATGCGGACCTGAGACTGAGTGGGGACAGCCTCTTCTCACGTCCGCTTTCCCACAATATAAATACGCTTGCAAGTTCCAAAACGAATGGAAACAAGAATTTCAGTTCATCCAGGACAGTTCGAAGGGGAAGGTGTATGTTGCCTGTAAATATGTAGAACAGACTTCTCCATTGAACACGGTGGCCGAAATGATTTCTCAGTCATGAACGGAGAAGTTAAACAGGACAATACTGCCATCTAATGGATAGATAATTCAAGTATTTCTTTTATGTAAATAAAATAAAAATATATATATAGCTAGAATTCACTGAAAGTCAAGTATTTCATACATATATATATATATATATATATATGAAATACTCGAGTTGGTGAATTCTAGCGGTAAATAACCACGCCCCCAACCACAACCCCCCCCCCCCCGATATTGGAGGTCTCAAGGTTGGCAAGTATGCTGTAAATTGTTTGCTTGTTTTCTTATCGATGCTTTTATTTGTTTCTGTATTGTGTAGTTATAATTATATGCTTTTACTTGTAATTGTATTGAGTTTGTGGACCCCAGGAAGACTAGTGGGTTGTTGTGGCAACCAGCTAATGGGGATCCTTAATAAAAATCAAAATCAAATATGTCTGTGTGTATGCGTCACTGAAGAGAGTATTTGGTGAACATCGTTTTGTCCTACTAATTTCGGTGGTTCTTGAACTCACCATAGTGTGGACTGTGACGCAACAGTTTGTTTACATGTTTAAGTTAAAGTTAAAGTACCAATGATTGTCACACACACACTAGGTGTGGCGAAATTATTCTCTGCCTTGATCACCCCCTGGGAGGTGAGGGGAGCAGTGAGCGGCAGCGGTGGCCGCGCCCGGGAATCATTTTTGGTGATTTAACCCCCAATTCCAACCCTTGATGCTGACTGCCAAGCAGGGAGGTAATGGGTCCCATTTTTATAGTCTTTGGTATGACTCGGCCGGGGTTTGAACTCACAACCTACCGATCTCAGGGCGGACCCTTGTCTCCTTTTGTCCACCAAAAGTTTTACGACGATAAAAGATTTATAATGTTGATATATTTAAAAGGCTGACGTTAAAAACATGGATAGATAGTACTCTATTGATTCCTTCAGGAGAGTTCCCTTAGGAAAATTAAAAATTCCAGCAGCAGTGTAAAGAATTGTGATCAAATTTAAAAAGTAAAAAGTAAATAATGGGGGTATAAATGGAAACAAAATAGAAAAATATTACAATAAGAATAAAAATAAAAAGCAACAATTAGAATACAAATATAACAGTAAAATAAGAATATAACAAGATAAACTAGGCAGTAGTGACCATGTTATGCAAAAGTATTGCACTTGTTATTGTTTTGCATCCCGTCATCCTAGTAGCCCCCTCCCCCCAGAGAGGAGTTGTACAGTCAAATTTTTTAAATTTGTTTTTCTTTTTTATTTTTGAAATGTGGAATTGTATATGCATTAAACACTCTGAATTGTATATTCATTAAACACTGCTAAAATAATCAAAAAATCCAGCACAGAAATCAGTGTTATAAAGTAAACAGTTTTGAGTTTAATCCGTTAATAAATAATGTGAGATTTAATATTCCGAGTATTACCTGAACGCAGCACACACTGCCTACTTGACGGAGAGTGTTCCTGTAGTGTACGAGCGCGACTCCGCCCCGCCGCGACGTCCGCGTGAGACGAACCAAGGAAACCCCAGTGCCGGACTGCCAAACTGCTGTCAGCTGTGGAAGGACCCCTTCACTGCACTCCAGACGAGCAGACACACGCAACGTCCAACCCGGAAGGCAGCATGAACCGCTTTAAGATCTCCAAATTCAAAAACACCACTCCGAAAATCGCCAAGAAGGATGTGAGTAGTGTCCTAGCTTCTTGGTGCCGCTCTTTTAATAGCATTTTAGCATCGGCGTGCTACATTAATGTCACGTAAAGGGGTGGAGGAAACGCCTGCCTGCAATGATTGTGGAACTTCCTGCATCTGTATAGGGCAACGAACGTTACATGCTTGGCAGACTAATATCCCTGCAAACTTTCATTACTATAGTGTTGCAATACAAATATACATATAGTATTTCTACACACAACAACACAAAAAGTGTGCATCGCGTTTTCTGTCTCAATACAACGCGGACATTGAATTGCATGCAAATATGCAGATGTGCTTCATCAACATAAACTCATTTCTTTCAGGTTGCAGCCTTAGCATGTGTGCTTTAGGCAATTTCCCGACTGTAAAATCCCAGGAATGTTAAGCGAGGCAGTGCATTCCTCCAATCTCTGCACAGCTGAGACTGCAGGTGGCGCTCTGCCGTTGCACATGTCAACACAACACAGTGTGATGAGTTCAAGGACCCAGAAAAGAAATGGGGAATCATGAGAATGTGGATACACTTGAAAGGGACCTAGTTCTATGCTATACTGTTGAGCACAAGGAAATCAGATTTTTGGGGTGTAATAATAGATGATAAAATGAACTGAAAATCTAATATAAAAATACACAACATAAGGTGGCAAAAATATAGTTGTAATGAATAAGGCAAAATATCTTCGAAACCAGGGGTCCCCAAACTTTTTGACTTGGGGGCGGCGCATTGGGTTAAAACAATTTTATATACACTACCGTTCAAAAGTTTGGGGTCACATTGTAATGTCCTTATTTTTTAAGGAAAAGCACTTTAAACTAGTCTTAACTTTAAAGAAATACACTCTATACATTGCTAATGTGGTAAATTACTATTCTAGCTGCAAATGTCTGGTTTTTGGTGCAATATCTACATAGGTGTATAGAGGCCCATTTCCAGCAACTATCACTCCAGTGTTCTAATGGTACAATGTGTTTGCTCATTGGCTCAGAAGGCTAATTGATGGTTAGAAAACCCTTGTGCAATCATGTTCACACATCTGCAAACAGTTTAGCTCGTTACAGAAGCTACAAAACTGACCTTCCTTTGAGCAGATTGAGTTTCTGGAGCATCACATTTGTGGGGTCAATTAAACGCTCAAAATGGCCAGAAAAAGAGAACTTTCATCTGAAACTCGACAGTCTATTCTTGTTCTTAGAAATGAAGGCTAGTCCACAAAATTGTTTGGGTGACCCCAAACTTTTGAACAGTAGTGTATATATATATATATATTAGTGTTGTCCCGATACCAATATTTCGATACTTTTCGGTACTTTTTTAAATAAAGGGGACCACAAAAAATTGCATTATTGGCTTTATTTTAAGAAAAAAAAATCTTAGGGTACATTAAACATATGTTTCTTATTGCAAGTTTGTCCTTGAATAAAATAGTGAACATACAACACAACTTTTCTTTTAGTAGTAGGTAAACAAACAAAGGCTCCTAATTTAGTCTGCTGACATATGCAGTAACATTATGTGTCATTTTTCATTCTATTATTTTGTCCAAAAAAATTAAGGACAACTGGTAGAAAATGAATGATTAATCTACTTGTTCATTGTTAATATCTGCTTACGTTCTATTTTAACATGTTCCATCTACACTTCTGTTAAAATGTAATAATCACTTATTCTTCAGTTGTTTGGATGCTTTACATTAGTTTTTTTTGGGGGGTGCAGGACCGGTACTTTTCAGAGCAGTATAGTACCGAATATGATTAATTAGTATCACTGTACTATACTAATACCGGTATACCGTACAACCCTAGTGTGTGTATATATATATATATATATATATATATATATATATATATATATATATATATATATATATATACATATACACTACCGTTCAAAAGTTTGGGGTCACATTGAAATGTCCTTATTTTTGAAGGAAAAGCACTGTACTTTTCAATGAAGATAACTTTAAACTAGTCTTAACTTTAAAGAAATACACTCTATACATTGCTAATGTGGTAAATGACTATTCTAGCTGCAAATGTCTGGTTTTTGGTGCAATATCTACATAGGTGTATAGAGGCCCATTTCCAGCAACTATCACTCCAGTGTTCTAATGGTACAATGTGTTTGCTCATTGGCTCAGAAGGCTAATTGATGATTAGAAAACCCTTGTGCAATCATGTTCACACATCTGAAAACAGTTTAGCTCGTTACAGAAGCTACAAAACTGACCTTCCTTTGAGCAGATTGAGTTTCTGGAGCATCACATTTGTGGGGTCAATTAAACGCTCAAAATGGCCAGAAAAAGAGAACTTTCATCTGAAACTCGACAGTCTATTCTTGTTCTTAGAAATTAAGGCTATTCCACAAAATTGTTTGGATGACCCCAAACTTTTGAACGGTAGTGTATATATATATATATATATATATATATATATATATATATATATATATATATATATATATATATATATCGTTCACTATGGCAGAAACATGCTGAGGCTTTCGTCCAGCAGTGGACTGACAATGGCTGATGATGATGATGATATATATATATATATATATATATATATATATATATATATATATATATATATATATATATATATATATATATATATATATATATATATATATATATATATATATATATATATATATATATATATACGTTAGGTCAGGAAAAAACACAGAGGCTATTTCATCCCTACAAGCCTGTTTCACAGGTTTCCCTGCTCTTCAGGGAAGTTTATTTTATAAACTTTAAACAATAAACTCCCTTGAAGAGCAGGGAAACCTGCGAAACAAGCTTGTAGGGATGAAATAGCCTCTGTGTTTGTTCCTGACCTAACGTATATTCCGCTTTACCCCGATATTGAGCACTGTATAACGGATAAACCACAGTAACCTCGAATATATGTATATACAGAGAGTAACAAGCGGTAGAAAATGGATTAGAAAGGAGAGATTAAAAAAATATATTTTTAAATTATTTTTTTTAACTTGGGACTTCCTGCGGGCCGTAAATTGGAGACCCTTGTTCTAGACCAAGAATCACTTCATATTCTCGACTGCTCGCTAGTGTTGTCATATCTGTGTAGAAATATCGGCAAATAACTAAGAAAACATGCTTCATTCACTAACCATGTTAGTGAATTAAATTAGAATAATACACAATGTTGAATATAGAGAACATGCAAATCCTTTAAGAAACTGAATGATTTGGTGCGTTTGAAAACAGCTAAAATTATGCACAAAGCAAACTATGACCTCTTATCCCAAAAAATGTGAAACAAATATTCTCAACAAACAAAGAGAAATATAACCTCAGAGAAAATTTTAATTGAAAACATTTGTATGCAAGTACAAGACTTAAAACCTTTAGCATATCAGGGAGCGGAATTAAATTATGGAATGGATTAAGTGAAAAAGTCAAACAATGTACTAATATGATTCAGTTTAAGAGACTTTAAATTAAAAGTGTTCACAAAGTACAAGGAAGAAGAATTTTGATAAACGTCAATAACTAATGGAAAAAAATACATTGTTCATTTCATTAAGTGAATCATAACTGATTTTAACTACACTATATTGCCAAAAGTATTTGGCCACCTGCCTTGACTCACATATGAACTTGAAGTGCCATCCTATTCTTAACCCATAGGGTTCAATATGAGGTCGGTCCACCTTTTGCACCTTCTGGGAAGGCTGTCCACAAGGTTGCGGAGTGTGTTTATAGGAATTTTCCACCATTTTTCCAAAAGCGCATTGGTGAGGTCACACACTGATGTTGGTCGAGAAGGCCTGGCTCTCAGTCTCCGTTCTAATTCATCCCAAAGGTGTTCTATCGGGTTCAGGCCAGGACTCTGTGCAGGCCAGTCAAGTTCATCCACACCAGACTCTGTCATCCATGTCTTTATGGACCTTGCTTTGTGCACTGGTGCACAGTCATGTTGGAAGAGGAAGGGGTCCGCTCCAAACTGTTCCCAAAATGTTTTGGTATCCTGGAGCATTCAAAGTTCCTTTCACCAAGCCAAGCCCAACTCCTGAAAAACAACCCCACACCATAATTCCTCCTCCACCAAATTTCACACTAACGGCAAATGTACCGTTCTCCTGGCAACCTTTTGGCAATATAGTGTATTTATGAAAATAGCTATTTTATTTAGAATGCATTGATGCAAATTGTGTACAAATTGAAAACAGGAAGTGAACATATGCATTAGTAATTAATAATAGTAAGAAAAGGGGTAGGACAAAAATAAGCTTTGCTTCTTCCTACTCCGTTTCAGACATGTTGTAAAGAAAAAAAGAAAATATGTAAAATATTTGCTGGGCGGTAGAAAATGGATGTATCCTGTATCATGTGGTAACCGCAGACATGTTCGAAATAAACTTCAACCGACATAGTCCACCATGTTTTGTACATATAAGAGAATATTATGCAAAGAAACATGAAATAACTTCTTCAAACACAACCCTGGACTACACTGACATGCAAGGACGCACTGACAAAGCAATGCAGACATAAGGCTTTGTCACGTAATCCTGGTGCCTATCATTGGACCAAGATAGAAGAGATGTGGCGTTCATGAACGAGTCAAGTCTTTTGATCGACTCTCTTGAGTCGGGTTATACGATTATAGTTTGGGTAATAATCTCGGTTTCACAATTAATTAATGATTAATATTACAGCAAAAAAAAATCCCATAGACATTCCTTTGAGATTTTGATGTGTCATTTAGGACTGTCGGAAATAACAGTAATTAAATAATAACATAACAGTACAACATAAAAAATATAAACCAAGTACTATTAATAAATTGATAATGATTAGTTGTATTATTAATATATGATTAATAAACTCAAGTGTTATTGTCATCAACTGTTCCACATGCCCATTTATTTATTTTTAATCATCTATTTTATGCAGTGATAATAACTGGAATGCACACGTTACATGATGTGGAGGGCCACATTAATTGATGTGGAGGGCCACATTAATTGATGTGGAGGGCCACTTTAATTGATGTGGAGGGCCACTTTAATTGATGTGGAGGGCCACATTAATTGACGTGGAGGGCCACATTTCATGACGTGGAGGGCCACATTTCATGACGTGGAGGGCCACGTTACATGACGTGGAGGGCCATGTTACATGACGTGGAGGGCCACGTTACATGACGTGGAGGGCCACGTTACATGACGTGGAGGGCCACGTTACATGACGTGGAGGGCCACGTTACATGACGTGGAGGGCCACGTTTCATGACGTGGAGGGCCACGTTTCATGACGTGGAGGGCCACGTTACCTGACGTGGAGGGCCACGTTACATGATGTGGAGGGCCACGTTACATGACGTGGAGGGCCACGTTACATGACGTGGAGGGCCACGTTTCATGACGTGGAGGGCCACGTTTCATGACGTGGAGGGCCAAGTTACCTGACGTGGAGGGCCACGTTACATGATGTGGAGGGCCACGTTACATGATGTGGAGGGCCACTTTTCATGACGTGGAGGGGCACGTTACATGATGTGGAGGGCCACTTTTCATGACGTGGAGGGGCACGTTACATGATGTGGAGGGCCACGTTACATGATGTGGAGGGCCACTTTTCATGACGTGGAGGGGCACGTTACATGATGTGGAGGGCCGTTACATGACGTGGAAGGCCACGTTACATGACGTGGAGGGCCACGTTACATGACGTGGAGGGCCACGTTACATGACATGGAGGGCCACGTTACATGACGTGGAGGGCCACGTTACATGACGTGGAGGGCCACTTTTCATGACGTGGAGGGGCACGTTACATGACGTGGAGGGTCACGTTTCATGACGTGGAGGGCCACGTTTCATGACGTGGAGGGCCACGTTACCTGACGTGGAGGGCCACGTTACATGACGTGGAGGGCCACGTTACATGACGTGGAGGGCCACGTTACATGACGTGGAGGGCCACTTTTCATGAAGTGGAGGCGCACGTTACATGACGTGGAGGGGCACGTTACATGACGTGGAGGGCCACGTTACATGACGTGGAGGGCCACGTTACATGACGTGGAGGGCCACGTTACATGACGTGGAGGGCCACGTTACATGATGTGGAGGGCCACTTTTCATGACGTGGAGGGGCACGTTACATGACGTGGAGGGCCACGTTACCTGATGTGGAGGGCCACGTTACGTGATGTGGAGGGCCACGTTGCGTGATGTGGAGGGCCACGTTGCGTGATGTGGAGGGCCACGTTACGTGACGTGGAGGGCCACGTTACGTGATGTGGAGGGCCATGTTACGTGACGTGGAGGGCTACGTGACGTGGAGGGCCACGTTACGTGACGTGGCGGGCCACATTAAATGATGTGGAGGGCCACGTTACATGATGTGGAGGGCCACGTAACATGATGTGGAGGGCCACGTAACATGATGTGGAGGGCCACGTAACATGATGTGGAGGGCCACGTTACATGATGTGGAGGGCCAATTTACGTGATGTGGAGGGCCACGTTACGTGATGTGGAGGGCCACGTTACGTGATGTGGAGGGCCACGTTACGTGATGTGGAGGGCCACATTACGTGATGTGGAGGGCCACATTACGTGATGTGGAGGGCCACGTTACGTGACGTGGAGGGCTACGTGATGTGGAGGGCTACGTTACGTGACGTGGCGGGCCACATTAAATGATGTGGAGGGCCACGTTACATGATTTGGAGGGCCACGTAACATGATGTGGAGGGCCACGTTACATGATGGGGAGGGCCACGTTAAGTGATGTGGAGGGCCAATTTACGTGATGTGGAGGGCCACGTTACGTGATGTGGAGGGCCACGTTACGTGATGTGGAGGGCCACGTTACATGATGTGGAGGGCCACGTTACCTGATGTGGAGGGCCAAGTTACGTGATGTGGAGGGCCAAGTTACGTGACGTGGAGGGCTACGTTACGTGACGGGCCACATTAAATGATGTGGAGGGCCACGTTACATGATGTGGAGGGGCCTCCACATCATGTGTGGAGGGGCCTCCACATCATGTGTGGAGGGGCCTCCACATCATGTGTGGAGGGCCACGTAACATGATGTGGAGGGGCCTCCACATCATGTGTGGAGGGCCACGTAACATGATGTGGAGGGCCACGTAACATGACGTAGAGGGCCACGTTACATGACGTGGAGGGCCACGTTACATGATGTGGAAGGCCACGTTACGTGATGTGGCGGGCCAAGTTACATGATGTGGAGGGCCATGTTAAATGATGTGGAGGGCCATGTTAAATGATGTGGAGGGCCAAGTTACATAAGTGGCGGGCCATGTTACATGAAGTGGCGGGTCACATGAAATGATGTGGAGGGCCACATTACGTGATGTGGAGGGCCACGTTATATGAAGTGGTGGGTCTTGAGTTTGACCCCTGTGCCCTAAAGGAATGTATACAATAAAAACAGAACAAAAAGAAAAATATAGTCAATATTTTAGAACATGGATGGATGGATGGATTTTAGAATATATCCCACCACTACTGGTTAAATATAAATTATTCTGAGCTACACCTTCTGTTATAAGTGCTCACAGTGATTGTTTCCTTGATTTAAAAAAAAAAAGAAGAAGTATAATAACAAGTCAGTATTTTGAACAGTTCTTTTGAAAAGGAATGGCTCCCTTCAAAGAGCCATGAATGTCATTTCTCCAAGATGGTCACTAAACTAAATATACTTGATAGAATATTGGATTAATATATTCCAAATTAAAAATGTTGTATTTAATAACATTTTTTAATTTTTTTTACAATAATAGTTGTAGTTTTAAAAGAAAAACCCTAGTTGAGGTTCAACAGCGCCTCTGCTGTTTGCCGACAAGAAGTGCAGTCTATTTAGAATCAATAGCAAAAAATCCATCCATCCATCCATCCATTTTCTACCGCTTATTATTCCCTTCGGGGTCGCGGGGGGTGCTGGTGCCTATCTCAGTAAATCACAATGAGCAATAGATGCCATGCACTAACACAAAAAGGAATGATCAAGAACACAACAAATGCTGCTTCAGGGAAAAAAAAGGTTTTAAGTGCTCTCTGCTGTGCAACAACACAGCGACCACTTCCACTCCCTCAGCACTTTGTTCAGCCACAAGAACTTACAAAGTCAGCTAACTCCTTCCTCTTTTCTTTTCCCTTTCATCGCAGCGTGTTGACATGAGGAAATATACGTTTCGCTCACCCACTGGTGGTGCTCTTGCATAAGAAGTTGCACTAAAGTGAACACATTGAATGACAATGTATGATACGAGCTGTTATGGCTGAGTCCTCAGTTCTCCCTCTTCTCTTGCAATACAGGAATGGATCAATAATGTCCGTGCTGGATCTTTTGGCTGCCAGGGGAACCACATCAAGGCCAGCTCCAAGTTGGTGGCCTTTAACACCGAGCAGGCCGGTAAGTATTCTTTAGGATGTGAGGGCTTCATATTCCCTGCACTATTTTAGGGAACAAAAATCTGCAGTTGAAGTGTTTACTTTACATTTGAACATTTACATGGGTTGCTTCCTTTCTTTGATAAATAATTAAATAATTAAAATAATAAATAATTGAACTATAGTACTAGTGGTTAGAGCAGGGGTCACCAACCTTTTTGAAACCAAGAGCTACTTCTTGGGTACTGATTAATGCGAAGGGCTACCAGTTTGATACACACTTAAATAAATTGCCAGAAATAGCCAATTTGCTCAATTTACCTTTAACTCTATGTTATTATTAATAATTAATGATATTTACACTTAATTGAACGGTTTAAAAGAGGAGAAAACACGAAAAAAATGACAATTACATTTTGAAACATAGTTTATCTTCAATTTAACTTTTTAAAATTCAAAATTCAACCGAAAAAAAGAAGAGAAAAACTTTAAAAAATAATTTATGGAACATCATTAGTAATTTTTCCTGATTAAGATTAATTTTAGAATTTTGATGACATGTTTCAAATAGGTTAAACACTCCAATCTACACTTTGTTAGAATATATAACAAATTGGACCAAGCTATATTTCTAACAAAGACAAATCATTATTTCTTCTAGATTTTCCAGAACAAAAATTTTAAAATAAATTCAAAATACTTTGAAATAAGATTTAAATTTGATTCTACAGATTTTCTAGATTTGCCAGAATAATTTTTTTGAATTTTAATCATAACAAGTTTGAAGAAATATTTCACAAATACTCTTCGTCGAAAAAACAGAAGCTAAAATGAAGAATTAAATTAAAATGTATTTATTATTCTTTACAATTAAAAAAAAAAATAATTACTTGAACATTGATTGAAATTGTCAGGAAAGAAGAGGAAGGAATTTAAAAGGTAAAAAGGTATATGTGTTTAAAAATCCTAAAATCATTTTTAAGGTTGTATTTTTTCTCTAAAATTGTCTTTCTGAAAGTTATAAGAAGCAAAGTAAAAAAGTTAATGAATTTATTTAAACAAGTGAAGACCAAGTCTTTAAAATATTTTCTTGGATTTTCAAATTCTTTTTGAGTTTTGTCTCTCTTAGAATTAAAAATGTCGGGCAAAGCGAGACCAGCTTGCTAGTAAATAAATAACATTTAAAAAATAGAGGCAGCTCACTGGTAAGTGCTGCTATTTGAGCTATTTTTAGAACAGGCCAGCGGGCTACTCATCTGGTCCTTACGGGCTACCTGGTGCCCGCGGGCACCGCGTTGGTGACCCCTGGGTTAGAGTGTCCGCCCTGAGATCGGTAGGTTGTGAGTTCAAACCCGGGCCGAGTCATACCAAAGACTATAAAAATGGGACCCATTACCTCCCTGCTTGGCACTCAGCATCAAGGGGTTGGAATTGGGGGTTGAATCACCAAAAATGATTCCCGGGCGCGGCCACTGCTGCTGCTCACTGCTCCCCTCACCTCCCAGGGGGTGACCAAGGGTGACGGGTCAAATGCAGAGAATAATTTCACCACACCTAGTGTGTGTGTGACAATCATTGGTACTTTAACTTTCATTGATTGATTGATTGATTGAGAAGTTTATTGACATCTTAAATAATTGAATCCATGTAATGCTTTAAAAAGGCAAATGGAGGGCACAAAAAGCCAAAAGGCTTGTTTCCATTGTGGTCCATTACATATTCATCACATTTGATACATTCAATAATAAAATATATATAACCTGTAACATGTATATAATTAATTACATTAAAAAATGAATAAATGATGTACATATACACAGTATACATGTCAGATGATTTGAAAAACACTATATACAAAAAATGGGGGTGGGGGTATATACATTATGTACATGAACTTAACTTTACTTTTAGCCTTAGGGTGTAATAATAGATGATAAAATGAATTGGAAAATCTCACATAAAAAATATACAACATAAAGTAGCAAGAAACACGTCAATAATGAATAAAGCAAAACATGTTGTAGACCAAAAATCACTTCATATTCTCTACTGCTCACTAGTGTTACCATATCTGAGTTATTGTGCAGAAATATGGGGAATTCACTACAAATGTGCGCTTCATTCACTAACTGTGTTACAAAAAAGATCAATTAGAATAATACATAATGTTGGATACATAGAACATGCAAAACTTTATTTATTGAATCAAAAATATTGAAATTCAACGATTTGGTGCATTTGCAAACAGCTAAATTGATGTACAAAGCAAACTATAACCTGCTACCCAAGAATGTACGACAATTCTTCTCAACAAAAGAGGACAAATATAACCTTAGAGGAAAATCTAATTTAAAACGTGTATGCACGTACAACACTTAAAACCTTTAGTATATCAGTATGTGGAAATAAATCATGGAACGGATTAACCAAAAAAATCAAACAAAGCACCAATATGATTCAGTTTAAGAGACGGTTCAAATTACAAGTGTTCACAAAGTACACAGAACAAGAATTATGATGAACATCTTGAATCCTTTTTTTTTTCTTTGAGACAAAGATTATTTATGTATTTAATATTTGTTTACCGTATTTTTCGGAGTATAAGTCGCTCCGGAGTATAAGTCGCACCGGCCGAAAATGCATAATAAAGAAGGGAAAAAACATATATAAGCCGCACTGGAGTATAAGTCGCATTTTTTGGGGAAATGTATTTGATAAAAGCCAACACCAAGAATAGACATTTGAAAGGCAATTTAAAATAAATCAAGAATAGTGAACAACAGGCTGAATAAGTGTACGTTATATGAGGCATAAATAACCAACTGAGAACGTGCCTGGTATGTTAACGTAACATATTATGGTAAGAGTCATTCAAATAACTATAACATATAGAACATGCTATACGTTTACCAAACAATCTGTCACTCCTAATCGCTAAATCCCATGAAATCTTGTACGTCTAGTTCAGTGGTTCTTAACCTTGTTGGAGGTACCGAACCCCACCAGTTTCATATGCGCATTCACCGAACCCTTCTTTAGTGAAAAATTAAATGTTTTTTTTTTTTTCAAATTCAAGACAAAGTTATGTTTTTGGTAACACTTTAGTATGGGGAACATATTCTAAGTAACAAAGACTTAATTTAGAGTTATTTGGACACTAGGGGGACATATTCTAAGTAGGGCTGCAACTAAGGATTAATTTGATAATCGATTAATCTGTCGATTATTACTTCAATTAATCGATTAATAATCGGATAAAAGAGAGAAACTACATTTCTATCCTATCCAGTATTTTATTGAAAAAAAAAAACAGAATACTGGCACCATACTTATTTTGATTATTGTTTCTCAGCTGTTTGTAAATGTTGCAGTTTATAAATAAAGGTTTATTAAAATTTAAAAAAAATAAATAAAAAAAAAAACTAAAAAAAACCTCTGTGCATGCACATAGCATAGATCCAACGAATCGATGATAAAGACTTAATTTAGAGTTATTTGGTCAGGGTTAGAGGGTTAGGGTTATAATAAGGCCATGCCGAATAAGGCATTAATAAGTACTTAAAAATGACTAGTTAAGAGCCAATATGTTACTAATTTGCATGTTAATAAGCAACTAATTAATGGTGAATATGTTCCCCATACTAAAGTGTTACCATGTTTTTTTTACTGGTGCACAAAATGAACCGTGCATGAACATCACCTTGTTCAAACAACAAAACCAACACAGTGCATGAACTCACAACAAATTACACACCTGCAAATCAGTCAGCTGTTGCCGTATCCGTAATACACCGATAAGGAGAAGTTTGTATTTACACGATGAGTCGGGTGTGTTTTGACCTCCGCCGAACCCCTGAGGCTGACTCACCGAACCCCTAGGGTTCGATCGAACCCAGCTTAAGAACCACTGGTCTAGTCTCTTACGTGAATGAGCTAAATAATATTATTTGATATTTTACGGTAATGTGTTAATAATTTCACACATAAGTCGCTCCTGAGTATAAGTCGCACCTCCGGCCAAACTATGAAAAAAACTGCGACTTATAGTCCGAAAAATACGGTACTTTCTATGGTATATTATTTGCTATGGTATGAAAAGAGGTAGGATTAAATAAGCTCAGCTTCTTCCTACTCCTTTTCAGACGTACTATAATGAAACAACTGGAAATGTGTGATGCATTACATTGTATGTTGTGCATGTTCAAAATGAACTGAACTGAATTAGTTCAATCTTAATACACTATTTCTGAGCATGAACACTACAGTTATGCTGTATTTTTACTTTACATTTGAATATTTACACACTTATTATGATCGTGGTGCATTCTTATTTGTAACCCATAGATGTTCAAGCTGCTTATATACTCAAATATCCCTAAATATATCTTGCAGTGTACCCCAGGGATCAATACTGTGACCTAAATTGTTATATCTCCACATGAAGGGCATTTGTAAAGTCCACAAATAGTTGTGTTATGATGTGCCTGCAGGGGGCGCCATACTGGGCCTGTCATCAGTGAGGCCTGCAGCAGATGGCCAATGGACGGTCACTAACATCCCCTGTCATTCCGGTACTTTATTTCTTTTAAAAAAACACCTTCCCTGTATTGCCGCAGGTCAGATTGCTTCATAAATACGTCCAAAATGTGATGAACGTTTGCTGCCTCCTCTCCATCAGATTTGGTCTCCGACTTGGACTTTTCTCCTTTCGACGAGTGTCTCCTGGCAACGTGCTCCGCGGATAAAACGGTGAGATCCCTGGCTTACCTTTTTCCCCTTTTCTCATGTCCACATTGCATCCTCAGCTCTGTTGTTGCTGGCAGATTCTTTATTTTTCCTACGACCGCCTTAGTTTTTTATGTTATTTAAACTTCTTAAAGAGCCCCATCCTCCTTTTTGGCGTTTAACCGCCGGATGCAGGTGTTGAGGTTTGACTGGAATCTGCCGTTTTGAAACTCAGCAGCTCGGTTTACCTCCGAAGACATGCGGCAGACGTCCAACAAGTGGAGTTTTATTTAATCACTTAATCATTTCTTCGTGGTCTTCTAAGGCCCCCTCTACACTAAGCCGGATAAGGTTATCCAGGGTAAATCCCACATAACCTTATCCGTCTGGAGAGAGGGTCCAGACTGAGGCCAAGAAAAAAAAAAATCCTCATAGCCATAGCACACATAAACATGTGTGTAAGAGGGAAACATCAAAGAACACAAAGGACATTAAAGACATTAAAAGAGCAGAGATGATGCAACCAGCCACTTCTACACACAGCCACAAAAGTAAAACAACAACAACAACAACAAAACAAAAACATATACACTGTGGTGGCCTCTGTGGTGTTCCACGCCATCGTCTGCTGGGGTGGGGGGGAGCATGGCCAGAGACAGGAGCAGACCCAACAAAGCAACCAAGAGGGGCGACTCCACCCTCGGCCGCCCACCAACTCTCGGCCAGTGTCCAGTCCGCATGGATGAGCGAGGATGTGTCTAAGCCAAACTTTTTCCACTGAGGGCCGCACATTGAAATATCAAAGTAAGCGGGGGCCATTTTGATATTGTTTATTTTAAAAGCCAATACAATATATATATATAAAAAAATATGCATTTAGGCCTCCACTCAGGCTTGATCCTGGGAACCCCAAAGGGTTTAGGTAAAAAAATATAAAAAATGTCATTATTTAGTATTATTATTATTATTCAAGGTCTAAATCTCCAGATCAACATTAGGTCTATCTGTCAATATGAAGTATTTTTTTCAAGATTTAAGTTGTATGCTCTTTTTGTCAAAGAAAACCCAGTTTTTTTATGGAAAAAACACAAAATATGCAATATTTCCCCCCAGTAACATTTTAAAGTGGAATATTTGAGATTATATAATAATTGGAGTTCATAGCATAACTCATAACAACATTAATTCATTATTATTTTTGAGCAACTTAAATAGACACTTAAAAAAAAAAAGAAGTCCCACTAAAATGATTGGGGATCCAAAAGGGTCCTGCTCAGTAAAGTATTAAAAAATAAATCATACTTTTTTTTTGTACTTTTAACACAATAGTCTCAAGATCAACTTCAGATCTATCCGTCAATTAATAACTTTTGTTGTTGTTTATGTTTTTTGTTTGTTCGTTTTAGGCCCTTTAAACAAAACAGCTTAGTTTTTTATATGGCAAAATATTTTCCCCCAAAAAATATTCCAAAGTGGAATATTTAATGTGACGTAATTGGAGCTTTGAATAGGTCAACAATTCATAATGACATTGATTTTGATTCATTATTATTTTTTAAAGAAAGAAACAGCCTGCATGGCAGCTTTGTGTTATTAGAGTAAACATTGCAACATGTTCTTGTTACATTTCACCTGTTTGCTCTTTCATACCACTTTTTATGTTTTTTTATTTTTTTAATCGTATTTTTAGAATGTGCCGCGGGGGCGTTAAAAAATTACCTGCGGGCCGCAAATGGCCCCCGGGCCGCACTTTGGACACCCCTGGTCTAAGGAGACCGAGGTGTCCCAATACCTGCTCATTCAGCCAAGATACTGTGAAGCTTGTCCGTCCCGGCGTTCAGTCTCCGTGGCCAAAAGGCTCCCGGGAGGCAGATCCAGAAGTTGACAAAAAAAGCACCTCAGAAGTCACGAAAGTGGCACCCCTTGTCACACAGTCCCAAAGGGGCCCGAACCAAAGGGCGAAAAACCCCACATGAAAACAAGAGGGAAACATCAGGAACACAAAAGGATGACACAAGAGCACAGAGCTCCTGCCACCAGCAGCCACTACAGCGGCACCTTTTGGAAAAAAAAAAAAAAAAAAAAAAAAAAAAGTGTGATTAATCTGATTAAAAAAATATCGAATCATTTGACAGCATTACTTTTTTCTTGTGGGACTCTTTATGTGTGCAGGTGAAGCTGTGGCGTTTATGCAACCCAGACCTGGAGCAGCCCACAGACCCGGAGCTCATCCTTCACCCCGGCCAGGGCAGGCTGGAGCTGGTGCTTTTCCACCCGACCTCTTCGGGTTTGCTGGCCGTTGGTTCCACCAAGGGTGTGCTTATTTGGGACACAAACCGCCAGGAGGCTCCTTTAGCTGGTAGGCACAGCTTGCAACTTCTGCACTAGAGTGTACTGTACCTTGTCCACTAGTGGTTCTCAAACTTTAAAAAAAAAATGTATTTATTTATTTTTACCAAGTATTATTATTATTAGTACTATTATTATAGTGTTGGCCCTGTGATGAGGTGGCGACTTGTCCAGGATGTACCCCGCCTTCCGCCCATGTACAGCTGGGATAGGCTCCAGCACCCCAAGCGACCCCGAAAGGGAAAAGCGGTAGAAAATAGATGGATGGAAGTACCACCTTAAAGGCCTACTGAAATGAATTTTTTTTTATTTAAACGGGGATAGCAGATCCATTCTATGTGTCATACTTGATCATTTCGCGATATTGCCATATTTTTGCTGAAAGGATTTAGTAGAGAACATCGACGATAAAGTTTTGGTCGCTGATAAAAAAAAGCCTTGCCTGTACCGGAAGTAGCGTGACGTCACAAGTTGAAAGGCTCCTCACATTTCCCCATTGTTTACACCAGCAGCGAGAGAGATTCGGACCGAGAAAGCGACGATTACCCCATTAATTTGAGCGAGGATGAAAGATTTGTGGATGAGGAACGTGAGAGTGAAGGACTAGAGTGCAATGCAGGACTTTCTTTTTTTCGCTCTGACCGTAACTTAGGTACAAGGGCTCATTGGATTCCACACTTTCTCCTTTTTCTATTGTGGATCACGGATTTGTATTTTAAACCACCTCGGATACTATATCCTCTTGAAAATGAGAGTCGAGAACGCGAAATGGACATTCACAGTGACTTTTATCTCCACGACAATACATCGGCAAAGCTCTTTAGCTACGGAGCTAACGTGATAGCATCGTGCTTAAATGCAGATAGAAACAAAAGAAATAAACCCCTGACTGGAAGGATAGACAGAAAATCAACAATACTATTAAACCATTGACCTGTAAATACACGGTTAATGCTTTCCAGCCTGGCGAAGCTTAACAATGCTGTTGCTAACGACGCCATTGAAGCTAACTTAGCTAAGGGACCTCGTCAGAGCTATGATAAAAAACATTAGCGCTCCACCTACGCCAGCCCTCATCTGCTCATCAACACCCGTGCTCACCTGCGTTCCAGCGATCGACGGAGCGACGAAGGACTTCACCCGATCATAGATGCGGTCGGCGGCTAGCATCGGATAGCGCGTCTGCTATCCATCTCAAAGTCCTCCTGGTTGTGTTGCTGCAGCCAGCCGCTAATACACCGATCCCACCTACAACTTTCTTCTTTGCAGTCTTCATTGTTCATAAAACAAATTGCAAAAGATTCACCAACACAGATTGCTAGAATACTGTGGAATTTTTCGATGAAAACAGAGCTTTTTGTATTGGATACAATGGTGTCCGAATACTTCCGTTTCAACCATTGACGTCACGCGCATACGTCATCATACATAGACGTTTTCAACTGGAAGAGTGGCGGGAAATTTAAAATGTCACTTTATAAGTTAACCCGGCCGTATTGGCATGTGTTGCAATGTTAAGATTTCATCATTGATATATAAACTATCAGACTGCGTGGTCGGTAGTAGTGGGTTTCAGTAGGCCTTTAATGACCATCATTAAAATACAATAGCGTATTAGGCCTAAGTAGTCATTAAAAACAAGGCAGGTGTTCTATTAAGCAAGTATATTTAATATTTTTGGCTATAGTGACATTACACAGTTTGAACAGTAACACTGTGTTTCAATATAGGAAAAGATAACACTGTACTTTAATCGAGTGATTGTTTGGCGTACCACTAGTGGTACACGTACCACAATTTAAGAATCACTGGTGTACACCATTCAGGAAGTATGCTATATGGACAAAAGTATAGAGACAAAGTTATTTCGGGGACTTTTTGGACAATTTCTCAAGTTGACCTTTTGGATAAATAGGCAGAAATTCCAACAGACGAAATATATTGGAACTTTGGGCATATGTGAAGTGAAATATATTTATATAGCGCTTTTCTCTAGTGACTCAAAGCGCTCTTTTTACATCGTGAACCCCAATATCTAAGTTACATTTAACCTGGGAGCAGGTGGGTAAAGTGTCTTGCCCAAGGACACAACGGCAGTGACTAGGATGGCTGAAGCGGGGATCGAACCTGGAACCCTCAAGTTGCTGGCACGGCCACGCTACCAACAGAGTTATACGGCCCCCAATATGTCCCAATACTTTTGTCCACATACTGCATTTGTTTTAAGTCTTTGTCTTGCACTTTGTCTTACATTTTGATCTGTCAGTTAGTGTGGCAATATAGGAAAGGGGAGTGCAGTAAAACCTCCAACGTTGAACACTAGCCGTTCCGTGATGCTGGTTGACGTCCAATGTGTTTTACCGTATTTTCCGGACGATAGGGCGCACTTAAAATCATTTTTTTCCCTCAAAACTCCACATTGTGCCTTATAACTCGGTGCGCCTAATGTAAGGAATAAGTTTGGTTGAGCTTACCCACTTGGAAGCAATTTTATTTGGTACATGTAACGTAATAAGTGTGACCAGTAGATGGCAGTCAAACATAAGAGATAAGTGTAGGCTGCACTGTTTGATGTGTTTCAACATACGAGTATTATTATGGTGTGTGTATAAGATAAGACATGTTATCTGGCTTTTTGTTTCGCACTATTACGCAAAAGCAACTTTTCTTACCTTCTGGTACCTGCTGATCTGTATTTGGGATCTGCATAAATCCTGAAAAATTGCCGCCTTTATAGTCCATGTCGATTAGCTTCTTTGTTTTCTCTATCTTCTTGTTATGTGACATTCATCCTCCGCTGTTGCCATTTCTAATATAAAGTAGTGTAAAGTTATTTCTTATATCTGTCAGTAAACTCGCCATGAAAGCGCTAAAACATACCGGTATAGTGAGTTTATATTATTCACCCAAGGAACTTTAGTTGTTAGAATTCCGGTCGGACGGTTTTTCACGGGACACGTTTCCGTCCTATATAGGGACACGTTTCCGTCCTATATAGTATTTTTTCAGCAATGGTCATGTGGTGACATCAATGATGGTATTTTGAGAGGTAATCATTGAAGTCGGACATCACTGAAGGCCTAGGTGGGAAACTCACGGCACGCCACTGTATTCTAATATTAAAGGACATTTGTAATGAAGAAAGACGTTAGCGTCTCATAGACGTGTTAGCATTTTAGCTTTAGCCCTTTAGTTTCTCCAGGAAACGAGTAGTATTACCAGTAGTTTTTTTTTTTTTAAAGTGCGTTAATCGATCACAGTTTTTGGACAATTACCATTTGAAACGGCAGTAATGGTTCTTACTACTGACTCGCGCTCGACTTTGGAGGTTGCGCTGTTTTTTATTTTTGTCCTGTTTATGTTTTCCGTTTGTCTTGTAACAATGATACTGCCTACATTTTGCAGCGCTGTGGCTCTTAAGTGCGGGAGCAGCAGAGGTAAAAAAAAAAAAAAAAAAACAATAAAAAAAGTTGGTTTTGCAGTCTTCATACCCAAAAAATAGGGGTGTTCCGATCCGATATTGACATCGGCCCGGTAATAACAAAACAAGTATTAAAAATCTTCGATACAAGTCCTCTTGTAAAGCTAGTTAACCGCGAATCGAACAGTATTACAGTTAATACGCCAAATTTGTCAATACAGTCGCATATTACTAACAGATACATCTCTAAGGCAGAAACATATTAGAAAGTATCCAGTAACAAGCGTGTCCGCATCATTCAATTTACTGCGTGGTGAGTTTAATTATTGTGACCAGTAGGTGTCCCCCACAAAACTATTTACTGCAGTATAAGTGTGACACGTTTTTTTTTACACCTACAATCGTGGTCAAAAGTTTACATACACTTGTAAAGAACATAATGTCATGGCTGTCTTGAGTTTCTAATAATTTCTACAACTTTTTTGTGATAGAGTGATTGGAGCACATACTTGTTGGTCACAAAAAACATTCATGAAGTTTGGTTCTTTTATGAATTTATTATGGGTCTACTGAAAATGTGACCAAATCTGCTGGGTCAAAAGTATACATACAGCAATGTTAATATTTGCTTACATGTCCCTTGGCAAGTTTCACTGCAATAAGGCGCTTTTGGTAGCCATCCACAAGCTTCTCGTTGAATTTTTGACCAATCCTCTTGACAAAATTTATTCATGAAGAATAAATTTAAAAAAAACTCGTCTCAAGTTTGCTGCTGATCACATGGACAAAGATAAGACCTTCTGGAGGAAAGTTCTGTGGTCAGATGAAACAAAAATTGAGCTGTTTGGCCACAATACCCAGCAATTTGTTTGGAGGAGAAAAAGTGAGGCCTTTAATCCCAGGAGCACCATTCCTACCGTCAAGCATGGTGGTGGTAGTATTATGCTCAGGGCCTGTTTTGCTGCCAATGGAACTGGTGCTTTACAGAGAGTAAATGGGACAATGAAAAAGGAGGATTACCTCCAAATTCTTCAGGACAACCTAAAATCATCAGGTTGGGTCTTGGGCGCAGTTGGGTGTTCCAACAGGACAATGACCCCAAACACACGTCAAAAGTGGTAAAAGAATGGCTAAATCAGGCTAGAATTAAGGTTTTAGAATGGCCTTCCCAAAGTCCTGACTTAAACGTGTGGACAATGCTGAAGAAACAAGTCCATGTCAGAAAACCAACAAATTTAGCTGAACTGCACCAATTTTGTCAAGAGGAGTGGTCCAAAATTCAACCAGAAGCTTGTGGATGGCTACCAAAAGCGCCTTATTGCAGTGAAACTTGCCAAGGGACATGTAACCAGCATACTTGCCAACCCTCCTGATTTTCCTGGGAGACTCCCAAATTTCAGTGCCCCTCCAGAAAATCTCCCCGGGGACACCATTCTCCCGAATTTCTCCTGATTTCCACCCGGACAACAATATTGGGGGCGTGCCTTAAAGACACTGCCTTTAGCGTCCTCTCTCACCTGAAACCTTCACCCCTTAACAGCCGCACGCTGTCCATTCGTCCGCGTTTCCTCCATTAAAACAGTGTGTTGGCCCAGTCCCATAATAATGTGGCGTTGGACGTGTTTAACAATGGTCTTTACTTGAAGATGTCAAGAAATGCTGACACGTTGTATGACCTTTTAACTGGGTTAATGATAACGCAAGGCATACTTGGTCAACACCCATACAGGTCACTCTGAGGGTAGCCGTATAAACAACTTTAACACTGTTACAAATATGCGCCACACAGTGAGCCCACACCAAACAAGAATGACAAACACATTTCGGGAGAACATCCGCACCGTAACACAACATAAACACAACCGAACAAATAACCAGAATCCCTTGCAGCACTAACTCTTCCGGGACACTACAATAACATCCACGGCTTTTGGAGCTCAGTGCATAACTGCACACACAACAAGAAGGAGACGAAGAAGAGACATGGCGACGACGAGTAAAAAGACGAAATACGCTCGCAAGTTCCAAAATGATTGGAAAAAATAATTTCATTTCATCCAGAAAAGCTCGAAGGGGAAGGGTAAGCTGCCTGCACCTCAACCCCCGTCTCCCGAATTAGCTCATGGTAGTCACATTTTCAGTAGACCCATAATAAATTCATAAAAGAACCAAACTTCATGAATGTTTTTTGTGACCAACAAGTATGTGCTCCAATCACTCTATCACAACAAAATAAGAGTTGTAGAAAGTATTGGAAACTCAAAACAGCCATGACATTATGTTCTTTACAACTTTCCACCACGTTTGAGTAATTTCACTCGATCAAGCCTTTTCAAGCCCGACATTCCACACTTCAAAATAATAAAAGTAGTAGTATGATCCCTGCTGATATCGTATCTTGCATTACTCACGGCAGGGGTCACCAACCTTTTTGAAACCAAGAGCTACTTCTTGGGTACTGATTAATGCGAAGGGCTACCAGTTTGATACACACTTAAATAAATTGCCAGAAATAGCCAAATTGCTCAATTTATCTTTAACTCTATGTTATTATTAATAATTAATGATATTTATCTTTGTGGAAACACTGATCATCTTAATGATTTCTCACAATAAATATATATAGGAACAGATAAATATCAATATGCAACACTTTATGCACATTTTTCAAATTGAACATTTTCAAATGATCACTTCTAAGACAGTCTTGGGAAATCACAATATCCCATTTTAACTAGCTAGCCACTAACATTTTTTTAACAAATAATGAATTACTTTGCACCATGTTTGTACAAATAATAACTCGTGTAAAATACAAAAGTCAACTCTCAAATTTTTAAATAAATCATGTCACACTTTGAACTGGACACCAAATCTGTTATCTGTTTCTTTGTCAGTTAGTGAAGACCAGGGGCCGTACTTATCAAGCTTCTTAGAGTGCCATTTTTCACTTAAGTCCCGAGAATTTGCGAAATTTAGTCCTACTCTCAAACTTAAGAATAAAAGCTTTTTATCAACGTTCTTAAGTCTAAGAATCACTCCTACTCTCCACGATATTTAAGAGACCTTCAGAGGTGTCTTAAGTGGTTAGGAGTTGCCAGCAGGGGATGGCACTGAGGCGAGAGAGACGTGCGCGAACATTCAGGGAGCGGAACGATGTCCTGGATTTGTTTGATGACAAGCAGCTGATCAAACGGTATCGTTTAGACAGAGCGGGTATTATTTTTGTCACAGATTTAATACTTTTCGATTCCATGTTGATTTCTGCATGTGGCTGCAGTGGGCTAGTATATATAGAGCCACCCACACCAGTTTCAAATTAGTTGCCTAATTAATGAATTGGAAAGAAAATGTTATGACAGTAGCGTTTTTTAAAATTTTTTAAAAGTTTTATTTATACATTTCAACATTTCAACAATCAAATAAGTACAAAAGTAGTACAAAACAGTACAAAAAGAATACAAAGCAGCGCCAGGGGGTTATAAATTCAAAGTAACTAAAATAGAATGCAAAAAAAACATATATATAATATAAACAAAGTGCAAAGCCATAGGCTCACTCAATTTCAGTAAACAACTCAAATTTGGAACACAGCATAATCGTCTTCACAGCTTTCTGGTTGCTAGAGGTAGAGAGTGTCTTAATGTACAGTTCTAACTCTTTTTTAAAGGCACAAAAGACAGGTCGGGTATTGAGAAACTTACATTTATGAATATAAAACTTAGCCAATAGTATAATGAGGTTGCAAAGGTAAAATTCCTTTTCAAATTTTTGTTCATATAGTGTAAAACCAAATATCACATCTTTAAAACAAAGCACAAATGTGTCGTGAATATTGTCCAGGATGAAGCGACAGATGCCCTGCCATAGTGACAGTAGCGTATGTGTGTGGCCGTGAGGTGAGTGACGTCAGTGAGTGTGTGGGCGAGAGAAGAGAAGAGAGGGAGCGGTAGCGTGAGTGCCGGCGGGGACTAGTTTGTTTTGTATTATTTTGTAGTTTATTGTCAAAATATACACTCCCATTGTCCACTTAAATATTTCCAAGATATTTCTTTATTCTTAGACAACGGATTCCCTTCCGTGATTGGTCATTTCTATGGACACAGAAATGACGTCACCTAAAATTCCGTTTACGGCACATAGTAATGTCGTAATTCAGCTCTGAGTGTGACACTTAAGATTCAGTCCTACACTTCGCTGAAAGTGTGAGTAAGACGCTTGATAACTAACTTTTAAGTGCAGCTTTCAGCGAAGAATTTATTTACTCTTAAGTCAACTCTTAGCAGACTTCTTAGGAGTAATTCTAAGAAGCTTGATAAGTACGGCCCCAAGTCTTTAAAATATTTTCTTGGATTTTCAAATTCTATTTGAGTTTTGTCTCTCTTAGAATTAAAAATGTCGAGCAAAGCGAGACCAGTTTGCTAGTAAATAAATACAATTTAAAAAATAGAGGCAGCTCACTGGTAAGTGCTGCTATTTGAGATATTTTTAGAACAGGCCAGCGGGCTACTCATCTGGTCCTTACGGGCTACCTGGTGCCCGCGGGCACCGCGTTGGTGACCCCTGACTCACGGGTTCCAAATCGGAAGTGAAAGCGTTGTATCGGGACACCCCTAACCAGCCCACCCTGGTCTCAGGATTTTGCCGCTACTCAACCTCCTTCCAGCACACAAGCACGTCACATGACAGCTGGCCTGGCTGCTGCTGCTGCTGCACATCGCTGTTCCATCTTTCCACAAAAATAAGATTTCTCTCTATGCCACCATAACTATACATGAATGTATTTTCTTCTATCTCGTGCTCATCTCTTCTCATCTGCGGAGTGTCACGAAAGCTACGCTGTGCTGACTTACAGCCTGTGCCTTAACTGTAAGGCAGGGGTGTCAAACTCATTTTACATCGGGGGCCACATGGAGAAAAATCTACTCCCACACTGGAAAAAACTGAAATTTAAATATCTCAAATAAGGGTGATATTTGCTTATTTTCTGTCTGATAAGATAATTCTTCTCACTAAGCAGATTTTATGTTAGAGTGTTTTACTTGTTTTAAGTGTTTTGGTCCTAAATTATCTCAGTAAGATATTACAGCTTGTTGCTGAGATTTGATGGCCTATATTGAGTAAAACATGCTTGAAACTAGAATATCAATTTTTGCAAAGCTGTGTCATCAACACTCACAAGTATAAAACTAATTTTTTAAAGTAATCATTTCTTACTTCAAGCATGAAAAAAAAAAATCATGACTTTGACACAATTGTGTCTCATAATTAAAACAGATGACAGCCGAATGGACTTTGCTGTTTTATTTTCAATGAAACAATAGAAAATACGTACTCATATAGTAGTACAGTTGGCACAGTACAGTAAACTGACAGTTAATATTTAAACATTTAACATTTCTAACAATTTTGAACAGAAATAGTTCATGCACATTCAGGTAAATTCTTCAAAATTACAATTAAAAAAACTTTGGCCGGGGGCCGGGCTGTATATATGCGCACGAATTGACTGAAAGAGCACGCACTTGGCGCGATGATGTCATGTTATCGATGGAAAAATGCATTTTTAAACCATATGATTTAGCCTGAGCGGCTAGGAGACCCCGAGAGTAACAAGCGCTTGCCTTGTTGCCTTTCCATTAAGAACAATAAATTAGTTTTTAGTATAAGTTTGCTGGTTTCAAGAAATGTAATGCCGAGCGCATATCATTATGTCAAGATAATGGCACTAGCATTTACGGTATTTTTCGGACTATAAGTCGCAGTTTTTTTCATAGTTTGGCCGGGAGTGTGATTTATACTCTGGAGCGACTTATGTGTGAAATTATTAACACATTACCGTAAAATATCAAATAATATTATTTATCTCATTCACGTAAGAGACTAGGCGTATATCAGCAATCGTCACACACACACGTCAACCAATAAAAATTTTAGCGGGGGCGGGTCATGGCAGAAGTGCATTGTGAAAAAAAAGATGCTACCTGCTACTACTTCCGTACCTATGAAAATTGATAATTTCAACATTGGCGGTAACTTATAAAAACTGAGAAGGGCTGAACAAAAATGGCACCGAAAAGGAAATCATATACTGCAGGTTACAAGCTGGAAGGAGTGAAATATGCAGCAGAAAACGGAAATTGAGCAGCAGAAAAAAAGTTTGGAGTAAGCGAGAAACTTGTAAGGGACTGGTGAAAAATTTCCCCCAAAAATGCGACTATTTATGTATTTTTCCTTCTTTATTATGCATTTTCGGCCGGTGCGAATTATACTCCGAAAAATATGAGACTTAATTTAAGAATATTTTTCAACATATTGAGCAAAAAGGTCTCTCTTTTTTTTTTTTTCTACCAAGAAAAGTGCACTTGTTATTAGTGAGAATATACTTATTTTAAGGTATTTTGGGGTTCATTGCTAATTTTACTTGTTTTGGAAAGTCTTGACAAGCCAAATTTCCTTGTTCTATTGGCAGATATATTTGCTTAGTTCAAATAAAATACCCATAATTTTTGTATTTTTTTTCTTCTTGTTTTTGAACACTGACTTTTTGCAGTGACAAATGGGCCGGACTGGTAAAATCACGGCACGATAACTTAAAAATAAAGACACCTTCAGATTGTTTTCTTTGTTTAAAAATATAACAAGCACATTCTGAAAATGTACAAATCATAATGTTGTTGGGTTTTTTTTGCGGTTAATAGTATTCTATCTTTATTTGTTGTTATTCATACTTTCTGAATAAATGATGTGATAATGTTCATCAGTCAACTCAGTGGTGTTAACTTTCAATCTATCAAGATAAAAAAATAATATCAAAATCAAATTACAGGATGTTATTCATGTAGTTTGATCATTTTCCTCGACTGGTGCACTAAGGTGGTTTATTTTTTATTTTTTTGTACATATGAAGCATCATCTACAAAGATACAAAGAATTGCTATTGTGACATCTAGTGGACACATTTAGAACAGCAGTTTCTTTTACTCAAAAATTTCGGCTCATTTTTATACTTAGCAAATTCATCCCGTGGACTGGATAAAACCTGTTCGGGCCGTACGTTTGACACCCCTGTTGTAAGGAGACACGCTTTGATTCATCGGGTTCTCCCCCCCAACCTCCCACATGCATCTTTCATACTCGATATGGTGGGGGTTTTTTTGCATTTTTTTCTGCCATAATCATGTCCCTATTGTACACGAGCAAAGGTGGATCATGTTTGTGTTCCTGTCCTCCTTATAATTCTCTGAATGATGATGATGTGTGTCACTTCTTCAGTTCTGGAGGAGCACGCTGACCAGCTGCAGAGTCTGAGCTGGAAACCGGACGGTTCCCTGCTGGCTTCCACGTGCAAGGTGAGGACAGGCGGCCCAATCCCATGCACACACACTAAATTCAATCTCATTTGAACTTGTTTTCTTATGTGATTAATTACAGTTTGAATACAGGGCATATTGTTAATGAGCCTAAATTCGACTAAACCAGGGGTGTCACACTGCAAAAACTGAAATCTAAGTAAGATTCAATATCTCAAATAAGGGTGATATTTGCTTATTTTCTGTCTGATAAGATAATTCTTCTCACTAAGTAGATTTTATGTTAGAGTGTTTTACTTGTTTTAAGGGTTTTGGTCCTAAATGATCTCAGTAAGATATTACAGCTTGTTGCTGAGATTTGATGACCTATATTGAGTAAAACATGCCTGAAACTAGAATATCAACTGTTGCAAATTTAACAGAAATAGTTCATGCACAATCAGATAAATTCCTCAAAATTACAATTTTAAAAAATTTGGCCGGGGGCGGGGCTGTATGTATATTGCACTAATTGACTGAAAGAGCACGAACTTGGCGTGATGATGTGATGTTGTCGATGGAAAAATGCATTTTTAGAC
Organism: Entelurus aequoreus; assembly: GCF_033978785.1. NCBI lineage: Eukaryota > Metazoa > Chordata > Actinopteri > Syngnathiformes > Syngnathidae > Entelurus > Entelurus aequoreus. The sequence goes on along the minus strand of NC_084755.1, from coordinate 19,550,520 downwards.
GATATGATTTGCCTGAGCGGCTAGGAGACCCCGAGAGTAACAAGCGCTTGCCTTGTTGCCTTTCCATTAAGAACAATACATTAGTTTTTAGTCTAAGTTTGCTGGTTTCAAGAAATGTAATGCCGAGCGCATATCATTATGTCAAGATAATGGCACTAGCATTTACTTAATTTAAGAATATTTTTCAACATATTGAGCTAAAAGGTTTTGTTTTTTTCTACCAAGAAAAGTGCACTTGTTATTAGTGAGAATATTCTTATTGTAAGGTATTTTTGGGTCCATTGAGGTTAGCTAATTTTACTTGTTTTGGAAAGTCTTGACAAGCCGAACTTTCTTGTTCTATTGGCAGATAACTTTGCTTAGTTCAAATAAAATACCCATCATTTTTGTATTTTTTTTTCTTGTTTTTGAACACTGACTTTTTGCAGTGCAAACATTGAGGGTCACATCGCAGTTATGTTTGACCTCAGAGGTCCGATTCTAAAAGTGAATGATAATATTACAGAATTTCCGTATGCATTTGATTCTTAGACTTAGACAAACTTTATTGATCCACAAGGGAAATTGTTCCACACAGTAGCTCAGTTACAAAGTATGGGAAGGGAAAGGATAATGCAGGTAAACTGGAATTTGGGATGTACCATGTTGTAAATGTATGCATGCACTGCAAAAAGTCAGTGTTCAAAAACAAGAAAAAAAAATTGAGGGTATTTTATTTGAACTAAGCAAAATTATCTGCCAATAGAACAAGAAAATTCGGCTTGTCAAGACTTTCCAAAACAAGTAAAATTAGCTAACCTCAATAAACCCAAAAATACCTTAAAATAAGTATATTCTCAATAATAACAAGTGCACTTTTCTTGGTAGAAATAAAAGAGACCTTTTTGCTCAATATGTGGAAAAATATTTAAATTAAGTAAATGCTAGTGCCATTATCTTGACATAATGATATGTGCTCGGCATCATGATTTTTTTTTTCATGCTTGAAGTAAAAAATTATTACTTTAAAAAAGTAGTTTTATACTTGTGAGTTTTGATGACACAGCTTTGCAACAGTTGATATTCTAGTTTCAAGCATGTTTTACTCAATATAGGTCATCAAATCTCAGCTACAAGCTGTAATATCTTACTGAGATCATTTAGGACCAAAACACGTAAAACAAGTAAAACACTCTAACATAAAATCTGCTTAGTGAGAAGAATTATCTTATCAGACAGAAAATAAGCAAATATCACCCTTATTTGAGATATTGAATCTTACTTAGATTTCAGTTTTTGCAATGTGTTCGAAATTAACTCAAATCATAACCATACCTTATAAGGGTTGTTAATTTGATAGGATTCATTTAGTTTTTACATTAAAAATACATGTAAAAAAAAAAAATACAAATATTGTATTATTTATTTTGTTTTGAAAAGCAAAAAAGAAGGCAATCCAATTAAAAAAAAAAAAGAGTTTATAATAAAAAATAAAAAACTTAAAAAATTCAAACAGACATTCCCATTAAATCATTAATAGATTGCCAATGTTTTACACTTGCACAACAAATTATAATCGTATAAATATATATATATTTTTTAAAACGGAGTCTTTTAACAGTGCGTAACTTTTTCTTGCACTTGTATGTCAACAATGTTAAAATGTCAGTGCAGCTTATCCAGTTAGACCAGGGATGTCCAAAGTGCGGCCCGGGGGCCATTTGCGGCCCGCAGGTAATTTTTTAACGGCCCCACGGCACATTCTAAAAATACCATTAAAAAAACAATAAAACACATAAAAAGTGGTATAAAAGAGTAAACCGGTGACAATAAAATGTTGCTATGTTGACTCTAATAACACTAAGCTGTCATGCAGGCTGTTTCTTTCTTTAAAACATAATAATGAATCAAAAACAAGGTTATTATGAATTATTGACCTATTCAAGGCTTCAATTAGGTCACATTAAATATTCCACTTTGAGATATTTTTTGGGGAGAATGTTGCAAATTTTGTGTTTGCTATATAAAAAACTATGTTTGTTTGTTTTTTAAAGAAGGGCCTCAAATGAACAAACAAGGAACATAATAAACAACAATACAAGTTATAATTGACGGATAGATCTGAAGTTGATCTCGAGACTATTGTGTTAACAGTTTTTTTTAAAATTACGATTTATTTTTTAACACTTTACTGAGCAGGACCCTTTTGGATCCCCAATAATTTTAGTGGGAGTTTTTTTTTTTTTAAGTGTCATGCTCAAAAAAAAAAAAAAAAAAATTAAAATCAATGTTGTTATGAGTTATGTTATGAGCTCCAATTATTATATAATCTGAAATGTTCCACTTTAACATTTTATTGGGGGAAACTATTCCATATTTTGTGTTTTTTCTATAAAAACTGGGTTTTCTTTGACAAAAAGGGCATACAACTTAAATCTAAAAAAAAACCAAACAGATATACCTAATGTTGATCTAGATATTTAAACTTTGAATAATAATAATAATAATACTAAATAATGACATTTTAAAAAAATGTTTTGAACCTAAACCCTTTGGAGTCCCCGGTATCAAGCCTGAGTGGAGGCCTAAATGTATATTTTTTATACATATATTGTATTGGTTTTTAAAATAAAAAATATCAAAATGGCCCCCGCTTGCTTTGATTTTTCAGTGTGCGGCCCTCAGTGGAAAAAGTTTGGACACCCCTGAGTTAGACCCTCGAAAAGAGAATTTCTATTTCTCCAGTTGTCATTGCAGTAGTCAACCACTAGATGGAGCCAGTGATCCACATCCATACCTAAGATTTCCCTCTTAAAATATCAACAGTAAAGACTCCATTTCATCAGATTCAAAACATTAGAAGGCTTGTTGGAAAAACGTGTGGCTGAACATGTGACTTAAGTGATGTTATGGTCCGTGTAGGAAATTTTGCTTGTGACCTCACCTGACCCCAACACACGCAGGGTAAATAAATACAAGTCTCTTTCACCGCCACATTCCTCGTTTTTTCACTCAAAAACATTCATTTTTTTAGTTAGGGTGGAACCACAATTGTTACTTCTTGTTTGCACTCAAAGTGGCAGAAGGAATTGAATATGAAGTTATTTGTAACAATTTTATTTTTGATTTAATGCAAAATAATCGCACACAATAATAATTTATTTCAGTCATGTAACTAACAATAGAACTAACATTAATATTGTTCATTCTTTCGTAGTAATACACATGGTTTCTGTATCTAACAGTTTTGTCGAATATTTTAGCCTTATAGTGTCACTAAATAAAAAGACCAAAATATTGGAAACGTCTCTTTTAGGAGTAAAAATATTATTATTACAATGGATATTTTTTTGTTTATGTTTTGAATAAAAATGATATTATATAAAAGACATAGACCTATTGCATTTATGAAAATAATTGTAGAAATACACATAGATTAGCAAAAGTTTAGCTCAAATTGATTTCAAGTTCAACCCTAAAGATTAAAGATAAAATAAGAGGTCTGTGATGTTGCATACAGTCGTCCCTCGACACATGGGGCTTCGAAAATTTGCGGCTAACCCTATTTTTGCCCTAAATTTAAGCATTTTTTAAGCATAAAATTGTCTAAAGTAAAGTAAAAAATATCAATATTACATAACAGTGGTTTTGGCCACAAGATGAAATCAAACCAATGTGGGCGTTTTTCTTGTCTAAAGGGCTGTCAATATTTGATTTATAATGAATAATTCCTACTTTGCAATAAACGAGGGATTAGTATATAACTATGTATATATGTATGTATGTATATATATACATATATGTATATATAATTGTGTATATATGTTATGTATATATATATATATATATATGTGTGTATATATATATATATATATATATATATATATATATATATATATATATATATATATATATATATATATATATATATATATATATATATGAATACATATGTATGTATATATACAAATATATGTGTATATATACATTTATATATACATAAATACGTATATAAGTGTATATGTATATATACATCAGTGTTTCCCACACATTCATTTATTTGTGGCGGCCCGCCACGAAAGAATTACGTCCGCCACAAATAAAAAAATAAAAAATGAATATATATATATATATATTTTTTTTTTGTCCTGTCCAGCTTCTCAGGCAAATCATATAGTTGATGTAGATGCCCATATAGGCTGTTCAGATTTACTTTACAAAAGAGAAGTGTAGGATACTTCTCTTGTTGCCTTATTTGTATTTGACCACTACTGTTTTCTGTTTATTTGTTACTGACTGTGGCAGGACACCTCTGCCTCTGTTTCACTTTATGTTGCTGGTAAATAATATGGTTGTAGTAGTAGGCTAAAGTTAAATTATTTAGTATGCACTAATTAAAGGGGCAGAGCTTTAAGAGACATTTTAGCTTTTATATTTTATAAGATATATATTTTTTGTAGGAACCACAATTAATAAATATATTTCAGTGAATAACTTATTGTTCAAATCTGTATATAAATATGTACATAAAGTGTTGTAATTATATTGTAAAATGGATGGATGGATGGATGGATGGACGTTTAAAACAAAACTGTTATTGTTAATTAGTAAGTATACATTTTTTGAGCCTTTTTAGAGAAAATCACATCATTGTAGTAAATTATGCAAATTACTCGATGTCATGGTGATCACGCCCATAGCCACGCCCCCACCGCCACAGGTATCTTGGCAGTTTATGGGAAACACTGTACATACACACGTATATATGTATATGTACAGTATATACAGTATGTATATATGTGTGTATGTCTACAGTATATATGTATATGTAGAAAATGGATGGATGGATGTACAGTCATGGTCAAAAGTTTACATACACTTGTAAAGAACATAATGTCATGGCTGTCTTGAGTTTCCAATAATTTCTACAACTCTTATTTTTTTGTGATAGAGTGATTGGAGCACATACTTGTTGGTCACAAAAAACATTCATGAAGTTTGGTTCTTTTATGAATTTATTATTACAAGTGTATGTAAACTTTTGACCACGACTGTATGTACAAAACCCAAAACCAGTGAAGTTGGCACGTTGTGTAAATGGTAAATAAAAGCAGAATACAATGATTTGCAAATGCTTTTCAACTTAAGTTCAATTGAATAGACTGCAAAGATAAGATACTTAACTTTAAGTTGCAAGGAACATTTTGAGTTACAAGCATCGGTGCAGCAAATGTCACAGTCAACCCCGTAAGATCTGCCCAAAACATCTGGTTGGTCTTTTTTCCAAGCATGGGAAATAATAAGGTGAGTGTGAAAGACAGAGCTGAGAAGAAGAAGAAGTGGATGATAATCATTGAAATAAAATAATCAAATGAGGTAACAATTTGAGCGTATCGCTGCTAGTCTGCACTGTACTGACGCAGAATGAGTCCAACACCAGCCAAGATTGTTAAAATCTTTCTAAATGTCGTACATTTATCCATGAAAATGTGGAAATCTGCTGATGGTGTGTTTGACAGAAGCAGCTAGAAGGAGAGATGCTGTACATTGTTACATCTTAAAACTACTGTAGCTGTTCGTAGAACATACTGTACATGTAATTCTATTGTTTATTTTTTTTAATATTCATTTTTAAAAGGCCTGCACATGTTCAAATTGTGCTGTCTTGGGCCAAGCACCAAATACATTGATTTTAGTTCACTTCAATATTTTGATACGCAAGTGTTTTGAGTTAAGAGCTCCGTCAGGGAACCGATTAAGCTTGTAAGTTGAGGTGCTACTAGTGCTGTCCCGATACCAATATTTTGGTACCGGTACCAAAATGATTTTGATACTTTTCGGCACTTTTCTAAATAAAGGGGAGCTCAAAAAATGGCATTATATGCTTTATTTTAACAAAAAATCTTAGGGTACATTAAACATATGTTTCTTATTGCAAGTTTGTCCTTAAATAAAATAGTGAACATACAAAACAACTTGTCTTTTAGTAGTAAGTAAACAAACAAAGGCTCCTAATTTAGCTGCTGACATATGCAGTAACACATTGTGTCATTTTCCATTCTATTATTTTTTCAACATTATTAAGGATAAGTGGTAGAAAATGAATTATTAATCTACTTGTTCATTTACTGTTAATATCTGCTTACTTTCTCTTTTAACATGTTCTATCTACACTTCTGTTCAAATGTAATAATCACTTATTCTTCTGTTGTTTGATACTTTACATTAGTTTTGGATGATACCACAAATTTGGGTATCAATCCGATACCAAGTCATTACAGGATTGTCATGATCTGTGGTCTGGATCATGTTTTTGTTATTTTCTGTTACTTTTAAGACTCCAGTAGTTCCTGTTTTTGTACATCCTTGTTTGTTTTAGTTTCCATGGCGACTGATTAGTTTCACCTGCCTCATGTGTTCGGGACACGCACTTGCTCTAATCAAGAGACTATTATTCAAGCCTGTCTTTGACAGTCGGCCTGGCTTCATTGTTTGCGTCACGCCTATGCCAAGTAAGTTTTGTTTGTTTCATGCCATAGCCTATGCTAAGTCTTAGCCTCTCGTGCAATCGGCACGTTTGCTTTTTTGTTGTTTGCCTGTATTTTGGTAGTTGGGTGATTTATGTTAAATAAATCAAATCCTACCTTCACGCCTTCATCCGGAGCCGTCAGTTTTGCTTCCTGGGAGAACAAACCTCACAGTAAGCTGCGAAACCCCCCACCGTTCAAAGTCCTCATGTGTCCAGGGACATATCTCCTGAGTTTATAAACACAATATACATTTAAAAAAACAAAACAAAATGTTGTGATGCCAAAAAATATTGATGTAATCATAGTAGTATCAACTAGATACACTCCTGTACTTGGTATCATTACAGTGGATGTTAGGTGTAGATCCACCAATGGCGTTTGTTTACGTTTTGACGCCGGTGAGCTACGGTGTGTAGTGAAGCATGTTTAGCTATTCCTCGTCCTGCAGGGATGATACTTGTAAGAAACTTACTTTATTTGATTAGATTTTAGAAGTAGCTAAAACACTGCCGACTGTGGCTGGACTTTAGCTGCTAGCTAGCTAGCCATGTCTTAAAGCACCTCTTCCTGAGTGCGTTTCAGTGTTATAACTTCACCTTTATCGTTAGTTTTCAAGCCAAAATGCGTCCGTTCTCCCTTTTCTGTCTACACACTGTGTCTGCTTGTAAGTACTACGTGTGTGCGCGCTGCCGAACATGCTCCTCTGCTCGTAAACCAGCAATGACACGACGTGACGACGACGGGGCCGCGTGGGTGAGGGGGTGGCGGAGGACCGGTACTTTTCCGAGGCGGTATAGTACCAAATATGATTCATTAGTATCGCGGTACTATACTAATACCGGTATACCGTACAACCCTAGGTGCTACATTAGGACATTTTAAATGTCACCATTTGCTTTTATGGGTTCAACTCACTTATTACACCGCAAAACTATTTATTCAAAGCCATCCATGATGGTAAGCAAAACCGGTGTTATACCTGCAAAACAAAACAAAATTCTGCTGTACATTGCAAAAACTGAAATCTAAGTTAGATTAAATATTTAAAATAAGGGTGATATTTGCTTATTTTCTGTCTGATAAGATAATTGTTTTCACTAAGCAGATTTTATGTTAGAGTGTTTTACTCGTTTTAAATGTTTTGGTCCTAAATGATCTCAGTAAGATATTACAGCTTGTTGTTGAGATTTGATGACCTATATTGAGTAAAACATGCTTGAAAGTAGAATATCAACTGTTGCAAAGCTGTGTCATCAAAACTCACAAGTATAAAACTACTTTTTCAAAGTAATAATTTCTTATTTCAAACATGAAATAAAAAATCATGACTTTGACACAATTATGTCTCATAATTAAAACAGATGACAGCCAAATGGACTTTGCCGTTTTATATTTTCAATGAAACAATAGAAAATACGTACTCTTATAGTAGTACAGTTGGCACAGTACAGTAAACTGACAGTTAATATTTAAACATTTAACATGTGACATTTCTAACTATTTTGAACAGAAATAGTTCATGCACATTCAGGTAAATTCTTCAAAATCACAATAAAAAAAAATTTGGTCGGGGACCGGGCTGTAAATATATATATATATATATATATATATATATATGTACATATATATATATATATATATATATATATATATATATATATATATATATATATATATATATTCCTTGCGCACTAATTGACTGAAAGAGCACGCACTTGGCGCGATGGTGTCATTTTATCGATGGAAAAATGCAAGAACTTTTCTACCAAGAAAAGTGCACTTGTTATTAGTGAGAATATACTTATTTTAAGGTATTTTGGGGTTCATTGAGGTTAGCTAATTTTACTTGTTTTGGAAAGTCTTGACAAGCCATATTTTCTTGTTCCATTGGCAGATAATTTTGCTTAGTTCAAGTAAAATACCCCTAATTTTTGTATTTTTTTCCCTTGTTTTCAAACACTGACTTTTTGCAGTGTAGTACTAAAAGTAAAAAAAACATTGCTACACTGCAAAAAGTCAGTGTTCAAAAACAAGAAAAAAACCAACAAAAATGAGGGGTATTTTATTTGAACTAAGCAAAATTATCTGCCAATAGAACAAGAAAATTCGGCTTGTCAAGACTTTCCAAAACAAGTAAAATTAGCTAACCTCAATGAACCCCAAAATACCTTAAAATAAGTATATTCTCACTAATAACAAGTGCACTTTTCTTGGTAGAAAAAAAAGAGACCTTTTTGCTCAATATGTTGAAAAATATTCTTAAATTAAGTAAATGCTAGTGCCATTATCTTGACATAATGGTATGCGCTCGGCATCATGATTTTTTTTTTCATGCTAGAAGTAAGAAATTATTACTTTAAAAAAGTAGTTTTATACTTGTGAGTGTTGATGACACAGCTTTGCAACAGTTGATATTCTAGTTTCAAGCATGTTTTACTCAATATAGGTCATCAAATCTCAGCAACAAGCTGTAATATCTTACTGAGATCATTTAGGACCAAAACCCTTAAAACAAGTAAAACACTCTAACATAAAATCTGCTTAGTGAGAAGAATTATCTTATCAGACAGAAAATAAGCAAATATCACCCTTATTTGAGATATTTAATCTTACTTAGATTTCAGTTTTTGCAGTGTATTTAACACACCGAGGAGACTCTGCAACCACACAAAAGTGCAGACAGATGTGATTGACGTGAAAACCAGCCCGAGATGTGTAGTTTACTGACGCCCGATCATCTTAATTGCCCTAAAACGGCTGCGAAATCCACCACATGTGTCCGCTTAACAGGTATGATTGTCAGTGCAATCCTCTTTGTTTGTCTTTGCCGTGACAAGTTACAAATTACTCCACCCATCACGGGTCAAGTCCCAATCAGGACATTTACCTTGACAGGATAATCAGAACCTACCGTCACCCGCCATAGCCCAATAGAACACGGCTTGGCGGGCGTAATATGAGTCGGGGATCAGAGCTCGAGGGGCCAGCGAGGTTCTCTCCCGCTTGGGTTCTGGTGTCATTTAACCCGGACGGCCCCCTTCCAATCTCTTCAATCCAGCTTATTAAAGCAAATATGGCCCGCACACATGCGAGTCCAGAGTGTAAACATCGGGGGGTACAGGCCTGGGAAGGGTGGGCAGATTACGGAAGAAAGAGCCCATTCATCTTTTGTAAAAAAGGAAACGTTTTATTGAAATGAGGGGTGGTGTGCTGTTGTGGTATGAGGTGTGGCTCCCCCCTTTTTACTTTCAGGGTGCGTTCACACTTTGTCATGCTGGCTGCGGTTGAAAGGAACTTTGATGCGTTGTTGTTCGTTTTGTCACTTGTAAATGCGATCATTCGAACTCGGGCGAACCGAGACCGCTTGAAATGTGAACGCTACACTGCAAAAAGTCAGTGTTCAAAAACAAGAAAAAAAACAACCAAAAATTAGGGGTATTTTATATTGCATATTTTATATTGCATATTTTATATTGCGCTCGGCATTACATTTCTTGAAACCAGCAAACTTATACTAAAAAGTAATTTATTGTTCTTAATGGAAAGGCAACAAGGCAACCGCTTGTTACTCTCGGGGTCTCCTAGCCGCTCAGGCTAAATCATACTGTCTAAAAATGCATTTTTCCATCGATAACATGACATCATCGCACCAAGTGCGTGCTCTTTCAGTCAATTAGTGCGCATATATACAGCCCGGCCCCCGGCCAAATTTATATATATACATATATCAGTGACGTGCGGTGAGGTTCATGACTGGTGAGGCACTGCATCATCACAGTCAGATTTACAAACATATGAACCCTAAAGAGTATCTTATTCACCATTTGATTGGCAGCAGTTAACGGGTTATGTTTAAAAGCTCATACCAGCATTCTTCCCTGCTTGGCACTCAGCATCAAGGGTTGGAATTGGGGGTTAAATCACCAAAAAAGATTCCCAGGCACGGCGCCGCTGCTGCCCACTGCTCCCCTCACCTCCCAGGGGGTGAACAAGGGATGGGTCAAATGCAGAGGACAAATTTCATTACACATAGTGTGTGTGTGACAATCATTGGTACTTTACTTAACTTTAACTTTACACATACAAACTGTAGCACACAAAAAAGCACATTTAATTAAAAAAAACTTTATTATGGTCTTACCTTTACTTATAAGTGCGGGAACAGTGGTGTTTGTGTTGGAGGAGTTGCAAATGAATGAAATATGAAATCCGTGCTGCAGTCTGCAGGTGTACCTAATGTTGTGTCCCTCCGGCGCGAGTAATGTTGTTTTTGCACTTTTTGGCTTCTTGTTAAGTGACTTTTTTTTGGGTGGATTCGGTCTTGCACGTGGAGGGTTTGGGTGTGGGCTTTGGTTGGTGTGGCGCTCCCGTCGGGCGGTGCATTCTGCGGCGGAGGTGCTTGGCACCAGGAGGCGGGGTTATGAGACGAGCCTCACACAGTGTGTCTTCGCAGCAGTTTTATGAATGCTCAGCACAAGAAATACGTTACACACATACAGTTGTTGACAAAATACACTGTACATTATATACCTCAGCTAACTAAACTATGGAAATGTACAATATAATTCATATAGCAATACGGTCTCACTGCACAGCAGGCCAGCAGTTAGCCGAGTCATTGCGCACAATCCATGTTGAGGCACAAATCAGTGACGTGCCTCAACTGGCTGCTGATCACCGCACCGTCTCTTCTCAGTATTTGAACGGCAAATGTGAAAATAAAAATAAAGATAATCTAAAACTGGTGAAGTTAAATGGAAAATAACTTTAGTATAATCACTGGATACATATAACAATTTAATTATTATTTTTTTCTTTTTACTTTTTTTTTTCTTTCCATGATGGCAGGTGAGGCCGTGCCTCCCCTGCCTCTAGTGACGGCACGCCACTGATATATATATATATATATATATATATATATATATATATATATATATATATATATATATATATATATATATATATATATACATACATACATACATACATACATGTGTATATATATGTATATATGTATATATATGTATATATATATGTGTATATATATATGTATATATATATATATATGTATATATGTGTGTGTATGTATATATGTATATATGTGTATGTATGTATATATGTGTGTGTATGTATATATGTGTGTGTATATATATATATATATGTATATATATATATATGTATATATATATATAGAGTTAGAGTTTGAGTTTATTTCGAACATGCAAGCATACAACATGATACATCACAATTTCCAGTTTCTCTTTTCAACATGTTCGAAAAGGAGTAGGAAGAAGCAGAGCTTATTTAATCCTACCCCTTTTCTTTACATAACAGTTGCTGAAACTTTTTTATTCACTTCCTGTTCTCAATTTATTCACAATAAACTCCATAGGTAATCACAATACAAATAAATAAATAAATAATAGTAATAATTTAATAATAATAATTGGTGAAGAAAGTCATATTTCATATGATGAGATAAGTAAGATTACTTTGAGAATGGAATGAATGGATGGATGAAATAAATTGAGAATGTTTGTCATGGTTCTTCTTCTTTGTAAAGACTTTAAGTTTGAAGAGTTTCTTGAAGTGGATCATATTAGTACATTGTTTGATTGCTTTGCTTAATCCATTCCATAATTTAATTCCACATATTGATATACTGAAGGTCTTAAGTGTTGTACGTGCGTACAAATGTTTTAAATTACATTTTTCTCTAAGATTATATTTCTCCTCTTTTGTTGAGAAGAATTGTTGTATATTCTTGGGTAGCAGGTTATAGTTTGCTTTGTGCATAATTTTAGCTGTTTGCAAATTCACTATGTCGTGGAATTTCAGTATCTTTGATTCAATAAATAAAGGATTTGTATGTTCTCTATATCCAACATTATGTATTATTCTAACTGATCTTTTTTGTAACACCGTTAATGAATGAAGTGTACTTTTGTAATTATTTCCCCATATTTCTACACAGTAGCTCAGATATGGTAACACTAGTGAGCAGTATAGAATATGAAGTGATTTTTTGTCTAGAACATGTTTTGCTTTATTCATTATTGACGTGTTTCTTGCAACTTTATGTTGTATATTTTTTACGTGAGATTTCCAGTTCAATTTATCATCAATCATTATACCTAGAAATTTGGTTTCATTTACACTTTCAATTTCTGTTCCGTCTATTTGTATTTGTTTGACTTTCTCTTCTACTATTACCAAATAGCATTATTTTAGTTTTACTAAGATTCAACCATAGTCTGTTTTTGTCAAACCATCTTTTTAATTTGTTAATTTCTTCTGTTATTATTTGTATTATCTCCTGTGTGTTCTCTCCTGAACAAAACGCTGTTGTATCATCCGCAAATAATACTAACTTTAAATCTTTTGTAACTTTACAAATGTCATTTATATAGAGATTGAATAATTTAGGTCCTAATATTGATCCCTGAGGTACACCACAGGATATATTTAGCGTTGTAGACATGTGTTCGCCTAGCTTCACGTATTGTTTCCTGTTCGTTAGATAACTTCTTATCCAGTTTAAGACTAACCCTCTGATGCCATATCGTTCTAGTTTTATGATTAAAATATTGTGATTAATTGTGTCAAATGCTTTAGTTAATCCATAAAAACTGCTGCTGCACATTTTTTACTGTCTATTGCATTGGTAATTTCTTCTGTAATTTCAATTAAAGCCATTGAAGTTGAGACATTAGCTCTGTATCCATATTGGTTCTCTTCGAGTATTCTATTTTTATTTATGAAACTCTCTAATCTGTTATTAAACAGTTTTTCAATGATTTTAGAAAATTGTGGAAGTAAAGAAACAGGTCTATAATTTGTAAATTGATGTTTATCTCCAGTCTTATAAATTGGTGCAACTTTAGCTATTTTCATTTTGTTTGGGAATGTACCTGTTTGAAATGATAGGTTACTAATATACATTAATGGTCCTGAGATCTCTTCAATATCCTTTTTTATCGTTTCCATATCAATTCCATTACAATCAGTTGAAGTCTTAGATTTACATTTTTTCACGATTGTAACTATTTCCTCCTGTGTCACATTACTGAGGAACATGGAGTTGGGATTTCGCTCTATGGTATCATTATAGTCCTCAATTGGAACTGGGTCTGGAATCCTTTCTTCCAATTTTGGTCCAATATTTACAAAATAATTATTGAAGCTTTCAACTACTTCCTTTATGTTGTCATTGTTTTTATTTCCGTCTAAAAAGTATTGAGGGTAGTCCCTCTTTGTGCCATTTTTAATAATGCTATATATATATATATATATATATATATATATATATATATATATATATATACACACACATATACATACACTACCGTTCAAAAGTTTGGGGTCACCCAATCAATTTTGTGGAATAGCCTTCATTTCTAAGAACAAGAATAGACTGTCGAGTTTCAGATGAAAGTTCTCTTTTTCTGGCCATTTTGAGCGTTTAATTGACCCCACAAATGTGATGCTCCAGAAACTCAATCTGCTCAAAGGAAGGTCAGTTTTCTTCTTTTCTTCTGTAACGAGCTAAACTGTTTTCACATGTGTGAACATGATTGCACAAGGGTTTTCTAATCATCAATTAGCCTTCTGAGCCAATGATCAAACACATTGTGCCATTAGAACACTGGAGTGATAGTTGCTGGAAATGGGCCTCTATACACCTATGTAGATATTGCACCAAAAACCCGACATTTGCAGCTAGAATAGTCATTTACCACATTAGCAATGTATAGAGTGTATTTCTTTAAAGTTAAGACTAGTTTAAAGTTATCTTCATTGAAAAGTACAGTGCTTTTCCTTCAAAAATAAGGACATTTCAATGTGACCCCAAACTTTTGAACGGTAGTGTGTGTGTGTATATATATATATATATATATATATATATATATATATATATATATATATATATATATATACATACATACATACATACATACATACATACATACACACATATATATATATATATGTATATATATGTATATATATGTATATGTATATATTGTAGCTGAGATAGGCTCCAGCGCCCCCCGCGACCCCGAAGGGAATAAGCGGTAGAAAATGGATGGATGGATGTATGTATGTATATATATGTATGTACACTACCATTCAAAAGTTTGGGGTCACATTGAAATGTCCTTATTTTTGAAGGAAAAGCACTGTACTTTTCAATGAAGATAACTTTAAACTAGTCTTAACTTTAAAGAAATACACTCTATACATTGCTAATGTGGTAAATGACTATTCTAGCTGCAAATGTCTGGTTTTTGGTGCAATATCTACATAGGTGTATAGAGGCTCATTTCCAGCAACTATCACTCCAGTGTTCTAATGGTACAATGTGTTTGCTCATTGGCTCAGAAGGCTAATTGATGATTAGAAAACCCTTGTGCAATCATGTTCACACATCTGAAAACAGGTTAGCTCGTTACAGAAGCTACAAAACTGACCTTCCTTTGAGCAGATTGAGTTTCTGGAGCATCACATTTGTGGGGTCAATTAAACGCTCAAAATGGCCAGAAAAAGAGAACTTTTATCTGAAACTCGACAGTCTTTTCTTGTTCTTAGAAATGAAGGCTATTCCACAAAATTGTTTGGGTGACCCCAAACTTTTAGCAATCGGAGTGTTGCTGGTTACTGGGGTTCAATCCCCACCTTCTACCATCCTAGTCACGTCCGTTGTGTCCTTGGGCAGGACACTTCACCCTTGCTCCTGATGGCTGCTGGTTAGCGCCTTGCATGGCATCTCCCGCCATCAGTGTGTGAATGTGTGTGTGAATGGGTGAATGTGGAAATACTGTCAAAGCGCTTTGAGTACCTTGAAGGTAGAAAAGCGCTTTACAAGTATAACCCATTTATCATTTATTTATTTATATATATATATATATATATATATATATATATATATATATATATATATATATATATATATATATATATATATATATATATATATATATATATATATATATATATATTCCCTGCGCACTAATTGACTGAAAGAGCACGTACTTGGCGTGATGGTGTCACGTTATCGATGGGGAAATGCATTTTTAGACAATATACTTGTTTTAAGGTATTTTGGGGGTTCATTGAGGTTAGCTAATTTTACTTGTTTTGGAAAGTCTTGACAAGCCAAATTTTCTTGTTCTATTGGCAGATAAGTTTGCTTAGTTTAAGTAAAATACCCCTCATTTTTGTATTTTTTTCCCCTGTTTTTGAACACTGACTTTTTGCAGTGTAGTCCGAAAAATACGGTGTATACACCGCAGCCCAATTTTTTTTTACACAGAATAGAAATGTCCTGTTCCCCAACCTGCCAGTCACCTACAGGCGTGTAACCGGGGGAGACGGGAAGCTGGCCTCTGGCGGCAAAGTGTGTTTGAGGAGCAAAGAGAGCGCCTCGGCTTGAAGATTCCCATCATGTATGTGTGTGTGTGTGTGTGTGTGTGTTTGCATACGAGCGAGAGTTGTGTGTGGCAGAGAAGTGGGCAAAAACTCATTAAGAGCAGCTTATGAAAAGAGGCCCTGTCACTTTGATTAAACAGCTGCTGCTTCCACACACACACACACACACACACACACACACACACACACACACACACACACACACACACACACACACACACACACACACACACACACACACACACACACACACACACACACATACAAACATACACATTCCACTATCTCAGCCCTCCATCTGTGCATTTATGAGCTGAGGTGGGGCACTAAGTGTGGATTATTGTCATAGGCTTTGGTG
Source organism: Entelurus aequoreus (assembly GCF_033978785.1). Taxonomy (NCBI): domain Eukaryota; kingdom Metazoa; phylum Chordata; class Actinopteri; order Syngnathiformes; family Syngnathidae; genus Entelurus; species Entelurus aequoreus. The sequence continues at coordinate 19,534,224 of NC_084755.1, read as the reverse complement.
GGTGTTTGCTTGGTGGACACATCTGTAAGTGAGTGGACCCTCATCAGAGTGTTTGCACAGCCAGATAGTTGCGGTCGTCTGAAGAGACGACTTACAAAGTCAGATTTGGAAACTTTTTCACCAACAGAAGCGATGCAAAGTGAGTTTGCGTTCTTCATAACGTCCTTTTCTCCGTCTGCTTATGTGGTTATTAGCACACTTTTACCTGGCAGTATATAAAAACAATGTCAAGAAAAAACACATCTGTTGACGCCTCATGTGATGTCATACTAGTGTTGTCCCGATACCAATCGGTACCATTTTGGTACCGGTACCAAAATGTATTTCGATAATTTTCGGTACTTTTTCGATTCTTTTTTAAATAAAGGGGACCACAAAAAATGGCATTATTGGCTTTATTTTAACAAACAATCTTAGGGTACATTAAACATATGTTTCTTATTGCAAGTTTGTCCTTAAATAAAATAGTGAACATACAAGACAACTTGTCTTTTAGTAGTAAGTAAACAAACAATGGCTCCTAATTTAGCTGCTGACATATGCAGTAACATATTGTGTCATTTATCATTCTATTATTTTGTCAAAATTATTAAGGACAAGCTGTAAAAATTGATTACTAATCCTCTTGTTTATTTACTGTTAATATCTGCTTACTTTCTCTTTTAACATGTACACTTCTGTTAAAATGTAATAATCACTTATTCTTGTCTTGTTTGATACTTTACATTAGTTTTGGATGATACCACAAATTTGGGTATCAATCCGATACCAAGTCGTTACAGGATCATACATCGGTCATATTCAAAGTCCGGTACTTTTCAGTACCGAATAGTACTTTATAGTACCGAATATGATACATTAGTATTGCGGTACTATACTAATACCGGTATACCATACAACCCTAGTCCTAATGTAGCACCTCAACTTACAAGCTTAATTGGTTCCCTGACAGAGCTCTTAACTCAAAACACTTGTATATCAAAACAACGTCTCCTAATGAAGTGAACTAAAATCCATCTATTTGGTGCTGGGCCCAAGACAGCACAATTATAACATGTACAGGCCTTTTAACATGTTCTATCTACACTTCTGTTAAAATGTAATAATCACTTATTCTTCTGTTGTTTGGATGCTTTACATTAGTTTTGGGATCATATTACAAATTTGGGTATCAATCCGATACCAAGTCGTTACAGGATCATACATTGGTCATATTCAAAGTCCTCATGTGTCCAGGGACATATTTCCTGAGTTCATAAACATAATATAAGATTTTGAGATGCTACTTTTTAGAGGCGGTATAGTACCGAATATGATTAATTAGTATTGCGGTACTATACTAATCACCGGTATGCCGTACAACCCTATGTCATACATGATGATGCTTTGAACTCCTAAGTTTTGTTTTGACTTTTAAAGCACATTCTAAACTCCTTTTTATACAGTTTTAGAGCATATGAATTTGAAGGTTGTACTGTACCCTTTTATAAAGGTGTACATGTCAGATGGTGGCCTCTACTTTAGTTAACCAATGTGTTGTCAAAATGGATACACTAAAGGTTCAAGGTTTTTTACAGGCCAATTATGCGTATATTTACAGTCCAGGCTCATTATGAATTCTTGTCCAGAGTTCAGCAGCAAAGCAAAAATCGGAATATATAATAAAAAAAAGTACAATGATTTACAAATAACATTGTTTTACAATGTTTCTATAAAATACAAAAGGAGTATACAGAGAGATAGGATACAGTTTGTACCCAGTTTTGAATTGAAATACTCAGCGGTACCAATTTTCAGTATTGTGTGTGATCAATGTGTGTTATACATGTTTGATAAAAACATATTTTTTAAATTGAACATTTACCACTAAGCACAGCATGATAGCTGCGCTGTCCATTTGTCATAACTTGTGTGACACTTCTGAGTCTCATTTACAAATATTATATATCGTAGACTTTGAATGCAGTTGCAATTCCAAGACGTCAGATGGCAGTAGTGTATAGGCTATGGTGCGTTGCTTCGTCAGGAAGCAGTCGAGTGTGCCAGTCTCTTTTTTTGTTGAGCCCTACAAAGTGTTTATACTGTAAGTATTGTATTTATCACACACCAGCTGTTTGTAATGTTAATCTTAGTTGTAGTTTTCATTGGCAAATTTAGAGGTGATGAAACTGCCATGTAAAATTGCCAATGCTAATCGATAGCATGTCTATATTATATCCAAGAGACAGGTCTGGACTACAGGCAGGCCAGTCTAGTACCCGCACTTCTTTACTATGAAGCCACGCTGTTGTAACACGAAGCTTGGCATTGTCTTGCTGAAATAAGCAGGGGCGTCCATGAAAACGTTGCTTGGATGGCAACATATGTTGCGCTAAAACCTGTATGTACCTTTCAGCATTAATGGTGCCTTCACAGATGTGTAAGTTACCCATGTCTTGGGCACTAATACACCCCCATACCATCACTTTGCGCCTATAACAATTCGGATGGTTCTTTTCCTCTTTGGTCCGGAGGACACGATGCCAACAGTTTCCAAAAACAATGTGAAATGTGGACTCGTCAGACCACAGAACACTTTTCAGTCCAATTTAGATGAGCTCGGGCCCAGAAAAGCCGGCAGCGTTTCTGGGTGTTGTTGATAAATGGCTTTAGCTTTGCATAGTAGAGTTTTAACTTGCACTTACCGATGTAGCGACAAACTGTAGTTACTGACAGTGTTTTTTTGAAGTGTTCCTGAGCCCATGTGGTGATATCTTTTACGCACTGATGTCGCTTGTTGATGCAGTACAGCCTGAGGGATCGAAGGTCACGGGCTTAGCTGCTTACGTGCAGTGATTTCTCCAGATTCTCTGAACCTTTTGATGATATTACGGACCGTAGATGGTGAAAATCCCTAAATTCCTTGCAATAGCTGGTTGAGAGATGTTATTCTTAAACTGTTCGACATTTTGCTCACGCATTTGTTGACAAAGTGGTGACCCTCGCCCCCATCCTTGTTTGTGAATGACTGAGCATTTCACGGCAACTGCTTTTATACCCAATCATGGCACCCACCTGTTCCCAATTAGCCTGTTCACCTGTGGGCTGCTCCAAATAAGTGTTTGATGAACATTCCTCAACTTTATCAGTCTTTTTTGCCACTTGTGCCAGCTTTTTTGAAACATGTCGCAGGCATCAAATTCCAAATGAGCTAATATTTGCTAAAAAATAACAAGGTTTTCCAGTTCGAAGGTTAAGCATCCTGTCTTTGCAGTCTATTCAATTGAATATAAGTTGAAAAGGATTTGCAAATCATAGTATTTTGTTTTTATTTACCATTTACACAACGTGTATATGAGGAACTATACGGTGTTCCTACATGAAAAATAGAATGTGTGTGTGTAGTTCAGGATTAGGTCACAAAAAAGATACAGCCCGGGGGCATCGTCGTCTGTGGGTGGCCTTGCCACTCACACACACACACACACACACACACACATGCACACACACGCACACACTCACACACACTTGACATTCTTTTCTGTGGTTTAAGTTTGCTACGAACTGTACTCTCTTCACAAATATGCATTTCATGAATGGCAAATACAGAATAATTCTTGCATACACTCAGACAAAAGTAAATAAGTTAGAAAATACAAAAATGTTGCTGCTTTTCTGTCATCCCGATGTGGAAATGCTGCTGCTATCACACTCACTCACGCACAATGCAGAGTGACACCCTTTCTGTGGTGGCCCCCGGTCACAGCCTGATTTCATTAGGGTCCATTTCCTCCCAATCATCTGTGATCCCCCTCTGATTGGCTGCGGTGATTGATGCCGAATGTGTTCGAGCAGGCTGGGGGAAGAGGCGGGCGGGATTGTGGCGAGGTCGCCGCCTCGCTAATAATGAATCGCACTGATCAAGCTGATAAATAACGAGACGATGTACTCTTTGATAACCACACAAAGCCCATTTTAGTGAAATGTTTGAAAATGTCAGCCAGAATATGAGGCTGAGTATTAAACTACAAAGGGTCATTTTTGGAAAACTTACAAGTGTATTCAAAAAACTGACAAATATTCCTCCCTTGTCTTTATCTCTCCAGGACAAGATGCTGCGAGTGTTTGACCCTAGGGCCCAGCTGAAACCAGTTCAGGTGAGTACCTAACATTACACGTTTACTGAATATTGTGTATTTAAAAAAGCAGTACAGATGAAGATTTTAAATGGGGCCTATGATGAGTTTCCTCTTTTCTGACTTATAAACGTTACAATATTGGATACTCGTGTTAAACCAGTTGTCCTATACCAGGGGTCGGCAACCTTTACCACTCAAAGAGCCATTTTGGCAAGTTTCACAAATTAAAGAAAGTAATGGGAGCCACAAAAAAAAATTTAAAATTTAAAATGAAAAACACCGCGTACAAAGCTTAAACGCTTTGTGCTATGTTAATTAGGGGTCTCCGACACACGCACCGGCACGCACTTTAATGTGGAAATTTGATGTTAGTGCAGCCCGCGAGTTTTGAATGAATGGCGCTTGATAGCGTCATACTTGCCAACCCTCTCATTTTTCCCGGGAATATTCCCAAATATCAGAGCGTGATGACACTGCATTTGGCGCCCTCTACAGTCTGCCCTAACAGTGTACCTGCTCGACCACACGTAGAATGCAATTTCAGCTTGCTCACATAAGTGACAGCAAGGCGTACTAACTCAGCAGCCACACATTTTACACTGACGGTACCAATACCCAGAATTCCATGCAGCCCTAACTCTTCCGCTCAACCAATGCACGGAGAGGGTGGGGTTGATGTGTGGGGGGATTTGGTGGTAGCGGGGGTGTATAATGTAGACCGGAAGAGTTAGGGCTGCATGGGATTCTGGGTAATGGTTGTGTTGTGTTTATGTTGTGTTACGGTGGGATGTTCTCCAGAAATGTGTTTTTCATTCTTTTTTGGTGTGGGTTCACAGTGTGGCGCATATTTGTAACGTAACAATGTTAAAGTTGTTTGATACAGCTACCGTCAGTGTAAGCTGTGTGGCTGATGAGTAAGTATGCTTTGCTGTCTCCTGTGTGTGCAAGTAATAACAACATGCAACATGTGGCTGGACTGGCACGTTGTATGTAAATGCTATAGAGGACAATTACTGCAGTGCAATTAGGGCACGCCCTTTATTTAGTAATTAGAGTGTAAATAGGATTATTTTTTCCCTGGGAGTAATCTATGAGGGACACTGAGATCCATAAATCTCCTGGGAAAATCGGGGGGGGTCGGCATGTATGTAGCTGAGCCGCATCAGAGTGGTCAAGGAGCCGCATGCGGCTCCGGAGCCGCGGGTTGCCGACCCCTGTCCTATACCTTTTTGACCTCGGTGCCCTCTAGGAATTGTAGTGTCGACCAGCTCTTCCTCCCAGGGAATCTAAGTTACTGGTCAATCCCAAGTTCTTTCGATGACATATATGCTGAGTAAGAAGGACCATCAAGACAGAATTGGAATATTTTCAAGTTTTACTAAAGCTTTAGGACAGGGGTGTCCAAAGTGCGGCCCGGGGGCCATTTGTGGCCCGCAGGTCATTTTTTAACGGCCCCACGGCACATTTTAAAAATACGAGTGAAAAAAATTAAATACATGATAAGTGGTATAAAAGAGCAAACAGACGAAATGTAACAAGAAAATGTCGCAATGTTTACTCTAATAACACAAAGCTGCCATGCAGGCTGTTTCTTTCTTTAAAAAATAATAATGAATCAAAATCAATGTCATTATGAATTATTGGCCTATTCAAGGCTCCAATTACGTCACATCTGAGATATTTTTGGGGAAAATGTTGCATATTTTGTGTTTGCCATACAAAAAAAACTGAGCTGTTTTTTGTAAAGAAGGGCCTAAAATTAACAAACGAAAAACATAAACAACAATAAAACGTATAATTGACGGATAGATCTGAAGTTAATCTCGAGATTATTGTGTTAAAAGTAAACAGTAAAAAAAAATATATATATTTTATTTTTTAACACTATAATTATTTGGATCCCCAATAATTTTAGTGGGATTTGTTTTTAAGTGTCTTTGCTCAAAAAATAATAATGAATTAAAATCAATGTTGTTATGAGTTATTGACCTTTTTAAGGCTCCAATTATTATATAATCTCCAATATTCCACTTAAAAATTTTATTGGGTGAAAATATTGCATATTTTGTATTTTTTCCATAAAAAAAAACAGGGTTTTCTTTGACAACAAGAGCATACGACTTAAATCTTTAAAACCGTTATATTGACAGATAGACCTAATGTTGATCTAGAGATTTAAAACTTGAATAATAATAAAAAAATAATAATACTGAATAATGACACATTTTTTATATTTTTTTGACCAAAACCCTTTGGGGTCCCCAGGATCAAGCCTGAGTGGAGGCCTACATATATTGTATTGGTTTGTAAAATAAAAAATATAAAACATTTTCAGAATGCGGCCCTCAGTGGAAAAAGTTTGGACACCCCTGCTTTAGGAGATCAGTTTAACCAATACATTCATATCGGCTACTCTAGTTGATCTGACATTCAAACGGAAAAGCCAACTTCTTGCACACAAAGAAAGCCCCCCCCCCCCTCTCCCCCTCGCAACACTGATAAGGAAGATTTGGGGGTTTGTATTCACATTCCTGATGGTTTAAGACACTAAACAGACAATCTGAAGACAAAGAGAGACTGGTAGAATATACAAAGGAAATGTACTAGCTACTCTAAACATGGCTATGTAAAAAGAAAGAACTCTTAAACACATATGCATCCTCCACAGGTTGTACGGTATACCGGTATTAGTATAGTACCGCGATACTAATCTGAAACGTACCGGTCGCGCACCACCCCCCCCCCCGGACGAGGAATAGCTAAACATGCTTCACTACAAACCGTAGCTCACCGGCGTCAAAATGTAAACAAACGCCATTGGTGGATCTACACCTGACATCCACTGTAATGATACCAAGTACAGGCACGTCTTCTTTCGTTTTTTTAAAATGTATATTATGTTTATAAACTCAGGAAATATGTCCCTGGACACATGAGGACTTTGAATATGACCAATGTATGATCCTGTAACTACTTGATATCGGATTGATACCCAAATTTGTGGTATCATCCAAAGCTAATGTAAAGTATCAAACAACAGACGAATAAGTGATTATTATATTTTAACAGAAGTGTAGATAGAACATGTTAAAAGAGAAAGTAAGCAGATATTAACTGTAAATGAACAAGTACATTAATAATTTATTTTTTACCACTTGTCCTTAATAATGTTGACAAAATAATAGAATGATAAATGACACAATATGTTACTGCATATGTCAGCAAACAAATTAGGAGCCTTTGTTTGTTTACTTACTACTAAAAGACAATTTCTGTAGTATGTTCACTATTTTATTTAGGGACTTAACTGCAATAAGAAACATTTGTTTAATGTACCCTAAGATATTTTGTTAAAATAAAGCAAATAATGCAATTTTTTGTGGTCCCCTTTATTTAGAAAAGTACCGAAAAGTATCAAAATAATTTTAGTACCGGTACCGGTACGAAAATATTGGTATCGTTACAACACTAGTGCCCACCTTTTCCATTACAGAGGGGCCCGTGGCCCACTCAAATATTAACACTGAATTAGAAATCTTAGTCTTGATTTTAATCGTAATCAATAATTATATCTAACCTACTTGCAGTTTACAACCTTGTCAAATGATATGAAATATTGTGTTAATCACATTATTATTTATTTAACACATAAACCATATTTTAGGCTTAGATCAGGCTGATTAGAAAAATAAGTACCGTATTTTACGGACCATAGGGCGCATCGGATTATAAGGGGCACTGCCGATGAATGGTCTATTTTTGATCTTTTTTCATATATAAGGCGCACCGGATTATAGGGCGCATTAAAGGAGTCATACTATTATTATTGTCTACATAACATGTAAGGGTGGTTCTTTGGTCAAAATGTTGCATAGATTATGTTTTACGGATCATCTTCAAACCGGAACTCTTAATAATTAAAGTTCCTTGGGTGAATAATATAATCTGTGTTTTAGCGCTTTCATCGCGAGTTTACTGACAGATATAAGTAAGAACTTTACGCTACTTTATATTAGAAATTGCAACAGCGGAGGATGAATGTCACATAATAATAAGATAGAGAAAAAGGACTACAAAAGCGGACATGCACAATTTTTCAGGATTTATGCAGATCCCAAATACAGATCAGCAGGTACCAGAAGGTAAGAAAAGTTGCTTTTGCATAATATTGCGAAACAAAACGGCAGATAATATGTCTTACCTTATACACACACACCATAATAATACCAGTATGTTGAAGCACATCAAACGGTGCAGCCTACACTTATCTCTTATGTTTGACTGCCATCTACTGGTCACACGTATCATTACACCATATACCGAATAAAATTGCTTCGAGGTGGGTAAGCTCAACCAAACTTATTCCTTACAGTAGGCGCACCGGGTTATAAGGCGCAATGTGGAGTTTTGAGAGAAAAAAATTATTTTTAGTGTGTCTTATAGTTCGGAAAATACGGTACTAACCAAATATACTACATAAGTAACTGATGAAAAATACATTTACATACAATTATGTTGTGCTAAAATAAACTAAATAATAATGTTTCATAACTAAACTGTGAATAGAATTAAAGTGAATAAGAAAAAAATAGCTTCAACACTTTAGTCATAATTTTTGCGCTTAGGAAACTTCTCTCATACGTTAGCTCCAGACTTCTTTTGTTTGTTTGAGATTGTCAAGTGGTGGAAAAGTTTTTGCAACTGGGTAACGCTGTGGCTCATACGCACCACATCTGAGGAACAAATATTTTTTGGCAGCCCTCTTGGGGGCCCTCGCGGCCCAACAATGGCCATATGGTTAAGAAGCACCGTGTTAATGCCAAAGTGTTGAATCATGAGGTTCATGCATTTGAGCGTGAGCTTCCACGCAGTTTCGAATGCCTCGGAACGCTATTTGGCATCTTCTTTTTTTCTTTTTTTTTTTAAAAGTGGGCGTTTTTTTTGTCAGGTTCAAACACTGAACTATCTATTACAAGAAGAAGGAATCAGGCAGAGACAGAGTTAAATTTTGCTCATGAGGAGAAACGTTTGGGGCTGTACACTCAGTTACAGTTTCACCCTACGCTCTAAGGCAGGGGTCCCCAACGACCGGGCACAAGAAATTAAAAAAAAAAAAAAAAAAAATTAAAAAAAAAAAAAAAAATTAAATCAACATAAAAAACACAATATATACATTATACATAATTATAGATCAATACAGTCTGCAGGGATACAGTCCTTTAGCACACATGATTGTATTTCTTTATGGAGAAAAAAATATATATGTATATATATATATATACATAAAAAATAAAACCCCCCCCCCCAAGCGTTGACTGGTCCGCAGCTACAAAAAGGTTGGGGACCACTGCTCTAAGGTACAGTCCCACATGCTCCTCTATTTATTTGGGAGTTCCTGAGTTAACATCACTGAGGCTGCTTCTGAAGGGAGGGGGTAATGCAAGCAGCACCAATAGACAGAATACATGATTATTCAGAATGGAAATGTGCTGACACTCGTGATTTCGCCCTGTCTCTGTTTTGTCTGCGTTGAGGTAGGGGTGTAACGGTACGTATATTTGTATTGAACCATTTCGGTACGGGGGTTCCGGTTCGGTTCAGAGGTGTACCGAACGAGTTTCCACACGGACATATTAAGTAGCGTAACGCACGTTGTGTAAACAATGCACACCGAGGCACAACACACGGCATGCTAGCAGCTAACGAGCTACGATAGACTGACCATCCGTCCTCTTTTCACCGGACATGTCCTCTTTTGCGGAGCTGTCAGGGCGGAGTTTCTTAAATGCCTCAAATGTCCGGCATTTTGAGTTAGGGTTGCGTGTATTTTCAATGTACGTTCAGGGTTAAGAAGGGGTTGAAAACAAAACAACATTCGTAAGGGAGGGGCAGAGACAGAGAGCGAGAGAGTTATGATAAACGCGCATGCGTCGCCAGGCTCTGCTTTTTATTCATAGATTTATCAGATTTAATTTTTTATTATCTATAGCAGGGGTGTCAAAAGTGTGCCCCGGAGGCCATTTGCGGCCCACAGCTAATGTTTTAAAGGCCCATTCTAAAAATACTATTAAAATAAGCAAAAACATAACAAAAGTGAAATAAAAAAGCTCAAAGGTTAAATGTAATTTAGAAAAAGTTGCAATGTTGACTAATAAAACAAATCTGTTTTTTCTTTCTTTCAAACTGACATTGCTCAAAACATAGTATTGAATCAAAATCAATGTTATTATGAATTATTGACCTATCCAAGGTTCCCATTACTTCACATCAAATATTCCACTAAGAAAAATATTTTTGGTGGAAGATTTTGCAGATTTGGTAAATAAATAACCCAAAAATGTATATTTTGTTGTTTTCTTACTGTACCGAAAATTAACCGAACCGTGACCTCTAAACCGAGGTACGTACCGAACCGAAATTTTTGTGTACCGTTACACCCCTACGTTGAGGTACTCGATGTCCGTCCTGGGCTGTCAGCAGGCAGGGTCTGGAAACAAACTGCTGATGCGAGACAACTCGCAATTGGAAGATTACAAGTTGTGTGCCTTTGCACAGATAGAAAAGTACAACTTCAGCACAATTGATAATAACCATAGCAACGGCCTTTAAGCATAAGAGTTGTGTGATAACTTGTACATAATTATTCTAACATTTTTGACACCACAGATTGACTGCCCATTAACAAGTGTGGAAACATTGTTACTGTAAGAGCTAACCCAGAGGAACTACTTTCTGGCGTCTTGACACATAGCTTTGTTCTCCCGATCACATCACAATCCTTTAAACCATACTGTCGCGAGCACAACTTAACCGTACTTGTTTGGTGAAGATGCTGCCTTTGACACTTCCGCAGCAAAAGTTGTCAACTTCAAAATGTGCGTCCAAACCTCCCACTCATTGGTGAGTCTCGGAGGGCCAAATAGGGAGTGTGTGGAGTGGGCTGAGTCAGCACACACTGTGTCTGCCTCTGGTCTATCCACATGGCTTCGGCCCAAATCAAATTTATTCGAGGCTTGGTGTTCCCTATTTGGTCTGCTCCTCCTGCTTAGTCAGGTGTCGACTTTATTTCGAATGTGTTTGAAAGCAGAAGTACCAGAGTCAGACATGGGAGAGGCTTCCTACTAACCCCACATCTCCTTTGACGGGGTGCAGGCGTCCGCCATTTACGCTCACATTCTACCATGTTGGACTTCCCCAACTGTGCCAATGTGATAAACACTGATACAGTCGAGGACATAATGTCATGGCTGTCTTGAGTTAACAATACTTTCTACAACTCTTATTTTTTTGTGATAGAGTGATTGGAGCACATACTTGTTGGTCACAAAAAACATTCATGAAGTTTGGTTCTTTTATGAATTTATTATGGGTCTACTGAAAATGTGACCAAATCTGCCAGGTCAAAGGTATACATACAGCAATGTTAATATTTGGTTACATGTCCTTTGGCAAGTTTCACTGCAATAAGGCACTTTTGGTAGCCATCCACAAGCTTCTGGTTGAATTTTTGACCACTCCTCTTGACAAAATTGGTGCAGTTCAGCTAAATGTGTTGGTTTTCTGACATGAACTTGTTTCTTCAGCATTGTCCACACGTTTAATTCAGGCCATTCTAAAACCTTAATTCTAGCCTGATTTAGCCATTCCTTTACCACGTTCGACGTGTGTTTGGGGTCATTGTCCTGTTGGAACACCCAACTGCGCCCAAGACCCAACCTCCGGGCTGATGGTTTTAGGTTGTCCTGAAGAATTTGGAGGTAATCCTCCTTTTTCATTGTCCCATTTAAAGCACCAGTTTCATTGGCAGCAAAATAGGCCCAGAGCATAATACTACCACCACCATGCTTGACGGTGGGAATGGTGTTCCTGGGATTAAAAGGCCTCACCTTTTCTCCTCCAAACATATTGCTGGGTATTGTGGCCAAACAGCTCAATTTTTGTTTCATCTGACATCACATGGACAAAGATAAGACCTTCTGGAGGAAAATTGACCCCCACCCCCCCATTACCCCCCACCCACCTCCCCCCACTCCCCGTCATAACATCTTATTTCGGGGTTTTTTCAATTATATTATGTTTATAAACTTAGAAAATATGTCCCTGGACACATGAGGACTTTAAATATGACGGATTGATACCCGAAATTGTGGTATCATCCAAAACTAATAAGTGATTATTACATTTTAACAGAAGTGTAGATAGAACATGTTAAAAGAGAAAGTGAGCAGATATTAACAGTAAATGAACAAGTAGATTAATAATTTATTTTTTTACCACTTGTCCTTAATAATTTTGACATAATAATAGAATGGAAAATGACACAATATGTTACTGCATACGCCAGCAGACTAAATTAGGAGCCTTTGTTTGTTTACTTACTACTAAAAGACAAGTTGTCTTGTATGTTCACTATTTTATTTAAGGACAAACTTGCAATAAGAAACATACGTTTAATGTACCCTAAGATTTTTTGTTTGAAAAAAAGCCAATAATGCATAGTCACCTTTATCTAGAAAGGTACCGAAAAGTATCGAAATAATTTTGGTACCGGTACCAAAATATTGGTATCGGGACCACACTACTCCGAAATATACGGTAGTCCTCTATCACTCGACAAATCTTTTTTTTTTTTTTATAAAGTATAGGGAGCTATTCCATTGCATAGTTGGATTTTCTGCTCATATCCGCTTTTTGCAGGAATATATAGGCCCCTTGTGTGCGCACTTAGCTTTGTGAACCACCACTGGTTTTTACTTAAATCAATCAATCAATCAACGTTTATTTATATAGCCCTTAATTACAAATGTCTCAAAGGGCTGCACAAGCCACAACGACATTCATATTTCCCGGGAAGAAATCACTTGTCGGAATACCAGCAATACTACTGTATATACCGGGGGTCAGCAACCCGCGGCTCTAGAGCCACATGCGGCTCTTTAGCGGTGCCCTGGTGGCTCCATGGAGCTTTTTCAAAAATGTATGGAAATGGAAAAAAAATGTTGTAATATGGTTTCTGTAGGAGGACAAACACAACACAAACCTTCCTAATTGTTAGAAAGCCCACTGTTTTATATGTTTGTGTTTATGCTTCACTGATGAGAGTGACATTTTGTCCTACTAATTTCAGTGGCACTTGAACTCCCCGTTGTGTAGACTGTGACTCAACAGTTTGTTTACATGTATAACTTTCTCCGACGCTGCCACAGAAAGACATGTTTTATGCCACTCCTTTTTTGTCTCATTTTGTCCACCAAACATTTTATACTGTGCGTGAATGCACAAAGGTGAGCTTTGTTGATGGTATTGACTTGTTGGAGTGCTAATCAGGCATATTTGGTCACTGCATGAATGCAAGCTAATCCATGCTAACATGCCATTTAGGCTAGCTGTATGTACACATTGCATCATTATGCCTCGCCATCTTGTTCCAGACCACAGCAAACGTTACCCAGCTTGCAAAGATTGTAATAAATCCATTAGAAGAAGACAGCCTGCTGTTTCCTTTAACTTGGACACACACATTTATACCTTTGGTCATTCTAAGACAGTCATTTCCAGGAGTTATCTCACCCTCTGAGAAGTTTTACTAATGTTTTCCAATGTTGTAAAAATGTGTAGAATAAATATTATATTTCAACATATCTGTCAACGAAGATTTGCGTCAGCCTGCGACACATAGTCGTTTTGATATTAGGCTAATATAGCTAATTAGCTACTTACATCACGAGTTACCATCATTATGACACTTATATAAGTCTTTTAAATTTTTTGCGGCTCCAGACAGATTACTATTTTGTATTTGTGGTCCAATACGGCTCTTTCAACATTTTGGGTTGCCTGGTATATACACACTCTCTGAGGCTCAGGATGGCCTTATTTATTTATTTTTATCTGTAAAAAAAAAAAAAAAGTGACCAGAGGTTAGAACAGGGAGTGTGTTGATTAGATTGAGCACTGCTGCCATCTAGCTGCAGGCTTGTGTATTGTTCCACCATGAATGCTCGTGCAGGCACATACTAGCCTGACTCCCACACCAGCTCACTCTATCCTTTTGGTTATATGGACCGCTTGATGACGACAATGAACATTTATTTTTCGTCAAGGCATAATTATATTTACTACTTGGAGGTTGTATCAGGACTTGTTAGAGCCAGCTTCTGCACCGGGACACTTTATTTGTGGCAACTGGTGTCCTGGTTCCCCCAATGGGAATATAATTAAATGCATACGTCTCATTCGGGTGGCCAATCCTCCCATAGCCAGGTGGGGGTAAAGTTAGACTGTAATTATGGCCCCACGCTGCTGTATTTATAGGAAATAAGACCGGGTAATTAAGGTCTTGGACTGGAGGAGCAGTGCATACTGCATCTGTAATCAGGGCGACGTGTAAGAGTCTGGGTGTATTTAGGTCGCTGGAAGGCTTTTCGCTTTGTCCCACAACTGAGAGACGGACTAGATTGAGTTTTAGATATCTGGTCCTGTCTGGTTTGACCATCAACAGCAAGTCGCCAAGTTGCTGTGACAGCCGTCGTCTTTTGCAACCCTTTTAATTTGCCAGACAGATTTTATCACTAAGAAATGAAAGCCTCCAATAGACACCGGAGACGGACTGGTCCCGGGTCCAATGCTAACAATATAAACCCCCTTCTTTTATTTGAAATGAAAAATAAGCTGATCTGACGTCACGATTTGGTTGGGAAGATCAGAGTTGGAATGCCTGAGACATTCGAAAAGTATTGCACTTTAGTTCGTTGGGTCTAGGCGAGGCCAAATAATGTTTTTATTTACATTTTTCTAACTTTATGTGGATACAGTAAATGCTCCCGTTAATGTCAACCCCAAGGAGGCATTAATTGGAAGCAGGTGATAAATGAAGCAAGGTTGTTATTTTCTGCAGTGCAAAACTCATTATAGAGTGGAACCTCGATTTATGATGATTTATTGGTTCTTGAACAGAGTTGGCAAATAGAAAAGATTGTATATTAAACAATTTTCTCCATAAGAAACAATATTACATAGTAGACTTTCCATGCAGTGGTAATTCCAAGACATTAAAGGCCTACTGAAATTAATTTTTTTTTATCTAAACGGGGATAGCAGATCCATTCTATGTGTCATACTTGATCATTTCGCGATATTGCCATATTTTTGCTGAAAGGATTTAGTAGAGAACATCAACGATAAAGTTCGCAACTTTTGGTCGCTGATAAAAAAAGCCTTGCCTGTACCGGAAGTAGCGTGATGTCGCAGGTTGAAGGGCTCCTCACATTTCCCCATTGTTTACACCAGCAGTGAGAGCGATTCGGACCGAGAAAGCGACGAATACCCCATTAATTTGAGCCAGGATGAAAGATTTGTGGATGAGGAACGTAAGAGTGAAGGACTAGAATGCAGTGCAGAACGCATCTTTTTTCGCTCTGACCGTAACTTAGGTACAAGCTGGCTCATTGGATTCCACACTTTCTCCTTTTTCTATTGTGGATCACGGGTTTGTATTTTAAACCACGTGGGATACTATATCCTCTTGAAAATGAGAGTCGAGAACGCGAAATGGACATTCACAGTGACTTTTATCTCCACGACAATAAATCGGTGAAGCACTTTAGCTACGGAGCTAACGTGATAGCATCGTGCTTAAATGCAGATAGAAACAAAAGAAATAAACCCCTGACTGGAAGGATAGACAGAAAATCAACAATACTATTAAACCATGGACATGTAACTACACGGTTAATGCTTTCCAGCTTGGCGAAGCTTAACAATGCTGTTGCTAACGACGCCATTGAAGCTAACTTAACAACGGGACCTCACAGAGCTATGATAAAAACATTAGCGCTCCACCTACGCCAGCCAGCCCTCATCTGCTCATCAACACCCGTGCTCACCTGCGTTCCAGCGATCGACGGAAGGACGAAGGATTTCACCCGATCATCCGTGCGGTTGGCGGCTAGCGTCGGCTAGCGCATCTGCTATCCAAGTCAAAGTCCTCCTGGTTGTGTTGCTACAGCCAGCCGCTAATACACCGATCCCACCTACAACTTTCTTCTTTGCAGTCTTCATTGTTCATTAAACAAATTGCAAAAGATTCACCAACACAGATGTCCAGAATACTGTGGAATTTTGAGATGAAAGCAGAGCTTTTTTGTATTGGATACAATGGTGTCCGAATACTTCCGTTTCAACGATTGACGTCACGCGCATACGTCATCATACATAGACGTTTTCAACCGGAAGTTTAGCGGGAAATTTTAAATTGCACTTTATAAGTTAACCCGGCCGTATTGGCATGTGTTGCAATGTTAAGATTTCATCATTGATATATAAACTATCAGACTGCGTGGTCGGTAGTAGTGGGTTTCAGTAGGCCTTTAAATTGCAGGAGTATATAACTGCCTTTGCCATTATGCTGATCAAGTCTTTTGTTGTGCCTCAAAAGTGTTTGTACTACTACTAATAATAATAATAGATTTTATTTGTAAAAAGCACTTTACATTGAGTAAACAACCTCAAAGTGCTACAGTGTATTAAAAAAAATAAAAATAGAAAGATAATAAAACATTTAAAAAAAGAAAAACTAGAACAGCCAAATAGCTAAAACTAGTATGCATATATCTTAAAAAAAGACTTTTTTTTAAAAAGAAGGGTTTTTAAGCCTTTTTTTAAAAGCATCCACAGTCTGTGGTGCCCTCAGGTAGTCAGGGAGAGCGTTCCACAGACTGGGAGCGGCGGAGCAGAAAGCCCCGTCTGCCATTGTTCGTAGCTTTGTCCTCTGAGGTTGGAGGAGGTTAGCCTGTCCGGAGCGGAGGTAGGGATGATACTCGAAACCGGTTTTCCCAGTTGTTTGATAAGTAAAGAACCGAGTCCTCGGACTCGAATCCCTTTTTGAGAACCAGTACCCGTTATCGAGACCACTATAGTAAAGGAAAAGAGTTGATTCTTTATTCGAATCCCGTCCCGACCAGAAATGCTCCGTGGGACATCACAAGAAATGGCGTCACGTAGCTCAGTCATTAGGCGCAGATAGCGAAAGCAGGAAAAAAATGGACGGGAAAAAGCGCTCCAAGGTGTAATAAAGTTCAAAACAAAAGGTATAATCCATCGAATAACTTTACTGAGAGATTTTAGCAGGCTACAAACACATGACGAACACTTTTACGACCAACCGGAAACATAGCAACCAGGCTAGCAACGCACCTCCTTTACGGCAGCTGTCGCAACGTTCTTAAAGCAACCGCAGCACATACATATATATACAACACATCTCCCTTT
The DNA here is from genome assembly GCF_033978785.1 of Entelurus aequoreus. Taxonomy (NCBI): domain Eukaryota; kingdom Metazoa; phylum Chordata; class Actinopteri; order Syngnathiformes; family Syngnathidae; genus Entelurus; species Entelurus aequoreus. Next base: position 19,516,837 of record NC_084755.1, on the reverse strand, counting down.
TTTAACTTTTGTTTTTCTTTCCTTGTAAACAAAACAAAATCACACTGTATATGTGTTGTCTGTCTAATTATAAATAATGCAGACGAGGCGTGTTGGCTGAGTTCTTGACGTTTACTTTCACAGCGTGGCAACATGCAACACTTTTCGGGGCTACCGCGCATGCTCGTAACTCCCGTTGCATGCTGGGTAGTGTAGTTGTTATATTCTCTAGCTCATAACATTTTTCCCCCATAAAGAAATAATGTTAACTCAATAAAGTGTATTTCTTTTTTTAGCTTTAACTTTTCATTTTTTAGCATTGTAACCACATTTGCAAAGAACTTTTCTCTTCATAGAATTTTCTTTCAATAAAGAAATAAAGTGCAAAAATGTCAAAGCATCATAACAAACAGTTATGTCAAATAGCAGCAGAAGTGCACTTTTTGGAGAGCTGTATTATTTTCAGTTTTGTGCCCAAGGGACTGATTTTATTTAACACTATATTATTATTTATACACCTATAGTGATCACAGAGACAGGTGGTTTTTGTGTTACTGTATATATTTGTTTCTCTGAAAAATCCCACTTAATATACTTTGGGGAACAACAGTCAATATTTATTTATTTTATTTTATTTTTTTAGGTGGGTAACAGTCAATATTTATTTATTTATTAGATTTTATATTTTTATTATATAATAAAAGTGAGCTTTTGTTAAACCAAATATTTTGTGTTTTTTTCCCATATACAACAACCTATCTGGACTCGATAAGAGAATCGATAAGGAATCGGTTCGATAAGAGGATTCGATAATGGGCTCGAACTCGATAATTTCTTATCAAACATCATCCCTAAGCGGAGGTGTCGTGTGGAGGATTTGGGGGGTGAGTAGTTCTTTGGGGTAGAGGGGGCTATTTCTATGGAGGCACTGGTGGGTTAGTAGGGAGACTTTGAATTCAAGCCTGAGTGGAACAGGAAGCCAGGAAGTACTGTACTGTAAGTATTGTTCTTATTACACACCATTGTAACGTGTATCGTAGTAGTTTTCATTACCAAAGTTGGAGGTGTTGATAATGCCATGTAAAACCGGTAATGCTAATCAGTAGTATGTACTCAGTCAATCAATCAATGTTTATTTATATAGCCCTAAATCACAAGTGTCTCAAAGGGCTGCACAAAGTGGAGAACACCAACATTGAAGATTGCAACATTTGGTTGAGTCCGCGCTGAGTGATGCTTGAGTGCTTGTTTCCTCGCCAAGTGTTTGAGCTGGTGCAAGTCTGCAACCGGATGTGACGTCATGAGCAACAAAGATATCAAAATATATCAAAAATATATAAAAACCTGACGAAAAACACATTTACATACAATTATGTGGTGCCAAAATAAATAAACTAAATCAGGGGTGTCAAAATAATTTCAGATCGGGGGCCACATGGAGGAAAAATCTACTCCCAAGTGGGCCGGACTGGTGAAATCACAGCACGATAACTTAAAAATAAAGACAAATTTAGATTGTTTTCTTTGCTTAAAAATAGAACAAGCACATTCTGAAAATGTACAAATCATAATGTTGTTGTTGTTTTTTTACACTTACATGTTGCGGTTAATAGTATTCTACTTTCATTTGTCGTTATTTATACTTTCTGAATAAATTATGTGATAATGTTCATCAGTCAACTCATTGGTGTTCATTTTCAATCAATCAAGATAAAAAAATTATATCAAAATCAAATTACAGAATGTTATTTATGTAGTTTGCTCATTTTCCTTGACTGGTGCACTAACACCATGTGGTTCATTTTTTTTTTTACATATGTAGCATCATCTACAAAGATACAAAGAATTGCTATTGCGACATCTAGTGGACACATTTAGAACACCAGTTTCTTTCATTCCAAAATTTCGGCTAATTTTTATACTTAGCAAACTCATCCCGCGGGCCGGATAAATGTTAAAGTTAAACCTGTTCACGGGCCTGATCCGGCACGCAGGCCGTACGTTTGACACCCCTGAACTAGATTAATAATGAATATGCTTCTTAACTAAACTGTCAATAAAATTAAAGTGCAAATAGTATTACAGTTTCACCACTTTAGTCATAATTTTTGCGCTTAATGTTTGTTTGAGATTGTCACTACTGCCACGAGTGGTGGAAAAGTATATTACAACTGAGTACCGCTGTGGCCAATATGGCTAATAAACTCTTGTCCCCTGTGGAAGTCGTTCCCTACCCGTTCCACGGATACCACGTCACAGGAGCCAGGCGTGCCGTTTTAACAGAGTTTTTAATGTACAAACCCCGTTTCCATATGAGTTGGGAAATTGTGTTAGATGTAAATATAAACGGAATACAATGATTTGCAAATCCTTTTCAACCCATATTCAATTGAATGCACTACAAAGACAAGATATTTGATGTTCAAACTCATAAACTTTATTTTTATTTGCAAATAATAATTAACTTGGAATTTCATGGCTGCAACACGTGCCAAAGTAGTTGGGAAAGGGCATGTTCACCACTGTGTGACATGGCCTTTCCTTTTAACAACACTCAGTAAACGTTTGGGAACTGAGGAGACACATTTTTGAAGCTTCTCAGGTGGAATTCTTTCCCATTCTTGCTTGATGTACAGCTTAAGTTGTTCAACAGTCCGGGGGTCTCTGTTGTGGTATTTTAGGCTTCATAATGCGCCACACATTTTCAATGGGAGACAGGTCTGGACTACAGGCAGGCCAGTCTAGTACCCGCACTCTTTTACTATGAAGCCACGTTGATGTAACACGTGGCTTGGCATTGTCTTGCTGAAATAAGCAGGGGCGTCCATGGTAACGTTGCTTGGATGGCAACATATGTTGCTCCAAAACCTGTATGTACCTTTCAGCATTAATGGCGCCTTCACAGATGTGTAAGTTACCCATGACTTGGGCACTAATACACCCCCATACCATCACAGATGCTGGCTTTTTAACTTTGCGCCTATAACAATCCGGATGGTTCTTTTCCTCTTTGGTCCGGAGGACACGACGTCCACAGTTTCCAAAAACAATTTGAAATGTGGACTCGTCAGACCACAGAACACTTTTCCACTTTGTATCAGTCCATCTTAGATGAGCTCAGGCCCAGCGAAGCCGACAGCGTTTCTGGGTGTTGTCGATAAACGGTTTCGCCTTGCATAGGAGAGTTTTAACTTGCACTTACAGATGTAGCGACCAACTGTAGTTACTGACAGTGGGTTTTTGAAGTGTTCCTGAGCCCATGTGGTGATATCCTTTACACACTGATGTCGCTTGTTGATGCAGTACAGCCTGAGGGATCGAAGGTCTCTGGCTTAGCTGCTTATGTGTAGTGATTTCTCCAGATTCTCTGAACCCTTTGATGATATTACGGACCGTAGATGGTGAAATCCCTAAATTCCTTGCAATAGCTGGTTGAGAAAGGTTTTTCTTAAACTGTTCAACAATTTGCTCACGCATTTGTTGACAAAGTGGTGACCCTCGCCCCATCCTTGTTTGTGAATGACTGAGCATTTCATGGAATCTGCTTTTATACCCAATCATGGCACCCACCTGTTCCCAATTTGCCTGTTCACCTGTGGGATGTTCCAAATAAGTGTTTGATGAGCATTCCTCAACTTTATCAGTATTTATTGCCACCTTTCCCAACTTCTTTGTCACGTGTTGCTGGCATCAAATTCTAAAGTTAAGTATTATTTGCCAAAAAAAAAAAAGTTAATCAGTTTGAACATCAAATATGTTGTCTTTGTAGCATATTCAACTGGATATGGGTTGAAAATGATTTGCAAATCATTGTATTCCGTTTATATTTACATCTAACACAATTTCCCAACTCATACGGAAACGGGGTTTGTACATGTAATGCCAAGAACAATCTTTTCAGATGTCTTTTCTCTCCAGACTCTCCCCCCTCTCTCCTCCGCTGGCCGCTCACTGTTAAAGACAACAAGATGATTAGATCACCACGTACCACCTGTGAAATCGAATCACCTGCCAGCGGTGTCTCGCCGTCCCGCACATGCCCCGCCCCTAGCCGATGGTGCTCCGCTCTCAACACCATTGACAGAGGCGGTGACCTTTGCTCCTGCAAGCGCGCTGACCACACTCTCCCTCCACAGCCCCTAATGTTAAAATGAGCTACGCGGGTGGGTTTTTTGTTGTATTTTTTTTGGTTTAAAAAGTGTAACCTTGAGCAAGTTGCAAACAGCCCTCTAATTGGAGCATTAACCCGTATGTGCTTTGGCGAGACGTTTCAGTGTTTTTTGGCCCCTCCTCAAATTGTCATTGAATCTTCTGGGCATCCACATTTGCTGAGTGTTTGATTCTTTATGAAAATGCGTATAGCATGTGTTGCTAAAATTACAGTCCTGAAAATACCCTTCATAGTTTTGGTCTGACGCTGGCCATGGAGCTGTCGATCTGCGGTTGCTGGAAGGGCAGAGGAAGGGAGAGAGAGAGAGAGAGAGACGGGAAAAATGGAATCGTTTTCCGGACTTATGGTCCTATAGTCCCTTTTGTTCAGCACGAGCCTCTGGTGAAGTTAGACAGGACCACAAGCTAGAGTGGGTTTGGACTATGTGATCGAACGCGTGGGCATACTGTGGTCTTGCTTGTATTGGTGAGCCAAGAAAAAGAAGGTTTTTGAAAGCGCTTGTTACCTTTAGAATCCAGCATTATGACCGTGGAAGGTGTTCGGGTGGCTCTCTTTTGTAGAAACACGCATCTCATATTCCTAATGTGTCTTTGACTGAGGCATGTGTTTTATTACAGGTAGAGAATAAACTTCAGACTGACACAGTGAGCTTAATGTGTCTGCGTTTGAGGCTCTTTGACTGACCTGACATCCAATGTAATGATACCAAGTATAAGAGCGTATCTAGTCGATACTATGATGATAACTCATATTATGTTTATAAACTCAGGAAATATGTCCCTGGACACTTGAGGACTTTGAATATGACCAATGTATGATCCTGTAACTATTTATCGGATCTATACCTAAATTTGTGGTATCATCCAAAACTAATGTAAAGTATGCAAACAACAGAAGAATATGTGATTATTACATTTTAACAGAAGTGCAGATATTAACAGTAAATGAACAAGTAGATTAATAATTCATTTTCTACCACTTGTCCTTAATGATTTTGACGAAATAATAGAATGGAAGATGACACAATATGTTACTGCATATGTCAGCAGCTAAATTAGGAGCCTTTGTTTGTTTACTTTCTACTTAAAGACAAGTTGTCTTGTATGTTCACTATTTTATTTAAGGACAAACTTGCAATAAGAAACATATGTTTAATGTACCCTAAGATTTTTTGTTAAAATAAAGCATGTAATGCAATAATTTATGTTTGATGATACCAAGTACAGGAGCGTATCTAGTCGATGCTACTATTATTTCATCAATATTTTTTGGCAACACAACATCTTATTTCGTGTTTTTTAAATGTATATTATGTTTATAAACTCAGGAAATATGTCCCTGGACACTTAAGGACTTTGAATATGACCAATGTATGATCCTGTAACTATTTGTTATCGGATCGATACCTAAATTTGTGGTATCATCCAAAACTAATGTAAAGTATGCAAACAACAGAAGACTAAGTGATTATTACATTTTAACAGAAGTGCAGATATTAACAGTAAATGAACGAGTAGATTAATAATTCATTTTCTACCACTTGTCCTTAATGATTTTGACAAAATAATAGAATGGAAGATGACACAATATGTTACTGCATATGTCAGCAGCTAAATTAGGAGCCTTTGTTTGTTTACTTTCTACTTAAAGACAAGTTGTCTTGTATGTTCACTATTTTATTTAAGGACAAACTTGCAATAAGAAACATATGTTTAATGTACCCTAAGATTTTTTGTTAAAATAAAGCATGTAATGCAATAATTTATGTTTGATGATACCAAGTACAGGAGCGTATCTAGTCGATGCTACTATTATTTCATCAATTTTTTTTGGCATCACAACATCTTATTTTGTGTTTTTTAAATGTATATTATGTTTATAAACTCAGGAAATATGTCCCTGGACACTTAAGGACTTTGAATATGACCAATGTATGATCCTGTAACTATTTGTTATCGGATCGATACCTAAATTTGTGGTATCATCCAAAACTAATGTAAAGTATGCAAACAACAGAAGACTAAGTGATTATTACATTTTAACAGAAGTGTAGATTGAACATGTTAAAAGAGAAAGTAAGCAGATATTAACAGTAAATGAACAAGTGGTTTTATAATAATTTTTTACAGCTTGTCCTTTATAATTTTGACAAAATAATATAATTAGAAATGACACAATATGTTACTGCATACGTCAGCAGACTAAATTAGGAGCCTTTGTTTGTTTACGTACTACTAAAAGACAAGTTTTCTAGTATGTTTACTTTTTTATGTAAGGCCAAAATTATTTTTCATTTGGAATAAAAAACATCTGTTTAATGTACCGTAAGATTTTTTGTTAAAATAAAGCCAATAATGCCATTTGTTTGTGGTCCCCTTTATTTAGAAAAGGATCGAAAAGTATCAAAATACATTTTACAAAATATTGGTATCGGGACAACCCTACTCAATACTAACTTTCTGAACGTCCGTATTAAAGGTGCCATATGTAATAATGTGGCCAGAAATGGTACTGCAATCACAGTCAAAATTCTGTAGTCCCCTCCCTCTCTCCATGACTGAGGTTGCCAGACACGCAGCCGAATCCGAATCCTACTCCGAGGAAGTTCAAATGTCTATCGACGAGTCCTACGCTGTAGGTTTCTCTTGTTTACGCTTCTTGCAAGATGGTTTACTAAGTAACTATGCCACAATTTACTGATGTCTATTAGCCAAATGTATTGGTAAAGTTACTCAGCGATATTTTCGTCGAGAGTCGGGACAGATTGTTGGCATTACCCTCCTAAAGCATGCCAACTTCACTGGTTTTGGGTTGCGTGCTATATGTTGTGTGCGCACATTACTCGCTTTCACCGATAGCGCCCAATAACAAGTAGCTTTATGTAACACTTCAGTGTAACTATAAGAACGTTTGACAGACAAACGACGACTTGTTTATTTTCAAACACTTTCCATCATGCATTCAGCTACAAGTTGACTCACCTTGCACTCGACGTATTGTTGAGAAAGGTGGTTCCGGAGTTGGCTCAACATGTTGAGTTGTTGCCTCCCTTTTGCGCGGACTTTTCCCCTGCATTTTCTGGTGGTGTGCTAACTATCCTCAATTATTTTACCCTCAGCATGCTTTACAAATCCAAAATACGTCCAGATTTCAGATTTTGTTTACTAGGAGGGCAACATCTAAAGAGCGAGGTCCGTCTGTTTTTTTCCTCCATTGCAAACAGCACTAGTGCGCATTTCCAGGAAGTGAGCCATGTCGCCTAAAATGCATTAATAAATGAGTTTTTTTGTTCGATGTTTAAAAAATTTACCAGTATTACTAACCGTTAGGGATGATGCTCGAAACCGGTTTTCCCGGTTGTTCGATAAGAAAAGAACCGAGTCCTCGGACTCGAATCCCTTCCATTATCGAGACCACTATAGTAAAGAAAAAGAGTTGGTTCTTTATTCGAATCCCTGGGAACGAATCCCAAATGGGCAATGTTATGCCCATTTGATTGTAGACTCTTACTGACACCTTGTGACGATATGAAAATACTACGCGTCATTAGTCTGGCCACTTCCGGGTTGGCGAGTCAGTTCAGTTCATGAGACAATTGAGAAGTAGACAAGTTGTGTTAGCTCTTACAAGCTTTGGAAAAGATAAGTCTGTAAGTAAACAGTTTAACTTGTTTATGTAACTCAATATTAAGGTGGAAAGTGGTTACATTTAAAACTAAGATGTTTATTGAAAAACGATTTTTGTGCACTGTTTCAATGAATGATTTGAGGACTTAAAATGGCTGCCAGTCATGTATTTCCACCATCGAAATAGTTTCAACACTCAGAAGTATTTGTTTGATGATAGTACTGTATATTTGTGTGAAGCTAATATTTACATATTGTGTATTAAAATAAAGTGTTAATTGAATCACATAGCTTATACATTTGTCATTGTGTGTATTTCAGTTAAAAAAATAAATAAATAACAGTCCGGTGCAAGACAAAAGTAAAGATAGGAAAAGACAAAGCGAGATCAACAACAATAAAGAGCCTAAATGGATTAATCTGCTTTGGAACTTTATTAGACATCTTGGATTGTTTGTTAGCTGTCTGCCTGTGTGTGTAGTTAGTATGTTCCAATAGCAGCAGAAGTGCACTTTTTGGAGAGCTGTATTATTTTGTGCCCAAGGGACTGATTTTATTCAACACTATATTATTATTTATACACCTATAGTGATCACAGAGACAGGTTGTTTTTGTGTTACTGTATATATTTGTTTTTCTGAAAAATCCCACTTAATATACTTTGGGTAACAACAGTCAATATTTATTTATTTTATTTTTTTAGGTGGGTAACAGTCAATATTTATTTATGTATTTATTTTCTTATACAATAAAAGTGAGCTTTTGTTAAACCAAATATTGTGTTTTTTTCCATATACAACAACCTATCTGGATTCGATAAGAGAATCGATAAGGAATCGGTTCGATAAGAGGATTCGATAATAGGCTCGAACTCGATAATTTCTTATCAAACATCATCCCTACTAACCGTCTGGAATTTTACTGTGGTTTATAATTATACCGTTACATCCCTAGTGGCCCCTAAATGGCGCCAAAAAACAATTATCCCTCCACTTCAAATGGATTAAAGACAGCATAAGTACTACACAGATTGTTAATACCTCTATGAAATAGGTTAGTTTTTTTCATACCGATAATTGTTCTCTTTATCAAACCTTTTGTAACATTCTACATACCAAATAAAAGTATGCATGACTCGTGCTGATATGGTATCAGATCAATGTCGGTATCGGCCAATACTCAAGGCTCCAATATCGCTATCAGAAGTGAAAAAGTTGTATTGGAACATGCAACTGATGTTGATGTTATAGCTTTTGCAATGAGGGGACCTTGAGGGTGTATTTTATGTCTAATTAAGTCAAAACCTCAACTCACGGTTTGTTTAGCATCGCCTGCCAGTAAGACATTGCAGTATTGATATATACGCTCTGTTGACTCGAGCTATTCAGAGCTTGTATAGTTTTGTACTTTGCACTAAGTGTTTTTATGAATTAGATCTACCTCCCGTATTTCACAACCAAGTGGTGAGCAATGTGTCCTGACAGTGAAATCTGCTTTCAATCTCGCCGAAGTTAGGAAAATATCATCCCCAGGCCTAAAAAACATTGGGTATATTTGCTGCACCAAGATGAACATAGTCCCGTGAGCCTTTGCCAGAGGATTGTTTAGAGTTTGGGAGAAGGCCTAACACTAACACTGCAGGGATGTGGAGTCAACATTGCGAAAATGTGAACTTTTATGGCAATAAAGAGGATCGTGGTCTGAGGCTATATCAGAGACTGGGCTCTAAATTGCAGATTGTTTGTCAAAGTGTCCATAATGTAAGTGCACATGGGCTTTAAAAGGTAATTGTAACTGTTAGAGCAGGGCTCGACAACCCAAAATGTTGAAAGAGCCATATTGGACCAAAAATACCAAAAACAAAATCTGTTTGGAGCCGCAAAAAATTAAAAGCCTTATATAAGTGTTATAATGAAGGCAACACATGATGTAAGTGTCTATATTAGCCTACTATCAGAGGCTGACGCAAATCTTCGTTGACAGAAATGATGTATTTGAATTTTTATTCTACACATTTTTGCAACATTGGAAATTATTAGTAAATTGGAGGCTTCTTAGAGGATGAGATAACTCCTGGAAATTACTGGCTCAGAATGGCCAAAGGTATAGATGTGTGTGTCCAAGTTTAAGGAAACGGCAGGCTGTCTTCTTCTAATGGATTTATTACAATCTTTGCATGCTGGGTAATGTTTGCTGTGGTCTGGAACAACATGGCACACAAACAACTATCAGAAATGCAGCCAATGTTACATACAGATAATGTGTCATGAGACATGCACATATAAATGAAATACACAGAGGACATAAGTAAAAGAAATTAAATGAGCTCATAAAAAACCTACAAACGAGGCATAGTGATGCAATATGTACATACAGCTAGCCTAAATAGCATGTTAGCATCGATCCTTAGTCATAAATATGCCTGATAAGCACGCCAGCAAATCAATAAAATCAACAAAGCTCACCTTTGTGCATTCACGCACAGCATAAAGCATTTGGTGGACAAAATGAGACAACGAATGAGTGGCATAAAACACGTCCTTCTGTGTAATAAAACTACGATGAGTTCAAGGATCGCTGAAATTAGTAGGACAAAACGGTGCTTGCCAAACAGTGAAGCATGTTTAATATAAGCAGTGGGATTTCTAACAATTAGGAAGGTTTGTGTCATGTTTGTTCTCCTACACCAGGGGTGTACAAAGTGCCATTTGTGGCCCGCAGCTAATTGTTTACCAGCCCGCCACACATTCTGGAAATACTATTGTAAAAATAAAAAAAAAACATTAAAAAAAGTGGAATGAGGTGAAATCTAACGAGATAAAGTTGCAATGTTGACACAAAAGCTGCCATGCAGGCTGTTTTTTTTTCTTTTGTCTTTCTTTATTTTTCTTTTTTTGCCATTGCTCAAAAAAAAAAAATAATGACAAAAAAATCCATGTTATAATGAATTATTTTCAGGGCTCCAATTACTTCAAATATTTCACTTTAAAATGTTTTATGTGGTAAATATTGCATATATTGTATAGTAGCCATGTAAAAACATCAAAGTTTTCTTTGACAAAAGCGCATAAAACAAACAAAATAATAGTTCCAGCATAAAATCGACAGATATATCTGAAGTTGATCTCGTAACTTAAGTGTTGAAAGTAAAAGAAAAACCTAATAAAAATGTATCACTTTATGAGTGGGGCACCTTTTGGATCCCAAATATATTTAGTGATTTTTTATTTATCTTTTCACTGTGATTACTCAAAAATAGGAAATAATTAAAATCAATGGTGTCCTGTATTACTGATCTTTTAGGACTCTAATTACTAAATACTGCATATTTCAGTTTTATTATAAAAAAACTAAGTTGTTTTTGACAGAAAAGCCATAAAACATTTTTTTTAATTTGTATTACTTTATATCAACTTGAAGTTGATATAGAGATTTACTGTAAGCGTTAAATAAATAAAAAAATAAAATAATCTGACTTATTTTTAACATTTTAATGACTGAGACCCTTTATGGTCCCCGGGACCCCTAAAGGTAAAATAAATAAAAAATCCATATATTTTGTTATGGTTTGAAAATGAAAAATATCAAAATGGCCCCCACATGCCTTAATTTTTCCGTGTGCGGCCCTCAGTGAAAAAAGTTTGGACACCCCTGTCCTACACAAACCATACTCAAACAAAATTTTTTTTTTTTTATACATCTTTTTCCATTTTCACACATCTCTGAAAGCGGTCCAGGGAGCCACTAGGGCGGCGCTAAAGAGCCGCGGGTTGCTGACCCCCGTGTTAAAGTGATAAAGCAATCCAGTAAAAGCTGTGATACCAGTGAACTTTGCACACGTGAGTCATTGTAGCGGAACTGGTAAATAATTGCATTACAGTGGCTGACCCGAATATAAGACGACATCTCTTTTTCAACATCCGTTTTTGGATATTTCAAAGACAAAAAAATTAAACCTGATACAACCACTATTATATTGCAATAAAACATGACGTACCGTATTCTCCGGACTATAGAGCACACCGGTATATAAGCCGCACCCACTCAATTTTAGACAAAACTGTCATGATCTGTGGTCTGGATCATGTTTTTGTTTCTTTCTGTTAGTTTTAAGACTCCAGTAGTTCCTGTTTTTGTACATCCTTGTTTGTTTTAGTTTCCATGGTGACTGATTAGTTTCACCTGCCTCATGTGTTCAGGACACGCACCTGCTCTAATCAAGAGACTATTATTTTAGCCTGTCTTTGCCAGTTAGTCGTCCTGGCGTCATTGCTTGTTTCATGCTTAGTTCACGCTGCTCGTTTTCATGTCCGATTTCAAGTTGATGCCAAGTGTTTGCGTCACGCTCATGCCAAGTAAGTTTTGTTTGTTCATGCCACAGTTAGTGAGTTTTTGCCCTGTCCATTGTCCATGCTAAGTGTTAGCTTTTGTTTCCTGCGCTAAGTTGTGCCTTCGCCTTGTGCACCTTTTTGTTTGTACCTATTTGAGAGTCAAGATTAAATCATGTTCCTGCCATTAAGTCCTGTCCGGAATAGTCCGTTTGCGTCCTGGGAGAACAAACCTCGCAGTAAGCTCCGAAAACCCCCACCGCAATGACAAAAAACTTTTTTTATTTTTTTTATTTTTTAAATTTTTATATACATATATTGGCCACACTGCAAATGCTGCAAATATACACATTGCAAAATGAGTTAGTTACACATAATGATTCTGTAAATGTTTACATACCTTAATTGTTTCCAAACAGGGCAGTAGGCAGTAAAACAGCTGATCAAACAAAACAGAAGTCATCGTCATAGACCCACCAGCTGTGGAATAATAATAATTAGGGCTGTCCGATAATGGCTTTTTGCCGATATCCGATATTCCGATATTGTCCAACTCTTTAATTACCGATACCGATATCAACCGATATACAGTCGTGGAATTAACACATTATTATGCCTAATTTGGACAACCAAGTATGGTGAAGATAAGGTCCTTTTTAAAAAAAATAAAAAAATAAAATAACATAAATAAATTAAAAACATTTTCTTGAATAAAAAAGAAAGTAAAACAATATAAAAACAGTTACATAGAAACTAGTAATTCATGAAAATGAGTAAAATTAACTGTTAAAGGTTAGTACTATTAGCATACTTGCCAACCCTCCCGTTTTTAGCGGGAGAATCCCGATATTCAGCGCCTCTCCCGACAACCTCCCGACAGAGATTTTCTCCCGTCAAACTCCCGGTATTCAGCCGGAGCTGGAGGCCACGCCCCCCCCCAAAAAAGTCTGCCGCAGCTGCGATTGGACCTGACCAGCCTCCGGGTACAAGTACTGGAGTACCAATTGCTTGCCAGGGAAGATCTTCCCCAGGAACAAGGATTGACCGGTTTTGGGCCATGCTAGGGAGAGATGGAAGATTCCACACTCTCGTGCATTTGATGAAAGCAATTTTGTGCGTGCCACACAGCAATGCATCATCAGAGAGGGTGTTCAGCATGGTTAGAAAAATAGTGACAGAGAATAGAAAGAGGATGGACAATTCAACCCTTAACAAAGCATTGTACTTTCAAGTACAACAATGAGTAGATGAGTGTTGTGTGTGTGTGTGTATATGTGTAAATAAATGAACACTAAAATTCAAGTATTTTTTTTTTTTATATAAATAATAAAATATATATATATACAGGTAAAAGCCAGTAAATTAGAATATTTTGAAAAACTTGATTTATTTCAGTAATTGCATTCAAAAGGTGTAACTTGTACATTATATTTATTCATTGCACACAGACTGATGCATTCAAATGTTTATTTCATTTAATTTTGATGATTTGAAGTGGCAACAAATGAAAATCCAAAATTCCGTGTGTCACAAAATTAGAATATTACTTAAGGCTAATACAAAAAAGGGATTTTTAGAAATGTTGGCCAACTGAAAAGTATGAAAATGAAAAATATGAGCATGTACAATACTCAATACTTGGTTGGAGCTCCTTTTGCCTCAATTACTGCGTTAATGCGGCGTGGCATGGAGTCGATGAGTTTCTGGCACTGCTCAGGTGTTATGAGAGTCCAGGTTGCTCTGATAGTGGCCTTCAACTCTTCTGCGTTTTTGGGTCTGGCATTCTGCATCTTCCTTTTCACAATACCCCACAGATTTTCTATGGGGCTAAGGTCAGGGGAGTTGGCGGGCCAATTTAGAACAGAAATACCATGGTCCGTAAACCAGGCACGGGTAGATTTTGCGCTGTGTGCAGGCGCCAAGTCCTGTTGGAACTTGAAATCTCCATCTCCATAGAGCAGGTCAGCAATCTGGAGGAAGACAGGAGAGGCACAGGATCCACGTTGCCTGAAGTCTAGTGTAAAGTTTCCACCATCAGCGATGGTTTGGGGTGCCATGTCATCTGCTGGTGTCGGTCCACTCTGTTTCCTGAGATCCAGGGTCAACGCAGCCGTCTACCAGCAAGTTTTAGAGCACTTCATGCTTCCTGCTGCTGACCTGCTCTATGGAGATGGAGATTTCAAGTTCCAACAGGACTTGGCGCCTGCACACAGCGCAAAATCTACCCGTGCCTGGTTTACGGACCATGGTATTTCTGTTCTAAATTGGCCCGCCAACTCCCCTGACCTTAGCCCCATTAAAAATCTGTGGGGTATTGTGAAAAGGAAGATGCAGAATGCCAGACCCAAAAAGGCAGAAGAGTTGAAGGCCACTATCAGAGCAACCTGGGCTCTCATAACACCTGAGCAGTGCCAGAAACTCATCGACTCCATGCCACGCCGCATTAACGCAGTAATTGAGGCAAAAGGAGCTCCAACCAAGTATTGAGTATTGTACATGCTCATATTTTTCATTTTCATACTTTTCAGTTGGCCAACATTTCTAAAAATCCCTTTTTTGTATTAGCCTTAAGTAATATTCTAATTTTGTGACACACTAATTTTGGATTTTCATTTGTTGCCACTTCAAATCATCAAAATTAAATGAAATAAACATTTGAATGCATCAGTCTGTGTGCAATGAATAAATATAATGTACAAGTTACACCTTTTGAATGCAATTACTGAAATAAATCAAGTTTTTCAAAATATTCTAATTTACTGGCTTTTACCTGTATATATTTATATATATATGTAACGGTGTAGAAACAGACGTTCATTATGCTTGATTAAATTATGAATGAAGTGTTGCAACAGCGCCTGTTGCTGGCGAGAAGTGGTATGTACTTTACCTGCGGGAAGTGCTCAGAACTGTGACGCCTTCCAACTGATAATCCCGTGACCCAAGTGGACTCACAGTCTCACAATTTGCACTGTTTTGCAGGACACTGTAATAAAAGAAATTCATAATCCACCTGGTGCCAGTGATATGTTGAAGCGACAGCAGTGTGGAGCTGCATTTTGCCACATACAGTTGTGGACCGTCACATATGTATATATATATATATATATATATATATATATATATATATATATATATATATATATATATATATATATATATATATATATATATATATATATATATATATATATATATATATATATATATATATATATATATATATATATATATATATATATATAGCTGGAATTCACTGAAAGTCAAGTATTTATATATATATATATATATATATATATATATATATATATATATATATATATATATATATATATATATATATATATGAAATACTTGAGTTGGTGAATTCTAGCTGTAAATATACTCTCCTCTTAACCACGCCCCCGCCCCAACCACGCCCCCAACACCCCCCCCCCCTACTTACTTACTAATTGTAAGTGTATCTTGTGTTTTTTATGTTGATTTAATAAAAATTTAAAAAAAATAAAAAATTGTAAAAAAAAACCTATATTGATAATAAAAAAAACGATACCGATAATTTCCGATATTACATTTTAAAGCACATCTCTAATAATAATACATCTAATAAATAAATAGACTAAGTTAAACTCCGGTCACGCTATATTGCGCAAAAAGGTTCCCTGACTGACCCCACTCAGGGAAAATCGGGGAAGTTGAGCAAGTCGAACCAGCTTCTGGACTCGTCGCTTTAAAGTCTTTCTCTGCTGATTCTGGCCCAGTTTATCGCCTCAACACTTGAGTTTGCACCGAAAACTTCAGAGTCAGAAGCGCTAAGATTTGTTGGGTCCCAAGTTGAATGTTGACGCTGGTAAGTGCAGGCGGATGTGTGCTGGGGGGGGGGGGGGCTGACGCTTAAGTCATGATGGTGGAAGCCAGCTGGCAGAGATGGAGCAGGGATGTGTGCGTCGCCTCATTAGTGCGCTGGCTCGCGCTTACTTCCTAACTAATTAAGGGCCTGCACACATGTGGGTGACACCTGGTAACAGAGACCCATGACGGTTTGCTTTTCCCTCCAAACTGCATGCTTGAAGGGAGGACTCACCACCATGGCAATTAGCCCCTTTTTCAGCTGTCACTCACATATTGAAGAGTCACTGTTTACAAATTGAATAAGCAACATTTTTTTTTATGATTTATATTGTAAATTAAATGTGCTCGGTACGTGAGATCATCCCACTAAGTAATGACCTGTTTACTTGCTAATCCTCAGTCATGGAAAATAGATTAATCATGACGCTGACATTTTTTTTTTTTTTCCCACCTTACCTCCTCCTCATATTTGGCACACGTACGCTTATCTCAAACATCTCATGTGGACCTTATTTGTAGCTCCTGGGGAAATTAGAGGATGTTTCTTCCTCAGGAGATGGAGGTGATAATAGAGCGTTTACCGCTAGTACGATGTATCCTGAATTTGTGAAGTGGTGTGGGTGGGGGTGAGTCAAGTGGCTTAAAGGGGAACTGCACTTTTTGGGGGGGATTTCGCCTATTTACTAACTCCGTTTCCATATGAGTTGGGAAATTGTGTTAGATGTAAATATAAACGGAATACAATAATTTGCAAATCATTTTCAACCCATATTCAGTTGAATATGCTACAAAGACAACATATTTGATGTTCAAACTGATTAACTTTTTTTTTTTTTGCAAATAATCATTAACTTTAGAATTTGATGCCAGCAACACGTGATAAAGAAGTTGAGAAAGGTGGCAATAAATACTGATAAAGTTGAGGAATGCTCATCAAACACTTATTTGGAACATCCCACAGGTGAACAGGCAAATTGGGAACAGGTGGGTGCCATGATTGGGTATAAAAGTAGATTCCATGAAATGCTCAGTCATTCACAAACAAGGATGGGGCGAGGGTCACCACTTTGTCAACAAATGCGTGAGCAAATTGTTGAACAGTTTAAGAAAAACCTTTCTCAACCAGATATTGCAAGGAATTCAGGGATTTCACCATCTACGGTCCGTAATATCATCAAAGGGTTCAGAGAATCTGGAGAAATCACTGCACGTAAGCAGCTAAGCCCGTGACATTCGATCCCTCAGGCTGTACTGCATCAACAAGCGACATCAGTGTGTAAAGGATATCACCACATGGGCTCAGGAACACTTCAGAAACCCACTGTCAGTAACTACAGTTGGTCGCTACATCTGTAAGTGCAAGTTAAAACTCTCCTATGCAAGGCGAAAACCGTTTATCAACAACACCCAGAAACGCCGTCGGCTTCGCTGGGCCTGAGCTCATCTAAGATGGACTGATGCAAAGCGGAAAAGTGTTCTGTGGTCTGACGAGTCCACATTTCAAATTGTTTTTGGAAACTGTGGACGTCGTGTCCTCCGGACCAAAGAGGAAAAGAACCATCCGGATTGTTATAGGCGCAAAGTTGAAAAGCCAGCATGTGCGATGGTATGGGGGTGTATTAGTGCCCAAGACATGGGTAACTTACACATCTGTGAAGGCACCATTACGGCTGAAAGGTACATACAGGTTTTGGAGCAACATATGTTGCCATCCAAGCAACGTTACCATGGACGCCCCTGCTTATTTCAGCAAGACAATGCCAAGCCACGTGTTACATCAACGTGGCTTCATAGTAAAAGAGTGGGGGTACTAGACTGGCCTGCCTGTAGTCCAGACCTGTCCCCCATTGAAAATGTGTGGCCTAAAATACCACAACGGAGACCCCCGGACTGTTGAACAACTTAAGCTGTACATCAAGCAAGAATGGGAAAGAATTCCACCTGAGAAGCTTCAAAAATGTGTCTCCTCAGTTCCCAAACGTTTACTGAGTGTTGTTAAAAGGAAAGGCCATGTAACACAGTGGTGAACATGCCCTTTCCCAACTACTTTGGCATGTGTTGCAGCCATGATATTCCAAGTTAATTATTATTTCCATAAAAAAATAAAGTTTATGAGTTTGAACATCCAATATCTTGTCTTTGTAGTGCATTCAACTGAATATGGGTTGAAAAGGATTTGCAAATCATTGTATTCCATTTATATTTACATCGAACACAATTTCCCAACTCATATGGAAAAAGGGTTTGTACAATCATTACGAGAGACAAGAAGACACAATTTTTTAATTTTTTTTTGGTATCCTTTTTAGAGATGTCCGATAAAGGCTTTTTTTGCGGATATCCGATATTGTCCAACTCTTAATTACAGATTCCGATATCAACCGATACCGATATATACAGTCGTGGAATTAACACATTATTATGCCTAATTTTGTTGTGATGCCCCGCTGGATGCATTAAACAATGTAACAAGGTTTTCCAAAATAAATCAACTCAAGTTATGAAAAAAAATGCCAACATGGCACTGCCATATTTATTATTGAAGTCACAAAGTGCATTATTTTTTTTTAACATGCCTCAAAACAGCAGCTTGGAATCTGGGACATGCTCTCCCTGAGAGAGCATGAGGAGGTTGAGGTGGGCGGGGTTGAGGTGGAATTGGGGGGGGGGGGTGGATTAGGGGGTAGCAGGGGGTGTATATTGTAGTGTCCCGGAAGAGTTAGTGCTGCAAGGGGTTCTGGGTATTTGTTCTGTTGTGTTTATGTTGTTTTACGGTGCGGATGTTCTCCCGAAATGTGTTTGTCATTCTTGTTTGGTGTGGGTTCACAGTGTGGCGCATATTTGTAACAGTGTTAAAGTTTTTTATACGGTCACCCTCAGTGTGACCTGTATGGCTGTTGAATTGGAGTCACAAAGTGCTTTTTTTTTTAACATGCCTCAAAACAGCAGCTTGGAATTTGGGACATGCTCTCCCTGAGATAATCCTAATACCCACTACAACTATGGGAAACACTATACTTTGACTTTCACAAAGTGCCTTATTTTAAAAATTTTTTTAAACATGCCTCAAAACAACAGCTACAAAAACAATGAAGGCACACAGCTTCAGTCCAGAGTATACTAGAGTAACAAAGTAAACAATGACATAGTCCTCCTTTAGTGCAAGACTGCCTGGCATACTGTATAACAGGAAATTATAAACTGGGCTCAATCTGAACAGCCGATATGGGCATCTACATCAACTATATGATTTGCCTGAGAAGCTGGACAGGACACATTTTTTAATAATTTAATAATAATTTAATAATTTTTAACAATTTTTTAATAATTACTTTTTGAAACCGATACCGATAATTTCCGATATTACATTTTAAAGCATTTATCGGCCGATAATTTCAGCAGTCCGATATTATCGGACATCTCTAATCCTTTTACATTCTAACATGTAAAAGTCGTCTCATTCTAGGTGGCTCGCAACACGGTTAATGGGAGCAATCAATTCTACCTCTAAATCACTTTAAAAATGCATTAAAAAAAATCTGAGAAAGTATAACAATAACTACTTGCTGAAAAGTATTTTTCCCACTCTTCTAAAATCAAGTTAGTTTATTTTCAAAGGATGTAAGTGTGGTCATAGCGTAAACACTGAAGTGCTAGTCTGTTTGTTTTTTTAATGAAGCAACACACCCAATTTTAGGAAATGTAAACGCTCGTTAGCGTTAAGTTGATGAGTCGGGACCCGGGGTGAACCGCTCGCCTGTGCATCGGTTGGGGACATCTATGCGCTGCTGACCTGTCTCCGCCCGGCATGGTCTCCGGCTGGCCCCACTATGGACTGGACTCTCTCTATTATGTTAGATCCACTATGGACTGGACTTTCACAATATTATGTCAGACCCACTCGACGTCCATTGCATCCGGTCTCCCCTAGGGGGGCGGGGTCACCCACATTTGCGGTCCTCTCCAAGGTTTCTCATAGTCATTAACATCGACGTCCCACTGGGTTGTGAGTTTTTCCTTGCCCTTTTGTGGGCTCTGTACCGCGGATGTTGTTGTGGCTTGTGCAGCCCTTTGAGACACTTGTGATTTAGGGCTGTATAAATAAACATTGATTGATTGATTGAGGTGATTTATCACACGGCCTGTGTATGCTATCACGTCACCAGCTCGTAGATATAGTACATTGCATTATTTAGGGCTAGAACAATTTGACTCGGGGGGCCAAATTTAGAGAAAAAAATGTGTCTGGGGGCCGGTATATCTATTTTTAGGAAAACTAATACAAAACCTCACAATAAAGTCTGATTGAATGCTAAAAATGTTATGACAGACCACCTTAAAAAATGGAATGGAATTTTATTTTTTTCTATGAACGATAAAACCCTGCATATTGAGAACATGCAACAAAAATGCAACAAACACAGCAAAATATGAACGTGAAGGGTAAAAAAACAAAAAACATCTACAATCTGATTTATTTGATACATCACTAAGCTTTAGAACTTTCTTGTAAAAATCTCCTTCCGCGTCTGTCCCTGACACCCGCATTTCAGGCTCTGGAAACACTCTGTGGAAACGCTCCCCACCCACACTGCTCGGTGCCTCGTCTGACCTGCTGTGACATAGACCAGTGGTTCTCAACCTTTTTTCAGTGATGTACCCCCTGTTAACATTTTTTTAATTCAAGTACCCCCTAATCAGAGCAAAGCATTTTTGGTTGAAAAAAAGAGATAAAGAAATAAAATACAGCACTATGTCATCAGTTTCTGATTTATTAAATTGTAAAACAGTGCAAAATATTGATCATTTGTTGTGGTCTTTCTTGAACTATTTGGAAAAAAAGATATAAAAATAACAAAAAACTTGTTGAAAAAGAAACAAGTGATTCAATTATAAATAAAGATTTCTACACATAGAAGTAATCATCAACTTAAAGTGCCCTCTTTGGGGATTGTAATAGAGATCCATCTGGATTCATGAACTTAATTCTAAAAATTTCTTCACAAAAAAAGAAATCTTTAACATCAATATTTATGGAACATGTCCACAAAAAATCTAGCTGTCAACACTGAATATTGCATTGTTGCATTTCTTTTCACAGTTCTTTTTGACAGACATTTTAAAAAAATCTCACGTACCCCTTGGCATACCTTCAAGTAGCCCCAGGGGTACGCGTACCCCCATTTGAGAACCACTGACATAGACTACCATAGTAACTAGTAGGGTTGTACGGTATACGTGTATTAGTATAGTACCGCGATACTAATT
This sequence comes from Entelurus aequoreus, assembly GCF_033978785.1. Classification (NCBI taxonomy): domain Eukaryota; kingdom Metazoa; phylum Chordata; class Actinopteri; order Syngnathiformes; family Syngnathidae; genus Entelurus; species Entelurus aequoreus. The sequence goes on along the minus strand of NC_084755.1, from coordinate 19,495,613 downwards.
AATCATATTAGGTATCATACCGCCGCTAAAAAGTTCCGGTCCGCCACACCCTAAGATTTTTTGTTAAAATAAAGCCAATAATGCAATTTTGTCTGGTCCCTTTATTTAGAAAAGTATCAAAATAGTATTGGCAGTGTTTCCCATAAACTGCCAAGATACCTGTGGCGGTGGGGGCGTGGCTATGGGCGTGGTCACCATGACATCATCGAGTAATTTGCATAATTTACTACAATGATATGATTTTCTCTAAAAAGGCTCAAAAAATGTATACTTACTAATTAATAATAACAGTTTTGTTTTAAACGTCCATCCATCCATCCATCCATCCATTTTACAATATAATTACAGCACTTTATGTACATATTTATATACAGATTTGAACAATAAGTTATTCACTGAAATATATTTATTAATTGTGCTTTTTACAAAAAATATATCTTATAAAAATATAAAAGCTAAAATGTCTCTTAAAGCTCTGCCCCTTTTAATTAGTGCATACTAAATAATTTAACTTTAGCCTACTACTACAACCTTATTATTTACCAGCAACATAAAGTGAAACAGAGGAAGAGGTGTCCTGCCACAGTCAGTAACAAATAAACAGAAAACAGTAGTGGTGGTAGATAGACACAGAGCTTCATCAAACATCTGATCCACTGAACAAAGAGCTCCAAAAATCTTGATCCTACACTTCTCTTTTGTAAAGTAAATCTGAACAGCCGATATGGGCATCTACATCAACTATATGATTTGCCTGAGAAGCTTGACAGGATAGCATACACAGGCCTTAATTCTTTCGTGGCGGGCCGCCACAGATAAATGAATGTATGGGAAACACTGATTGGTATCAGGACAACACTAGTCACTAAAATATCATGCAAAAGCACAGATTCCAACCATTGAAATACTTTGTATAGTTCAAGACTTACGATCATTTGAAAACATCACTGCACATCATAATGGCAGCTACAGTTTCCATCTTAAAGATCTAAAAGCATTTTTTGGGAATGTCCGGCGGGCCAGGTTGAAAAGCTTAATGGGCCGCATGTGGCCCCCGGGCCTTAATTTGCCCAGGTCTGGGCTAGAAGGATGACACGAAAATGACACTCTGCACATGTGCGTCCCGAATGCGGGCACTTTGAAGATGTGAAGCGTCTGTGATGTGGTTCCAGGGAGGGGCCCCGCCAACTGCGTTCGCCCGACCTATGAAACATAACCATGCGAGGGGCTCGGTCAGGCAGGGATTGAGGGGCTCCGTGGTCTCATCGACAGCGTGGGCATGATTAACTGTACTCCAGCTCTAAGACGCAAACTTCCTTTTCTCGAAGAAAGCCTCAAGAATCAGGTCTTTGTTCGGCCCGGGTTGAGACTCTCACCAGCTCCAGGTGTACATCGTTCATCCATCTGTCATTAGCACGCCACAAATCTAGTGTTGGGTTTGAAAGCACTGAGTTCTTTAACCGCAATAACCTTCAAATGACTGAACATGATCAAAAATGCACTGCAGCGCTCATCTGGCTCCCAAGTGCTTCTTTTGGATACAAACATGGAGTTTTTGGTAATGGTGTTTCTCGGAAGCGGCGTTCTTATTCAGACCTTGGCTAGTTGTCGGCGAAGGGAGTCCCCCCCCACTGCCAGGAGTTTGAATCGGCCCAGAGTGTGTTGAAGCTGGGTCCAATCTGTTCTCCCCTGAGGGCCCACGGAGAGGGGGGTGACCACAATCCCCAAGAGTGACTCCATCAGGCTGGCTGGGTTCTTAACTGTGGCCACACGCCCTATTTAGCACCATGCTTCAATAATGACAGCCTAGGCCACTTCAGATACCATACGGTTACACTTGGTTTTGGGCGCTCAAAACCTAAAAATGTCCACATGGAACCCTTTATTTCCCAAAAAGGACTAAAGTACACCTCTCACGTTTTAGTAACCATTGTTATTAGATAGGGTTGTACGGTATACCGGTATTAGTATAGTACCGTGATACTAATGAATTATATTCGGTACTATACCGCCTCTGAAAAGTACCGGTCCCCCCAATCCCTGCCCCCTTGTTGTCGTGACATTGCTGGTTTACGAGTTTGACAGCGCACACACACGTAGTACTTACAAGCAGACACGGTGTGTAGACAGAAAAGGTAGAACGGACGCGTTTTGGCTTAAAAACTAACGATAAAGGTGAAGTTATAACACTGAAACGCCCTCAGGAAGAGGTGCTTTAAGACATGGCTAGCTAGCTAGCGGCTAAAGTCCAGCCCCAGTCTGCAGTGTTTTAGCTACTTCTAAATCACTAATCCTCGTCTCCATGGCGACAAATAAAGTAAGTTTCTTACAAGTATCATCCCGGCAGGACGAGGAACAGCTAAACATGCTTCACTACACACCGTAGCTCACCGGCGTCACAATGTAAACAAACGCCATTGGTGGATCTACACCTAACATCCACTGTAATGATACCAAGTACAGGAACGTATCTAGTCGATGCTACTATGATTACATCGATATTTTTTGGCATCACATCTTCTTTAGTTTTTTTATTAACTATTATGTTAGATCCACTATGGACTGGACGTTCACAATATTATGCTAGACCCACTCGACGTCCATTGCATCCGGTCATCCCTAGAGGGGGGGGGGGGGGGGGGGGTCACCCACATCTGCGGTCCTCTCCAAGATTTCTCATAGTCATTCACATTGACATCCCACTGGGTTGTGAGTTTTTCCTTGCCCTTATGTGGGATCTGAACCGAGGATGTCGTTGTGGCTTGTGCAGCCCTTTGAGACACCTGTGATTTAGGGCTATATAAATAAACATTGATTGATTGATGGATTTTTTTTTTTATTTCTTTGGTTTCCTCCCACCTCCAAAGACATGCACCTGGGGATAGGTTGATTGGCAACACTAAATTGGCCCTAGTGTGTGAATGTTGTCTGTCTATCTGTGTTGGCCCTGCGATGAGGTGGCGACTTGTCCAGGGTTTACCCCGCCTTCCGCCCGAATGCAGCTGAGATAGGCTCCAGCACCCCCCGCGACCCTAAAAGGAACAAGCAGTAGAAAATGTATGGATGGACGTTTATAAAGTCAGGAAATATGTCCCTGGACACATGAGGACTTTGAATATGACCAATGTATGATCCTGTAATGACTTGGTATCGGATTGATACCTACATTTCTGGTATCATCCAAAACTAATGTAAAGTATCTAAACAACAGAAGAATAAGTGATTATTACATTTTAACAGAAGTGTAGATAGAACATGTTAAAAGAGAAAGTCAGCAGATATTAACAGTAAATGAACAAGTAGATTAATAATTCATTTTCTACCACTTGTCCTTAATAATTTTGACAAAAAAATAGAATGATAAATGATAAAATATGTTACTGCATATGTCAGCAGCTAAATTAGGAGCCTTTGTTTGTTTACTTACTACTAAAAGACAAGTTGTCTTGTATGTTCACTATTTTATTTAAGGATAAACTTGCAATAAGAAACATATATTTTAGAGATGTCCGATAATGGCTTTTTTGCCGATATCCGATATTCCGATATTGTCCAACTCTTAATTACCGATACCGATATCAACCGATGCCGATATATACAGTCGTGGAATTAACACATTATTATGCCTAATTTTGTTGCGATGCCCCGCTGGATGCATTAAACAATGTAACAAGGTTTTCCAAAATAAATCAACTCAAGTTATGGAAAAAAATGCCAACATGGCACTGCCATATTTATTATTCAAGTCACAAAGTGCATTATTTTTTTTAACATGCCTCAAGTTTGGGACATGCTCTCCCTGAGAGAGCATGAGGAGGTTGAGGTGGGAGGTTAGGGGGTAACGGGGGGTGTATATTGTAGCGTCCCGGAAGAGTTAGTGCTGCAAGGGGTTCTGGGTATTTGTTCTGTTGTGTTTATGTTGTGTTACGTTGCGGATGTTCTCCCGAAATATGTTTGTCATTCTTGTTTGGTGTGGGTTCACAGTGTGGCGCATATTTGTAACAGTGTTAAAGTTGTTTATACCACCACCCTCAGTGTGACCTGTATGGCTGTTGACCAAGTATGCCTTGCATTCACTTGTGTGTGTGAAAAGCCGTAGATATTATGTGATTGGGCCGGCACGCAAAGGCAGTGCCTTTAAGGTTTATTGGCGCTCTGTACTTCTCCCTACGTCCGTGTACACAGCGGCGTTTTAAAAAGTCATACATTTTACTTTTTGAAACCGATAATTTGGAAACCGATACCGATAATTTCCGATATTACATTTTAAAGCATTTATCGGCCGATAATGTCGGCAGCCCGATATTACCGGACATCTCTAATATATTTAATGTACCGTAAGATTTTTTGTCAAAACAAAGACAATAATGCAATTTTTTGTGGTCCCCTTTATTTAGAAAAGTACCGAAAAGTATCAGAACACTAGGGTCCACGTAGCATGAGCCCTCCTCACAAGCGTCAGCACTTGTCTGGTGTCTGCACCGTTGACCCGATCCCACAGGTGCACTCGCGTCACAGGGATCCTGCTGACGCCAGGGAAATACTGACCGCATGCTAGCAACAGTCTGTTGGTGAGTTAAGGACGTTGGGCTGTTATTGTGCAATCGGGTTTCTATACGTCCGTGCTTTTAGTGTCGCCGCTATTAAAACAGAAGCCAATTTGAACAAAGTGCATACGCAGAAACTTAAGCGTGTCTTCTCAGTTTCATGCCTTTGATTACACTCCCTGCCCAAGTTCTGACCGCACGCTTCAATGCTCAGGGTAGGACCAGAGCCAGTTTAGAGTGGCCTGTTATTTATTTGGGGGAACATTTGGGAGTGACATGAAATGGTTCCAGTTAAGCAAGATTCAGGGACTTTGCCCAGCTAAGTAAATGAAAGCATAAAACGGCTGGTTTGATTTAAAAATATTATACCCTCTTTTCTGTCCCATTGCCAGACGTCAGTCTTATGGTATTGAACATATGATTATGAACTGTAACAAAACTTTAATGGTGCATGAAGACGGGATGGGATTGAAGGAAGCAAAAGCCAGGACTGATCAGTCATGGATGAAAACCAAGAGATGCAGCCCGTTTTTTTAAGGTCGATGAAAGCTTCAAGGCAACAGTTACTTATTAGAGGAGGGAAAATTATAAAGAGTGGAATGATGAATCGTGGGGGAGGAAATGAGAAGCGGGTTGAAGAGACGAGTGACTGCAGCTGGGAGACCGGCAAAGTCTTACTGCAGAAAACTTAGTTTCTAACCAGCTTTGTACACTGCAAAAAGTCAGTGTTCAAAAACAAGGGAAAAAAATACAAAAATGAGGGGTATTTTATTTGAACTAAGCAAAATGATCTGCCAATAGAACAAGAACATTTGGCTTGTCAAGACTTTCCAAAACAAGTAAAATTAGCTAACCTCAATGAACCCAAGAATACCTTAAAATAAGTATATTCTCACTAATAACAAGTGCACTTTTTTTGGTAGAAAAAAAAAGAGACCTTTTTGCTCAATATGTTGAAAAACATTCTTAAATGAAGTAAATGCTAGTGCCATTATCTTGACATAATGATATGCGCTCGGCATTACATTTCTTGAAACCAGCAAATTTATACTAAAAACTAATTTATTGTTCTTAATGGAAAGGCAACAAGGCAAGCGCTTGTTACTCTCGGGGTCTCCTAGCCGCTCAGGCCAATCATATGGTCTAAAAATGAATTTTTCCATCGATAACATGACATCATCGCGCCAAGTGCGTGCTCTTTCAGTCAATTAGTGCGCGTATATACAGCCCGGCCCCCGGCCAAAAATTTTTTCATTGTAATTTGGAAGAATTTATCTGAATGTGCATGAACTATTTCTGTTCAAAATTGTTTGAAATGTCAACTGTTAAATGTTTAAATATTTACTTTATTATCTAGTTTACTGTACTGTGCCAACTGTACTACTATATGAGTACGTATTTTCTATTGTTTCATTGAAAATAAAACAGCAAAGTCCATTTGGCTGTCGTCTGTTTTAATTATGAGACACAATTATGTCAAAATCATGATTTTTTTATTCATGCTTGAAATAACAAATTATTACTTTAAAAAAGCAGTTTTATACTTGTGAGTGTTGATGACACAGCTTTGCAACAGTTGATATTATACTTTCAAGCATGTTTTACTCAATATAAATAATATAATGATAAATGGGTTATACTTGTATAGCGCTTTTCTACCTTCAAGGTACTCAAAGCGCTTTGACAGTATTTCAACATTCACCCATTCACACACACATTCACACACTGATGGCGGGAGCTGCCATGCAAGGCGCTAACCAGCACCCATCAGGAGCAAGGGTGAAGTGTCTTGCTCAAGGACACAACGGACGTGACTAGGATGGTAGAAAGTGGGGATTGAACCCCAGTAACCAGCAACCCTCCGATTGCTGGCACGGCCGCTCTACCAACTTCGCCACGCCGTCCCTATCATCAAATCTCAGCAACAAGTTGTAATATCTTACTGAGATCATTTAGGACCAAAACACGTAAAACAAGTAAAACACTCCAACATAAAATCTGCTTAGTGAGAAGAATGATCTTATCAGACAGAAAATAAGCAAATATCACCCTTATTTGAGATATTTCATCTTACTTAGATTTCAGTTTTTGCACTGTATTGACGGAATACATATTTTTAAGTTAAGTTAAAGTTAAAGTACCAATGATTGTCACACACACACACACACACACAGTAGGTGTGGTGAAATTTGTCCTCTGCATTTGCCCCTTCCCCTTGTTCACCCCCTGGGAGGTGAGGGGAGCAGTGAGCAGCAGCGGTGGCCGCGCCCGGGAATCATTTTTGGTGATTTAACTGTTATGATCCGCTGCCCGGATCACAGTCTGTTTAAGTTTTTCGAGTCACCTGTGTTTTCTGTTAGTTTTGGACCGCTTTAGTTCCTGTTTATGCACCTCTGAGTTTGTTACCATGGCTACTTATTAGTTTCACCTGCCTCTTGTGTTCCGGACGCGCACCTGTTTGTAATCACTGACGTTATATAAGCCTGCCTTTGCCAGTCAGTCGTATGGCTTCTTTATTTGCGTCACGCTACTGTTACGGTAGTTTTGCTTGTCTCCTAGCCCCTGCTAGTGATCCCTAGTATGTGCTAAGTAGTAGCCTTAGCTTCAGGTGCGATCGGCTCCTTATTCCGTCGGTTTGTTTTTTTACTATTTACTATTAAATCATGTCCTTACCTGCAAGTCCTGTCCGGATTCGTCCATTTGCATCCGGGGAGAACAAACCCCGCATCACCATGCGACCCAGTCTTAACATTAACCCCCCATTCCAACCTTTGATGTTGAGTGCCAAGCAGGGAGGTAATGGGTCCCATTTTTATAGTCTTTGGTATGACTCGGCTGGGGTTTGAACTCACAACCTACCGATCTCAGGGCGGACACTAACCACTAGGCCACTGAGTAGGTAATAGCATTAATAGCATCTTAACTATAAGATGCAGGCTGGTACACTTTTGTGCAGCTATTTATAGCTACGGATCACACATATGGACCGTAGGGGTGTCTTGCAACACTCTGACAGTCTGATTCGACTTCAACCTCAGCCGAGTCGTCAGACATTAAACTTCCCCGCTTCCTAATGTTGGATATAGAGAACATACAAACCCTTTATTTATTTAATCAGAAATATTGAAATTCAACGATTTGTTGCATTTGCAAACAGCTATAATTATGTACAGAGCAAACTAGAACCTGCTACCGGCCGAGTCATACCAAAGACTATAAAATGGGACCCAATAACTCCCTGCTTGGCACTCAGCATCAAGGGTTGGATTTGGGGGTTGAATCACCAAAATGACTCCCGAGCGTGGCCACCGCTGCTGCTCACTGCTCCCCTCACCTCCCAGGGGGTGGAACAAAGGGATGGGTCAAACGCAGAGGGCAATTTCACCACACCTAGTGTGTGTGTGTGTGTGACTATCAGTGGTACTTTAACTTTAACTTTACCCAAGAATGTACAACAATTCTTCACAACAAAAGAGGAGAAATATAACCTTAGAGGAAAATCTAATTCAAAACATTTGTATGCTCGTACAACACTTCAAACTTTTATTGTATCAGTATGTGGACATCTCACTCCTTCGGCTAAACAATAGGAACAAGAACACTCAGAGAGTGTGGGAGCTGAATTAAGCGATTAATTTCTGCAGAACTTTGTCCATTTCTACAAAGGATACCATTCAATTTAATTCACTACGGGTGTTTTTCTTAGTAATATTACAACTTTAGGGCCGCATGGCATTTAGCATTTTGGCTTCAGTCATGAGATTCTCCTTCTGAGCATCTCTGTGTAAAGTTTGCATGTTCTCACAGTGCGTGTGTGGGCTTTGTCCTGGTACTCTAGCTTCCTCCTGCATCCCCAAAAACGTGAATGTTAGGATAATACAAGAATATAAATTGTCCTCAGGTATGAATGCGAATTGTTGTTTGTCTATTTGTGCCCTGGGATTTGCTGGCGACCAGTCCAGGATATGCCCTGCTTCATGCCCAAAGTCAGCTAGGATAGGCTCCAGTTTGCCCATGACCCTAAAACCACTTTATTGTTATATAATTATAATTAATAATGACTGTCTCATGAAATGTCCATTTTGCCTCATATTGAAACATTTTTGTTATACAAAACCCAAAACCAGTGAAGTTGGCACGTTGTGTAATTCGTAAATAAAAACAGAATACAATGATTTGCAAATCCTTTTCAACTTATATTCAATTGAATAGACTGCAAAGACAAGATATTTATTGTTCGAAATTAGAAACTTAATTTTTTTTGCAAATAATCATTAACTTAGAATTTAATGGCAGCAACACATTGCAAAAAATTTTGCACAGGGGCATTTTTACCACTGTGTTACATGGCCTTTCCTTTTAACAACACTCAGTAAACGTTTGGGAACTGAGGAGACCAATTTTTGAAGCTTTTCAGGTGGAATTCTTTCCCATTCTTGCTCGATGTACAGCTTAAGTTGTTCAACAGTCCGGGGTCTCCGTTGTGGTATTTTAGGCTTCATAATGCGCCACACATTTTCTATCGGAGACAGGTCTGGACTACAGGCAGGCCAGTCTAGTACCCGCACTCTTTTACTATGAAGCCACGTTGATGTAACACGTGGCTTGGCATTGTCTTGCTGAAATAAGCAGGGGCGTCCACGAAAAAGATGTTGTTTGGATGGCTACTAATGCTGCTCCAAAAGTATATGGTCGATATTTTTTTTTTCTCAAAACATTTATTGTTGTTAATGTTACAAATTTAAGTAATACGCCTCTGGACTGACTGAGGGCAGTAGTAGTTTTTGCGTTGGCTTAGTTATTGTGTACTATTACTATTGATTTGCTCAAACAATTGTGTGTAATAAAAGAATAAAGATATTGTTAAACTGTCAACAGCAGTCATCATAGATAAATTGAACAATTTCAAGTTAATGCATGTTAACGGTATTGGTATCGGCCGATGTCACTCATGGCTGGTCAGTATCTGAATCGGTCGCATAAAACGAAGTTTGTTGCATCCCTATAGTCTGTCGTCTATACCAGTGTTTTTCAACCACTGTGCCTCGGCACACTAGTGTACCGTGAGATACAGTATGGTGTGCCATGGGACTCAGATGATCTAATTTCACCTATGTGGGTTAAAAATATTTTGGTCAATCCCAAATTCTTTTGGATGACATATAAACTGAGTAAGAAGGATCACCAGGACAGAATATGAATATTTTTCTAGTTTATTCCAACATAAAGCTTTGGGAGGTCAACTCAATCAATACATTCGTATCGGCTGCTCGAGTTGATCTAACACTCGAACGGAAGAGCCTACTTCTTGCAAAACGAAGAAGGCCCCCACCTGTCTGAGAAGGAACACGGCTTCATTGTTCCACTACAGATAAGACAAAAGGGAGTATTCCATCTCATACAGTGCAGGCCCTCAAGGTAACACACATAGTTTACTTGCAGACATAAGATAAGAAATAGAAAGAGTACAAATGGAAAACACTAGCTGCTTCACACATGACTATGAATTAAAAATAAATAACTCTTAAACATATATATATGCATTCTTCACAGTATATAATGCTTAAACTAAAAATAAACAAAAGATGAGTGCCCCTAAGAAAAGGCATTGAAGCTTCGGGAAGGCTATGCAGAACGAAACTAAAACTGAACTGGCTACAAAGTAAACAAAAACAGAATGCTGGACGACAGCAAAGACTTACTCTGGCGCAAAGACGGCGTCCACAATGTACATCCGAACATGACATGACAATCAACAATGTCCCCACAAAAAAGGATAAAAACAATTGAAATATTCTTGATTGCTAAAACAAAGTAGATGCGGGTAATATCGCTCAAAGGAAGACATGAAACTGCTGTAGGAAAATACCAAAAAAAGAGAAAAAGCCACCAAAATAGGAGCGCAAGACAAGAACTAAAACACTACACACAGGAAAACAGCAAAAAACTCTAAATAAGTCACGCCGTGATGTGACAGGTCGTGACAGTACACCTACTTTGAGACAAGAGCTATAGTGATGCATGCTTGGTTATGGTTTAAAGTCATATCCAACAATTGCGACAACGACTTTTTACTGTCTACTGAGTTTCGTTTTTTAATGATTTCTGCTGGTGGTGTGCCTCTGCATTTTTTCAACGCAACAAAATGTGCCTGGGCTCAAAAAAGGTTGAAAAACACTGGTCTATACTAGAGATGTCCGATAATGACTTTTTTGTCGATATCCGATATTCCGATATTGTCCAACTCTTAATTACCGATTCCGATATCAACCGATACCGATATATACAGTCGTGGAATTAACACATTATTATGCCTAATTTTGTTGTGATGCCCCGCTGGATGCATTAAACAATGTAACAAGGTTTTCCAAAATAAATCAACTCAAGTTATGGAAAAAAATGCCAACATGGCACTGCCATATTTATTATTCAAGTCACAAAGTGCATGTTTTTTTTTAACATGCCTCAAAACAGCAGCTTGGAATTTGGGACATGCTCTCCCTGAGAGAGCATGAGGAGGTTGAGGTGGGCGGGGTTGAGGTGGGGGGTAGGGGGTAGCGGGGGGTGTATATTGTAGCATCCCGGAAGAGTTAGTGCTGCAAGGGTTTCCGGGTATTTGTTCTGTTGTGTTTATGTTGTGTTACGGTGCGGATGTTCTAATTGCTTTGTAGATGTCGGGAACAGCGGGAGGCAGTGTGCAGGTAAAAAGGTGTCAAATGCTTAAACCAAAAATAAACAAAAGGTGAGCGCTCCTAAGAAAAGGCATTGAAGCTTGGGGAAGGCCATGCAGAACGAAACTAAAACTGACCTGGCTCCAAAGTAAACAAAAACAGAATGCTGGACGACAGCAAAGACTTACTCCGGCGCAAAACAACAGCTTGGAATTTGGGACATGCTCTCCGTGTGAGAGCATGAGGAGGTTGAGGTGGGCGGGGTTGGGGGCGGGGGGGTATGCGGTATGGGGTAGCGGGGGGTGTATATTGTAGCGTCCTGGAAGAGTTAGTGCTGCAAGGGGTTCCGGGTATTTGTGCTGTTGTGTTTATGTTGTGTTACGGCGCGGATGTTCTCCCGATATGTGTTTGTCATTCTTGTTTGATGTGGGTTCACAGTGTAGCGCATATTTGTAACAGTGTTAAAGTTGTTTATATGGCTACCCTCAGTGTGACCTGTATGGATGTTGACCAAGTATGCCTTGCATTCACTTGTGTGTGTGAAAAGCCGTAGATATTATGTGATTGGGCCGGCACGCAAAGGCAGTGCCTTCAAGGCACGCCCCAATATTGTTGTCTGGGTGGAAATCGGGAGAAATTCGGGAGAATGGTTGCCCCGGGAGATTTTCGGGAGGGGCCCTGAAATTTGGGAGTCTCCCGGGAAAATCAGGAGGGTCGGCAAGTATGACTGGGAGACGCAACCACTCAGTACAGCGGCGTTTTAAAAAGTCATGAATTTTACTTTTTGAAACCGATAACGATATTACATTTTAAAGCATTTATCGGCCGATTATGTCGGCAGTCCGATATTATCGGACATCTCTAGTCTATACCTTCCAAAATGTATTGTAAACCTGTCAAGTACACTGCAAAAACTGAAATCTAAGTAAGCTGAAATATCTCAAATAAGGGTGATATTTGCTTATTTTCTGTCTGATAAGATAATTCTTCTCACTAAGCAGATTTTATGTTAGAGTGTTTTACTTGTTTTACGTGTTTTGGTCCTAAATGATCTCAGTAAGATATTACAGCTTGTTGCTGAGATTTGATGACCTATATTGAGTAAAACGTGCTTGAAACTAGAATATCAACTGTTGCAAAGCGGTGTCATCAACACTCACAAGTATTAAACTACTTTTTTAAAGTAATCATTTCTTATTTCAAGCATGAAAAAAAAAATCATGATGCCGAGCGCATATCATTATGTCAAGATAATGGCACTAGCATTTACTTAATTTAAGAATATTTTTCAACATATTGAGCAAAAAGGTCTCTTTTTTTTCTACCAAGAAAAATGCACTTGTTATTAGTGAGAATATACTTATTTTATGGTATTTTTGGGTTCATTGAGGTTAGCTAGTTTTACTTGTTTTGGAAAGTCTTGACAAGCCAAATTTTCTTGTTCTATTGGCAGATAATTTTGCTTAGTTCTAATAAAATACCCCTAATTTTTTAATTTTTTTTCTTGTTTTTGAACACTGACTTTTTGCAGTGTACAAAACGACTAATCCTGCTATCAAACACACATTCTAACAACTACAGTAAATACAGTATTTCACCACCTTTCTACATCTGTTATGCAGTGAGCCGGTGGCAGACAAACACATCAACAAAAACAAACAAATGGATCAATTTTCCATTTTTTAGTGAAGCCATCTCTTCCCTGCTGTTATTTTACTTCCAAACAACCCCCCCCGAGCTAATACACAACTACCAGCAAAGTCAAAAAGAGAGAGTCTGCAAGAGAGATACAGAGGTTGTGATTGTTCCCAGATGTGCACACAGACACCTGATACTCATCCTGGTGGGTGAAGAAACATTCCCCTGCAAGTGACACAGGGAACACATTTTGTCTTCTGGACGTCCAGTAGTGAAATACCTGAGGAAAGGAGTGCACGGAGGGAGGAGAGGGGGGTCGGAATAGATGACAGAACCAGATGGAGTGATCGTTTGTGTACATTGGCGGAGGATATTAAAATAATCCATAATCATCTGATCAGGCAGACGTCCACTTCCCTTTTGTCTACGCTCCCGTCTGCCTGGATAATCACATTATCTTCTTTACTTTATTTTCCTGTCGGTGGTTTTCCCAGATCATGCAGACACCTGTGCTGATGTGACTTCATTTCCTCCGTTTTCATATTGTGAGCCTGATGACTTTAGCAGGTTGTCGGCATATTTTTTCCAAGTCACGAACCAGTTGACCGTTTGAAGAACCCATTAAATGTCGGTGCAATTCTTGCTAAAGGTGCTGAATCAGCATTTTTTTGGTATGTTTTTCTCAATATGTATCGATTGATCTGTGATTATTACCGTCTTTTTTTAGACTATAGAGGGCACCAGTATATAAGCCCAACCCACTAAATTTGAGTAAAAAAACGTTTTCCATACACTAACCTTACTGAACTATAAGCCGCAGTCATATATACGTATATACCGTAATTTCCGGACTATAAGCCGCTACTTTTTCCCCTCGTTCTGGTCCCTGCGGCTTATACAAGGGTGCGGCTTATTTACGGCCTGTTCTTCTCCGACACAGACGAAGAGGATTTCAGTGGTTTTAGTACGCAGGAAGAAGACGATGACACAATGATTAAAGACTGACTTTTCATATACCGGTAGGCTGGTTATTTTGATAACGTACAGGTGAGCACTTTGTATTACTTTGCACCGTTGTATTATTTGTACTCTGCACGAATGCTGTTCGCCATGTCAAAGATGTGAAAGTTTGATTGAATGATTGAAAGATTTATTGTTAATAAATGGGACGCTTTGCGTTCCCAAACAGTCATCTCTGTCCCGACAATCCCCTCCGTGGTAGCAGGAACCCCAATATACTACGGTAATTACACATCAAAACCCTGCGGCTTATAGTCAGGTGCGGCTTATAGTCCGGAAATTACGGTACATATATATACACACACACACACATACATATATATATATATATATATATATATATATATATATATATATATATATATATATATATATATATATATATATATATATATATATATATATATATATATATATATATTACACATCAAAACCCTGCGGCTTATAGTCGGGTGCGGCTTATATATGGAGCAATCTGTATTTTCCCCTGAATTTAGCTGGTGCGGCTTATAGTCAGGTGCGGCTTATAGTCCGGAAATTACGGTATACAGTCGTGGTCAAAAGTTAACATACACTTGTAAAGAACATAATGTCATGGCTGTCTTGAGTTTCCAATCATTTCTACAACTCTTATTTTTTGGTGATAGAGTGATTGGAGCACATACTTGTTGGTCACAAAAAAAAACATTCATGAAGTTTGGTTCTTTTATGAATTTATTATGGGTCTACTGAAAATGTGACCAAATCTGCTGGGTCAAAAGTATACATACAGCAATGTTAATATTTGCTTACATGTCCCTTGGCAAGTTTCACTGCAATAAGGCGCTTTTGGTAGCCATCCACAAGCTTCTGGTTGAATTTTTGACCACTCCTCTTGACAGAATTGGTGCAGTTCAGCTAAATTTGTTGGTTTTCTGACATGGACTTGTTTCTTCAGCATTGTCCACTCGTTTAAGTCAGGACTTTGGGAAGGCCATTCTAAAATGTTAATTCTAGCCTGATTTAGCCATTCCTTTACCACTTTTGACGTGTGTTTGGGGTCATTGTCCTGTTGGAACACCCAACTGCGCCCAAGACCCAACCTCCGGGCTGATGATTTTAGCTTGTCCTGAAGAATTTGGAGGTAATCCTCCTTTTTCATTGTCCCATTGAAAGCACCAGTTCCATTGGCAGCAAAACAGGCCCAGAGCATAATACTACCACCACCATGCTTGACGGTAGGTGTGGTGTTCCTGGGATTAAAAGCCTCATCTTTTCTCCTCCAAACATCCATCCATCCATCCATCTTCTTCCGCTTATCCGAGGTCGGGTCGCGGGGGCAGCAGCCTAAGCAGGGAAGCCCAGACTTCCCTCTCCCCAGCCACTTCGTCCAGCTCTTCCCGGGGGATCCCGAGGCGTTCCCAGGCCAGCCGGGAGACATAGTCTTCCCAACGTGTCCTGGGTCTTCCCCGTGGCCTCCTACCGGTCGGACGTGCCCTAAACACCTCCCTAGGGAGGCGTTCGGGTGGCATCCTGACCACCAGATGGCCGAACCACCTCATCTGGCTCCTCTCGATGTGGAGGAGCAGCGGCTTTACTTTGAGCTCCTCCCGGATGACAGAGCTTCTCACCCTATCTCTATCCCAGTCCTCCAAACATATTGCTGGGTATTGTGGCCAAACAGCAACATTTTTGTTTCATCTGACATCACATGTACAAAGATAAGACCTTCTGGAGGAAAGTTCTGTGGTGTGAATAAAGTTAGTTTCTTACAAGTATCATCCCTGCAGGACGAGGAATAGCTAAACATGCTTCACTACACACCATAGCTCACTGGTGTCAAAATGTAAACAAACGCCATTGGTGGATCTACACCTAACATCCACTGTAATGATACCAAGTACAAAAGCGTATGTAGTTGATACTACTATGATTACGTCAATATTTTTTGGCATCACAACATCTTCTTTCATTTAAAAAAAATGTATATTATGTTTATAAACTCAAGAAATATGTCCCAGGAAACATGAGGACTTTGAATATGACCAATGTATGATCCTGTAACTACTTGGTATCGGATTGATACTCAAATTTGTGGTATCATCCAAAACTAATGTAAAGTATCAAAAAACAGAAGAATAAGCGATTTTTACATTTTAACAGAAGTGTAGATAGAACATGTTAAAACATAAAAAGTAACCCGATATTAATAGTAAATTAACAAGTAGATTAATAATCAATTTTTACATTTTGTCCTTCATAATATTGACAAAATAATAGAATGGAAAATGACACAATATGTTACTGCATATATAAGCAGACTAAATTAGGAGCCTTTGTGTGTTTACTTACTACTAAAAGACAAGTTGTCTTGTATGTTCACTATTTTATTTAAGGACAAACTTGCAGTAAGAAACATATGTTTAATGTACCGTTAGATCTTTTATTAAAAATAAAGCCAATAATGCAATTTTTTGTGGTGCCCTTTTAATTAGAAAGGTATCGAAAGGTACCCAAAAGTATCAAAATATGTTGGTACCGGTACGAGATAGGCTCCAGCACCCCCCTTGACCCCGAAGGGGACAAGCGGTAGGAAATGGATGGATGGACCAAAATATTGGTATCGGGACAACACTAATTATCACAATATTGCGATAGTATTAAAAGATCCATCATCGGCCAAATGTATATCAGTATAGCTCAGATGGTAGAGCGGCCGTGCCAGCAACTTGAGGGTTCCAGGTTCGATCCCCGCTTCCGCCATCCTAGTCACAGACCTTGTGTCCTCGGGCGAGACACTTTACCCACCTGCTCCCAGTGGCACCCACACTGGTTTAAATGTAACTTAGATATTGGATTTCACTATGTAAAGCGCTTTGAGTCACTAGAGAAAAGCGCTATAGAAATATAATTCACACAAAAATGTATATTGTATATTGTCTTTACTGCGCGAGCCTCCACTCAAACGTACAATATTGGTTGGAAAACATGGCCGCAATCCAGCGAAACGTCTTTGAAGGGGCAGGGCGTAGCAACTATTAGTCCAATAAGTCATTAAACATTTGTCTCATGGGTCTAAACTTGAAGGATGTATGTTTTATGTATACTAGCATGCCTTCCAAAGGCGGTGCCAAAAATGTCATTTTCAGTCATATCAGACCGTATCTATAAAGGTGTTCATTTTGATTCCATTCATTTTCCCTTTGTTCCTTCATCCTCTTTTGTTTTTCTTTGAATATTTTCAAGGGCTCTCGTGCAAGGACGTCCCCCCTCCCCACCAAAACGGGACTTCAGCTGAGATTTATGAGTACAGAGGATATATACTGTTTGGCAACATGTGTATGTTATACGCACAGCTCCAGATGCTCTTGTGTCCTCTGGCTGCCCTCGAGAGTCAGCGGTCGTCTGACTTTAAACCGAGACACGGCTTTGTTATAAGAGGGTATAAGAGGTGAGGAACCTGCTAATGTTCCATGCATCTTCCGTAACGCCGACTGGCAGCAGCGTGAGTCTTCTGATCCGAGGGGATGATGACATTATGGCCGTGTCACCTGCCAAGCATGTCAGCTTTATTTGCATTCAGCAGTGGAGCGTCCTATCTGAGGCCTGAGGGATGACGTAATGGCAAAACTTGATGTCTTTTCAATGTATGGATCTCGTGCTTTGTTTTTTTACATACACTTGTAAAGAACATAATGTCATGGCTGTCTTGAGTTTCCAGTAATTTCTACAACTCTTATTTTGTTGTGATAGAGTGATTGGAGCACATACTTGTTGGTCACAAAAAACATTCATGAAGTTTGGTTCTTTTATGAATTTATTATGGGTCTACTGAAAATGTGACCAAATCTGCTGGGTCAAAAGTATACATACAGCAATGTTAATATTTGCTTACATGTCCCTTGGCAAGTTTCACTGCAATAAGGCACTTTTGGTAGCCATCCACAAGCTTCTGGTTGAATTTTTGACCACTCCTCTTGACAGAATTGGTGCAGTTTAGCTAAATTTGTTGGTTTTCTGACATTGACTTGTTTCTTTAGCATTGTCCACACGTTTAAGTCAGGACTTTAGGAAGGCCATTCTAAAACCTTAATTCTAGCCTGATTTAGCCATTCCTTTACCACTTTTGACGTGTGTTTGGGGGTCATTGTCCTGTTGGAACATCCAACTGTGCCCAAAACCCAACCTCTGGGCTGATGATTTCAGGTTGTCCTGAAGAATTTGGAGGTAATCCTTCTTTTTCATTGTACAATTGAAAACACCAGTTCCATTGGCAGCAAAACAGGCCCAGAGCATAATACTACCACCACCATGCTTGACGGTAGGGATGGTGTTCCTGGGTTTAAAGGCCTCATCTTTTCTCCTCCAAACATATTGCTGGGTATTGCATACTTGCCAACCTTGAGACCGCCGATACCGGGAGGTGGGGCGTGGTCGGGGGTGTGGCGGGGGGCGTGGTTGGGGTGTGGTTAAGAGGGGAATATGTTTAAGCTAGAATTCACCAACTCAAGTATTTCATATATATATATATATATATATATATATATATATATATATATATATATATATATATATATATATATATATATATATATATGTATGAAATACTTAATAATAATAATAATAATAACTGGGATTTATATAGCGCTTTTCTAAGTACCCAAAGTCGCTTTACATGTTAAAAACCCATCATTCATTCACACCTGGTGGTGGTAAGCTACTTTCATAGCCACAGCTGCCCTGGGGTAGACTGACGGAATACTTGACTTTCAGTGAATTCTAGCTATATATATATGTTTATATATTTATTTTATTATACATATAAATAAAAGAAATACTTGAATTTTAGTGTTCTGGAGGCTATCCAGTAGATGGCAGTATTGTCCTGTTTAAGAGTGTCACAACATTGCTGTGTACGGCAGACGAACTGCTTTACGTAGACTAAACGTGACTGCTGTTGTTGTGTGTTGTTACCGCGCTGGGAGGACGTTAATGAAACTGCCTAACAATAAACCCACATAAGAAACCAATAACTCGCTCTCGATCATTCTACAGTTATGACGTCATTGGGCAGGCAAGCTGTTTATATTGTGGGAAAGCGGACGTGAGAACAGGCTGTCCCCACTCAGGTCCTCTGGAGGCCACGCCCCCTCCAGCTCCGGCTGAATACCGGGAGTTTGTCGGGAGAAAATTTCTGCCGGGAGGTTATCGGGAGAGGCGCTGAATACTGGGAGTCTCCCGGTAAAAACGGGAGGGTCGGCAAGTATGGGGTATTGTGGCCAAACAGCTCATTTTTTGTTTCAACTGACATCACATGGACAAAGATAAGACCTTCTGGAGGAAAGTTCTGTGGTGTGAATAAAGTTAGTTTCTTAAAAGTTAAAAGTTTACATACACTTGTCATGGCTGTCTTGTGTTTCCAGTAATTTCTACAACTCTTATTTTTTTTGTGATAGAGTGATTGGAGCACATACTTGTTGGTCACAAAAAAACTTTCATGAAGTTTTAAAATTTTTTTTTATTTATTATGGGTCTACTGAAAATGTGACCAAATCTGCTGTGTCAAAAGTATACATACAGCAATGTTAATATTTGCTTACATGTTCCTTGGCAAGTTTCACTGCAATAAGGCGCTTTTGGTAGCCATCCACAAGCTTCTGGCAAGCTTCTGGTTAAAGAACTTTGTCAGGTTCAAACACTGATGACATCTAATAATCAGACAAGAAGCAAGGAATCATGCAGAGACAGAGTTCAATTTAGCTCGAGGAGACACGTGTTTTGGGCTGTATTCTAGTTACAGATCCAAACTACGTTCTAAAAGTCAAGCCCGCGCGCCTCCTCTATTTATTTGGAAGGGCCCTATTACATCACTGAAGCTGTCGCTGAGGGAAGGGGGTAATCTCGACAACTCCGGTTAGACACAATATATGATTATAGAATAAATAACAATTAGTTGACGCAGGTCATATCCCCTTGTCTCTGCTCTGTCTGCGTCACGGCGGTGTTCGGCCTTGGCAGCCAGCAGGCCAAGTCTGGACACAACACTGATAAAGTCGGCTGGCAATCTTTTGAACTGCCAGCTTTGCACAGATACAAAAATAGCACTTCAGCACAATTGACAATAATTTATAGCAATGGCCCTTAAGCATAAAGTTAGTGTGATAATATATACATAATTATTCTAACAACTTTTTTCCAGAAGGTCTTATGTTTGTCCATGTGATGTCAGATGAAACAAAAATTGAGCTTGTTTGGCCACAATACCCAGCAATATGTTTGGAGGAGAGAAAAAATGAGGCCTTTAATCCCAGGAACACAATTCCTACCATCAAGCATGGTGGTGGTAGTATTATGCTCTGGGCCTATTTTGCTGCCAATGGAACTGGTTCTTTATGGAGAGTAAATGGGACAATGAAAAAGGAGGATTACCTCCAAATTCTTCAGGACAACCTAAAATCATCAACCCCGAGGTTGGGTCTTGGGCGCAGTTGGGTGTTCCAACAGGACAATGACCCCAAACACACGTCAAAAGTGGTAAAGGAATGGCTAAATCAGGCTAGAATTAAAGTTTTAGAATGGCCTTCCAAAAGTCCTGACTTAAACGTTTGGACAATGCTGAAGAAACAAGTCCATGTCAGAAAACGAACACATTTAGCTGAACTGCACCAATTTTGTCAAGAGGAGTGGTCAAAAATTAAACCAGAAGCTTGTGGATGGCTACCAAAAGCGCCTTATTGCAGTGAAACTTGCCAAGGGACATGTAAGCAAATATTAACATTGCTGTATGTATACTTTTGACCCGGCATATTTGGTCACATTTTCAGTAGACCCATAATAAATTCATAAAAGAACCAAACTTCATGAATGTTTTTTTGTGACCAACAAGTATGTGCTCCAATCACTCTATCACAAAAAAATAAGAGTTGTAGAAATTATTGGAAACTCAAATGAGCCATGACATTATGTTCTTCACAAGTGTATGTAAACTTTTGACCACGACTGTACGTGTTTGAGTGTTTTCTAAGTTGCCTTGGAAGCATTGTTAAACCTTTCAGGAGTAATTGTAAGTGATGATACTTTATACACAAAGCCGACTATAAAAGATAGTTGCAGCCAATATTAAACAGACATACGCTTGGTTCAGTTGGCTTTTGGAATTCAGTATTGGCCGATGTGAGTGCATAATAGCTGCAAAACATCTGTGTCCTTTGTGTTGTGCAAAACCTGCATTTTTCTGCATTTAGATAGACTATCATGTTTAAATCCAACAAACGTATTTCATGCGTCACTGGTGCTAATTTAAAACAAACACAGTTCGCAGTGTAAGGGGTTATAATTAAGGAAGGATGAAGGAGTATACAAGGATACTTTTTTAGTCATTGCACAAGTACAAACACCCAAAACCAGTGAAGTTGGCACGATGTGGAAATCGTGAATTAAAAAACAAAATACAATGATTTGCAAATTATTTTCAACCTATATTCAAATGAATAGACTGCAATGATAAGATACTTAACGTTAGAACTGGAAAACTTTATTTTTTGAAAAATATTAGCTCATTTGGAATTTGATGCCTGCAACATGTTTCAAAAAAGCTGGCACAAGTGGCAAAAAAAACTGAAAAAGTTGAGGAATGCTCATCAAACACTTATTTGGAACATCCCACAGGTGAACAGGCTAATTGGGAACCGGTGGGTGCCATGATTGGGTATAAAAGCAGCTTCCATGAAATGCTCAGTCATTCACAAACAAGGATGGGGCGAGGGTCACCACTTTGGGAACAAATGCCTGACCAAATGGTCGAACAGTTTAAGAACAACATTTCTCAATGAGCTATTGCAAGGAATTTAGGGATTTCACCATCTACGGTCTGTAATATCATCAAAAGGTTTAGAGAATTTGGAGAAATCACTGCACGTAAGTGATGATTTTACAGACCTTTGATCCCTCAGGCGGTGTTGCATTAAAAAGCGACATCAGCGTGTAAAGGATATCACCACATGGGCTCAGGAACACTTCAGAAAACCACTGTCAGTAACTACAGTTTGTAAGTGCAAGTTAAAACTCTACTATGCAAAGCCAAAGCCATTTATCAACAACACCCAGAAATGCCGCCAGCTTCGCTGGGCCCGTGCTCATCTAAAATGGACTGAAAAGTGTTCTGTGGTCTGACGAGTCCACATTTCAAATTGTTTTTGGAAACTGTGGACGTTGTGTCCTCCGGGACAAGGAGGAAAAGAACCATCCGGATTGTTATAGGCGCAAAGTTGAAAAGCCAGCATCTGTGATGGTATGGAGGTGTATTAGTGCCCAAGACATGGGAAACTTACACATCTGTGAAGGCACTATTAATGCTGAAAGGTACATACAGGTTTTGGAGCAACATATGTTCCCATCCAAGCAACGTTATCATGGACGCCCCTGCTTATTTCAGCAAGACAATGCCAAACTTCATAGTAAAAGAGTGCGGGTACTAAACTGGTCTGTCTGTAGTCCAGACCTGTCTCCCATTGAAAATGTGTGGCGCAATATGAAGCCTAAAATACCACAACAGAGACTCCGGACTGTTGAACCACTTAAGCTGTACATCAAGCAAGAATGGAAAAGAGTTCCACCTGAAAAGCGGGGCGGGGTTAAGGGGGGAGGAGTATATTTATAGCTAGAATTCACTGAAATTCAAGTATGTCTTTTATATATATATATATATATATATATATATATATATATATATATATATATATATATATATATATATATATATATATATATATATATATATATATATACAGTATATATAAATAAAATAAATACTTGAATTTCAGTGTTCATTTATTTACACATATACACACACATAACACTCCTCTACTCATTGTTGTATTTGAAAGTGCAATGCTTTGCAGCCAGTAGCACAGCCTTTGAAGGAGCATAGGTATGGGCAGCATCTGTGAAATTTAATTTGCAGGAAAGGAGTGAGTTTAGGGTTGAATTGTCCATCCTCGTTCTATTCTCTGTCACTATCTTTCTAACCATGCTCAACACCCTCTCTGATGATGCATTGCTGTGTGGCACGCACAAAAGTGCCTTCATCAAATGCACCAGAGTCTGGAATCTTCCATCTCTCCCTAGCATACTCCTTCCCCTTCGAGCTGTCCTGGATGAACTGAAATTCTTGTTTACAATCATTTTGGAACCTGCAAGAGTACTTCTTCTTCTTACTCGTCGTCGCCATGACTGTCTCTTCTTCGTTCTTCTGCTTCGTCTCTGTTATGTTTTTGGACATTACTACTTGCCGTAGTTTTGAAGCAATGCATGATGGGAATCCGGATGTTGTGTGTCAGTGTATTAACGTGCCGGCTGGAATAAACACACGCTGAGAAATAGCTCCGTGCCTGCCTACTTTATGGGTTGTACATAAATCTATGGATAACGGAGACATATATAATAGTCCCCTTCTTGTTGTGTGTGCAGTTGTGCACTGAGCTCCAAAAGCCGTAGATGTTATAACGTGACTGGGCCGGCACGCTGTTTATATGGAGGAAAAGCGGACGTGACGACAGGCTGTCCTCACTCAGGTCCGGCTGGAAATCGGGAGAAATTCGGGAGAATGGTTGTCCCGGGAGATTTTCGGGAGAGGCACTGAAATTCGGGAGTCTCCCGGAAAATTCGGGAGGGTTGGCAAGTATGGATTAAAGGCCTCACCTTTTCTCCTCCAAACACACTGCTGGGTATTGTGGCCAAACAGCTACATTTTGTTTCATCTGACCACAGAACTTTCCTCCAGAAAATCTTGTCTTTGTCCATGTGATGTCAGATGAAACAAAAATTGAGCTGTTTGGCCTATTACTATTACTCACTATTACTCATCTGACTCATGGCGTGGTGTCGTCAATTGAAGTTATTTTCTCAAGCCACAGTGGTTGCCTGTAGGATGACAACCCGTCTTGGGTGTGTATTCCATACAGGACTCATTTATTCACTGAGAGCCACATCAGTAAAATGTTTGCTAATCCCTCTTGGAGTACACACAAAGCCAGAAAACATCTGTATAACGTCCAGCGGTTGTCACCTCGGGTGTTCTTCAGACAAGGCAAGAAACACAAGTGTACATTTGATCTTCGGACTGGGGATTTGTCGTCAGCATGTGTGGTAGCTGGAAGTCTTTGTTTAGAGCAATAAATCTAGTTTTACGCCTATAAACACACATTCTGTGCACCACGAGAGAAAACATTACCACCATTGTCTCGTGTCCCTAGAACCTTATTATTGCACACATGCGTATTGAGTGCATTACCAGAGAAAGAAGCGTGCCTCGAAATTGGAGGCGTCAAAACCGCATACAACGACTACAACTGGACCACGACCAGAACAGAGGGAAACAAGGAAGTGGTATTGAAATCAAAACCAAGCACCATGGCCTTTTTGCTGTGCACGGATTGGTGTGTGCAGAACCCTAGCACGAGTAGCTCCTAACCCCGAGTCCAACTTGGCAACGTTCTGCATCCCCCCCCCCCCCCCTCCTTCTGCTGCCGTTTATTAGCGTCATGAAAAACGAGGCTGCATACCCGTGAGAGAGGTTGTTAGCGAATAAGCTACTGATGTCCAGCCACGCTCCTCGCGAGCCTGCACCATAATATGTCATTTAGTTGGAGGCTCCTGTTAGATGGAAACTACTGACGCCAAGGCTCGTGAAAAATCTCAGTATTAGACTTAAGGTTTCAGTTGTGTGATATGTATACACTGCAAAAAGTCAGTGTTCAAAAACAAGGAAAAACAAAAATTAAAGGTATTTTATTAGAACGAAGCAAAATTATCTGCCAATAGAACAAGAACATTTGGCTTGTCAAGACTTTCCAAAACAAGTAAAATTAGCTAACCTCAATCAACCCCAAAATACCTTAAAATAAGTATATTGTCACTAATAACAAGTGCACTTTTCTTGGTAGAAAAAAAAAGAGACCTTTTTGCTCAATTTGTTGAAAAATACTCTTAAATTAAGTAAATGCTAGTGCCATTATCTTGACATAATGATATGCGCTCGGCATGACATTTCTTGAAACCAGCAAACTTATACTAAAAACTAATTTATTTTTCTTAATGGAAAGGCAACAAGGCAAGCGCTTGTTACTCTCGGGGTCTCCTAGCCGATCATATGGTCTAAAAATGCATTTTTCTATCGACAACATGACATCATCGCGCCAAGTGCGTGCTCTTTCAGTCAATTAGTGCGCATATATACAGCCCGGCCCCCCGGCCAAAGTTTTTTTAATTGTAATTTTGAAGAATTTATCTGAATGTGCATGAACTATTTCTGTTCAAAATTGTTAAAAATGTCACATGTCAGTTTACTGTACTGTGCCAACTGTACTACTATATGAGTACGTATTTTCTATTGTTTCATTGAAAATAAAACAGCAAAGTCCATTTGGCCGTCATCTGTTTGAATTATGAGACACAATTGTGTCAAAGTCATGATTTTTTTAAATGCTTGAAGTAAGAAATTATTACTTTAAAAAAGTAGTTTTATACTTGTGAGTGTTGATGACACAGCTTTGCAACAGTTGATATTCTAGTTTCAAGCATGTTTTACTCAATATAGGTCATCAAATCTCAGCAACAAGCTGTAATATCTTACTGAGATCATTTAGGACCAAAACCCTTAAAACAAGTAAAACACTCTAAACATAAAATCTGCTCAGTGAGAAGAATTATCTTATCAGACAGAAAATAAGCAAATATCACCCTTATTTGAGATATTTCATCTTACTTACATTTCAGTTTTTGCAGTGTATGTTTTGGGGATTTTCCTGGTCACTTCTTTCTCTGTAGAGCAAGGCTATTCAACTGGCGGTCTGGGAATGAGACTATAGTGGCGCCTGAGTTCTTTTTACAGTCGTGGTCAAAAGTTTACATACACTTGTAAAGAACATAATGTCATGGCTGTCTTGAGTTTCCAATAATTTCTACAACTCTTATTTTTTTGTCATAGAGTGATTGGAGCACATACTTGTTGGTCACAAAAAAAACATTCATGAAGTTTGGTTGTTTTATGAATTTATTATGGGTCTACTGAAAATGTGACCAAATCTGCTGGGTCAAAAGTATACGTACAGCACTTCAGAGGGTCATAAAAACTGCCATGAAGATCACTGGCGGCTCTCTTCCCTCCCTAGATGAACTGTACAGTGCCAGGTGCCTCAAAAAGGCCCAAAACATCATAAATAGAGATGTCCGATAATAGCTTTTTTGCCGATATTCCAATATTGTCCAACTCTTAATTACCGATACCGATATCAACCGATACCGATATATACAGTTGTGGAATGAACACATTATTATGCCTAATTTTGTTGTGATGCCCCGCTGGATGCATTAAACAATGTAACAAGGTTTTCCAAAATAAATCAACTCAAGTTATGGAAAAAAGTGCCAACATGGCACTGCCATATTTATTATTGAAGTCACAAAGTGCATTTTTTTTTTTTTTAACATGCCTCAAAACAGCAGTTTGGAATTTGGGACATGCTCTCCCTGAGAGAGCATGAGGAGGTTGAGGTGGTTGGGGTTGAGGTGGGGGTTCTAGGGGGTAGCGGGGGGTGTATATTGTAGCGTCCCGGAAGAGTTAGTGCTGCAAGGGGTTCTGGGTATTTGTTCTGTTGTGTTTATGTTGTGTTACGGTGCGGATGTTCTCCCAAAATGTGTTTGTCATTCTTGTTTGGTGTGGGTTCGCAGTGTGGCGCATATTTGTAACAGTGTTAAAGTTGTTTATACGGCTACCCTCAGTGTGACCTGTATGGCTGTTGACCAAGTATACTTTGCATTCACTTGTGTGTGTGAAAAGCCGTAGATATTATGTGATTGGGCCGGCACGCAAAGGCAGTGCCTTTAAGGTTTATTGGCGCTCTGTACTTCTTCCTACGTCCGTGTACACAGCGGAGTTTTAAAAAGTCATACATTTTAGTTTTTGAAACCGATAATTTTGAAACTGATACCGATAATTTCCATTATTACATTTTAAAGCATTTATCGGCCGATAATATCGGCAGTCCGATAATATCGGACATCCCTAATCTTAAGGGATCCATCTCACCCCGGACATAAACTTTTTGAACTGCTGCCCTCGGGCAGGAGATACAGGACAATAAAATGGCGGACAAACAGATTTAAGAACACTTTTTACCCGTGAGCAATAGTGTTGCATGAACACAAGGCATAACAAAGAATGACTGTGCATGTGAGCTGTGTGCTTGGTATTTTATGTATTATTTTTTATCTATTTATCTGAGTACCATGTTCTTATGTTTTTTATGTGTCATTATGAATTTGCACTAAATTAGTTTGCTTGCAATTTCGTTGTACAATGTACAATGACAATAAAGATATATTCTATT
Source organism: Entelurus aequoreus (assembly GCF_033978785.1). Taxonomy (NCBI): domain Eukaryota; kingdom Metazoa; phylum Chordata; class Actinopteri; order Syngnathiformes; family Syngnathidae; genus Entelurus; species Entelurus aequoreus. The sequence goes on along the minus strand of NC_084755.1, from coordinate 19,468,370 downwards.
CTATTCTATTCTATTCTATGTTAATATTTGCTTACATGTCCCTTGGCAAGTTTCACTGCAATAAGACGCTTTTGGTAGCCATCCACAAGCTTCTGGTTGAATTTTTGACCACTCCTCTTGACAAAATTGGTGCAGTTCAGCTAAATGTGTTGGTTTTCTGACATGGACTTGTTTCTTCAGCATTGTCCACACGTTTAAGTCAGGACTTTGGGAAGGCCATTCCAAAACCTTAATTCTAGCCTGATTTAGCCATTCTTTTACCACTTTTGACGTATGTTTGGGGTCATTGTCCTGTTGGAACACCCAACTGCGCCCAAGACCCAACCTCTGGGCCTTCCCAAAGTGGCTAGCGGAGATTCAAGAAATACTTGGCGCACTTACCCGTGTTAAAAATTATCCAAGGAGGGGGACCTTAAACGATGGTTTAGTGTGGCTGAAACGGGGCTTAGACTAAATAATTTTTCGTTTAAGGCAGTGGTTCTTAACCTGGGTTCGATCGAACCCTAGGGGTTCGGTGAGTCGAGGCTCAGGGGTTCGGCGGAGGTCAAGACACACCCGACTCATTGTGTAAATAAAAACTTCTCCCTATCGCCGTATTACGGATACGGCAACAGCAGAAGTCAGACTGATTTGCAGGTGTGTAATTTGTTGTGAGTTTATGCACTGTGTTGGTTTTGTTGTTTGAACAAGGTGATGTTCATGCACGGTTCATTTTGTGCACCAGTAATAAAACATGGTAACACTTTAGTATGGGGAACATATTCGCCATTAATTAGTTGCTAATTAACATGCAAATTAGTTACATATTGGCTCTTAACTAGTCATTATTAAGTACTTATTAATGCCTTATTTGGCATGGCCTTATTATAACCCTAACCCTCTAACCCTGGCCCTAACCCTCTAACCCTAACCAAATAACTCTAAATTAAGTCTTTATTACTTGGAATATGTTCCCCTAGTGTCCAAAAAACTTTAAATTAAGTCTTTATTACTTAGAATATGCTCCCCATACTAAAGTGTTACCAAAAACATATAACTTTGTCTTGAATTTGAAAAAAAAAAACTACATTTTATTTTTCACTAAAGAAGGGTTCGGTGAATGCGCATATGAAACTGGTGGGGTTCGGTACCTCCAACAAGGTTAAGAACCACTGGTTTAAGGGGTTATCTGGCTTAGTTTGGACATAACCTAAGACAAACCAAGCAGTCCAGCAGCGATCGATTAAATGCCCTGAGATTACAATAGACTGAATGAATAAGAACATCCACAGACTGTTCTTAAATAAATGACTTTTCATAACTTGTAAAAAAAACACCCATTAAAACAAGCCCAGCAACGCTGTTTTGACAACCTACCTGGGTTTGTGTGTACCATCAAGACACAATGTCACAGGTTTGTAATGTAAGCTACACACCAGGCAGAGCTAACCTTTAAAGAACACACACACAAAAAAAACAAGCTTGGCTTTCATGGGACAAGTCCTGTTCTGTCTACAGACAGGGATCTCTGTCTGTCTTCCATCTTGTCACTCATCAACTATCTTGAACAAGTCGTCTCAGTTGCTGTCGAGATTTCAAGAGTAGACAAGATCAAGAGGTTGTTTGTGTCTCACAGAGCGCCACCTGCCTTCAGAACAACAAGGATTCCCGCACCCTGTGGGCCAAAGATGACCTCCTGTTTACCACCGGCTTTGATAGGGTAAGACATTTTTTTTTCCCATCAAACAATAAGATTTTGGATGCTGGTTTTGATCAAACATACATTTCCGGAGACTTTTGAAAAGCAGACGTCACGGATATGTCCCAGACTGTCCAGAAGATTGTGGACATATACATAATATCAGGCCTGGCCCTAACCAATGTGGCGCCCTAGGCAAGATTTTAGGTGCCCCCCCCCCACATCGGCAGTGAAGTGTATATACTCACAAGAAACCAAATAGCTTCATCTTTGACCTTTTTCTTTACTTAAAGAAAGCAAATTAACATATTATATGAGAATGTTATGTTATGATTATCTTTAACCGAATCACAGCAGTGCTCAAATTAAAAAACAGCATTCCCTCTCATGTGATATTGCTTAATTAACATTAATGATGTGCACTTTAACAACTAGGCTGAACTATACCTAATATATAAAGGGGTGGAAAAGTGACTATTACCTGCAGGGCAAACATTAGCTAACCAGAAGGCAATAACAATGTAAACAAAAAAACACCTGCTTAGAAGATCTAATACAAATGTCCCTGAGGAATGTCAGGTGGGAGTACTGTAATTACCTAACGTTACATTATTATTTTCCATAACAATTTAGCCCCCTCCACAATGTTAACCCGACGTTAAAACAGAACTAGCTATTTAATGATTAGCAATTGCCGAATCATGTAACATTAGCTTAATGCTAAAAAGCCAGGTTACTATCACATTCTGTAACAGACAAATAATTTCATGTAGGCTAACGTTACCTACCTGCTACCTCTGTCTTTTTCTCGTTTCTCCTCCTCTTCTTTTCTCTTTTCTCTTCCCTGGGCACCTGACAGTTTTGGCCGTTTTGACATCTTGTGTTGATTTTTTGATGTGGTAAGAGTCATGATACGGGAAGGGAGGGGGCGCACCGTGCGGGGGGATGGGAGGGGGGGGGGAGGGGGCGTAATGTTGTAACAAATAATATTTCTATTAAATAGGCTTTACTTTGCATTTTAATTAACGTGGGATTATTTTTTGTATTTAGAAATAATAGTACCAACTTATTATTATTATTTTTTCTCCAACATTTGTGGCACTGGCGTGACGCCCCCTGATGGACGGCGACCTTATCATTTGCCTATACGGCCTATGCCACGGGCCGGCCCTGCATAATATACAGTATTTGTAGATAAAGTATGAATAACGGTATAATTAAGTCATGTTTAAAACCTACATACAGTGGAACCTTGATTTACAAACAAATAGAAACGTTTGTGTATTGAAGAAATGTCTCCTTAAGAAATAATGTAAATATAAATAATGCATTCCAGCCTAGACAAAAGTCCATATTTTACTAAAAGTTTGTACATTTTGAACACAACAAGAGAGTGATGGATCAACTTTCTATTTTATAATAAAGTCGAAACAACAACTAGCTGAAATGTCCTCGTACTTTATGTAGCCACCCTGCCGACATGTGCACACACACTGTCACTAGCCCCGTGGTGCACTCACAGTTTGAAATTACAAAAATCGTTTACCTAAAAAGCCAGGTTGCGACAATGACTAGGAATTAAAAATAAAATTAACTTTGTCTTGTTAGTTCATCTCCTCGGCGTGCAGCCAAATAATAAATACTGCTGTAGATACACCCTGAATGTTTCAAACCACACATTGTTTGTCCAGTGGACTCATATTCAGCTAGCAAAACTAGAAAAAGGTTCTAAAAAGGCTAATCAAAAAAGACAACTAAATAGCACACAACTAACACACTAGCACATACGCTAACAGCAACATCGAGATCGATCAAGCCGACCACAATGGATGTGCTGCCGGACACAAAATGGCTGCGCTGCAAGGCACATAATGGGTGGAAGAAAATTTCATACACTGAGACAAGGTTCGTACACCAAAGCATATTTTTATTTGGTCTGTGTTTCGTAAATCAGAAAGTGAGCCTAATGTAGGGTTGGTAAATTGAGGTTCCACTGTGTTAGATCACTACAATTTAGACTTAGACTTCCATTATTATCATTCAAATTTGAACTTTACTGTACAGATAAGAACAGAATTTTGTTGCATTAGCTCATTGTAGTGCAGGATAAAAGAGCAATAAGGTGCAGATATAAATAAATAGATTACTATACAGATAAATATATTGCACTTTTGCATATGCATCCAAGATTATGGATGTATGTTATATTGTCTTTATGTTCCAGTGAGTTATTCCGTTTTATTGGGGGGGAATTGAGGAGATTTTTGTGATGCGTTCAAGAGTCTTATGGCCTGAAGGAAGAAACTGTTACATAACCTGGAGGTTCTGTTTCGGAGGCTGCGGAACCTCTTTCCAGAGTCCAGCAGTGAGAACAGTCCTTGGTGGGAGTGGGAGGAGTCCCTACAGATTTTCTGAGCCCTGGTCAGGCAGCGGCTTTTTGCGATTTCCCAGATAGGAGGAAGAGGAGTTGGATTTAGTTGGACGTTGGATAAAAATGCTTGGTAATTAGTAGAAAACATACATAATAAGAGGCAAGTCTAATAACTAAGCATCACGTTTGAAATTTAAATATTGGATTGCTACAATATAGTTGGATATTGGGCCAAAAATGCGAAGTAGCTATTAAAAAACATACATAATAAGAGTCAAGTCTAATAACAAAGCATCATGTTTAGAATCCACATATTAGACCAACACAATCATAATGATTGTAATTGTAATGATACCAAGTACAGGAGCGTATCTAGTCGATACTACAATAATTTCATCGATATTTTTGAGCATCACAAAATCATTTTTCGTTTTTTTAAAATTTATATTATGCTTATAAACTCAGGAAATATGTCCCTGGATACAAGAGGACTTTGAATATGACCATAGTATGATCCTGTAACGATGATTGTAATTGGTCGAACACTGGCGCATTAAAAAGTCTAATGTTTGTAATCTGCATTTTTAGATCATTGGAATCAATGATCAATGGTGTTTTAGCTACTTCTAAATCACTAATCCTCGCCTCCATGGTGACAAATAAAGTATGTTTCTTACAAGTATCATCCCTGCAGGACGAGGAATAGCTAAACATGTTTCACTACACACCGTAGCTCACCGGCGTCACAATGTAAACAAACGCCATTGGTGGATCTACACCTAACATCCACTGTAATGATACCAAGTACAGGAGCGTATCTAGTCGATACTACTATAATTTCATCTATATTTTTGAGCATCACAAAATCTTTTTTCATTTTTTTTAAATGTATATTTGTTATGGTTGCTGAGAGGAGATGACGGCAACAGACACCAGGGGAGGGTTAGCAAAAAGATTATTTATTATATATATAGCAAATATACATATTAATAATAATAATAATACAAAACAATACAAACTAAGGAAATGGAGTGTGTGACAAAACCCAAGAGAGAGTGGTGGTAGGCTATCTGTGTAGTTAGCTGTTGTGTATTACCGTGATGTTGGATGAGGAAGCTGACAAGTCCAAAGAGGGCAAGGCAAAGGTGTCCAAGATCCGCGAGAGGTCCGTGGGGCAGAGAGAAACGTCAGAGTCCGGGGGCGAGCGAGGAGTCGAGATCCAGGGCAACGGAAGGAAAACAGGTTCACCATCGAGAAACTATATTCCGGCCAGGGATGGCAGGTTGTGCAGGCTTAAGAAGACCAGGAAGATCATCACAGACAGATGCACTGATTTCAGATTGATTGCAGCCGGTGGAGTGACGCGTGCAGGAGAGGAGCGGCCGTGGGTGTGTCCCAAGGTGCGCTCATTGAGGAATGCGCATTGGCATGTGCCCGGGCCGTGACAATATTATGCTTGTAAACTCAGGAAATACGTCCCTGGGCACATGAGGACTTTGAATATGACCATTTTATGATCCTGTAACGATGATTGTGATTGGTCGAACACTGGCGCATTAAAAAGTCTAATGTTTGTAATCTGCATTATTAGATCATTGGAATCAAGTTGGATATTGTGTAAAAGTTGATCATCTGCAACTTGTTCAGTTTGCATCTCTTCTGCGTGTAGATGCGTAGCGGAGAGGTGAAGCTCTGGGACAGCAGGAAGTTGTCGTCTTCATTGAGCTCCGTTACCATTGGCACATCCAGTGGGTGAGTACTGCACCTATGTGCAACCACTAAAAAAAAAAAAGTCATGACCGTCAACTCTCTTCGTCTTGAGTGTGTCCTTCTGCATGTGTGTTATTTGGCATATGCACTGTATGTGTGTGGTACATAGAAGGAGGTGTCATCACAGTGTAAGGTTTCTTTAAGCTGTACGACAGCAATGCGGACCTCCCATAGCTGTGACACTGCACCTCCACATTCCGGCCATTTACCGGGTCTCAGATACACACCAATGCTTGTCTTGTGAATGTGTGCACGCTGTATACTTTCTATTCATAACCGCTGTGACGGCTCAGGCGACCGCAGTAGACACATCCACACTTCTACCCCGCTCGCCGCCGGTCCTGTTTATTCAGTTTGCACTGTTTATTTTTCCAAACATGGCTGCCGAGGACCGAAGAAAAGTATTCTGTTTTATTGAACCACCCCAATTCCCTTTAAAGGCCTACTGAAATGAATTTTTTTTATTTAAACGGGGATAGCAGATCTATTCTATGTGTCATACTTGATCATTTCGCGATATTGCCATATTTTTGCTGAAAGGATTTAGTATAGAACGACGACGATAAAGATTGCAACTTTTGGTATCTGATAAAAAAAAAGGCTTGCCCCTACCGGAAGTAGCGTGACGTAGTCAGTTGAACATATACGCAAAGTTCCCTATTGTTTATAATGATGGCCGCATGAAGTGAGAGAGATTCGGACCGAGAAAGCGACAATTTCCCCATTAATTTGAGCGAGGATGAAAGATTTGTGGATGAGTAAAGTGCAAGTGAAGGACTAGTGGGGAGTTGAAGCTATTCAGATAGGGAAGATGCTGTGAGAGCCGGGGGTGACCTGATATTCAGCTGGGAATGACTACAACAGTAAATAAACACAAGACATATATATACTCTATTAGCCACAACACAACCAGGCTTATATTTAATATGCCACAAATTAATCCTGCATAAAAACACCTGCGTGTTTGTTATGCTAGCTCCTAGCTCCTATGCTAGCTCCTAGCTCCATAGAACACGCCAATACAATTCAAACACCTGATCAACACACACAATCACTCAGCCCAAAAGACCGTTCACCTAACCCAAGGTTCATAAAGCTTATATATTTTAAAAAAGTTACGTACATACGCAAAAAAAAGTTGCGCACATACGGTCAAGCGATCAAATGTTTAGAAGCCAAAGCTGCATACTCACAGTAGCACGTCTGCATCTTTGTCATCCAAATCAAAGTAATCCTGGTAAGAGTCTGTGTTGTCCCAGTTCTCTACAGGCGTCTGTGTATCGAAGTCAAAAGTCCTCCTGGTTAGAGTCTCTGTTATCCGAGTTCTTCCATCTTGACTGCATCTTTCGGGAATGTAAACAAAGAAGCGCCGGCTGTGTACTGTTGTTGCTGACTACGTTCGAAAAATACGTCCATTTCGCACCGACAACTTTCTTCTTTGCTTGCTCAGCTTCCTTCTCCATAATGCAATGAACATGATTGCAACAGATTCACGAACACAGATGTCCAGAATACTGTGGAATTATGAAATGAAAACAGAGCTTTTTCGTATTGGCTTCAATGTGGAAGGCATACCCGTGTTCCCCGGTCTACGTCACGCGCATACGTCATCCTCAGAGGCGTTTCGAACCGGAAGTTTAGCGGCAAATTTAAAATGTCACTTTATAAGTTAACCCGGCCGTATTGGCATGTGTTATAATGTTAAGATTTCATCATTGATATATAAACTATCAGACTGCGTGGTCGGTAGTAGTGGGTTTCAGTAGGCCTTTAATGATACTTTCCATAAACCACAATGATAGCCAATGGAGACAAAAGGCCTCAGAAATCAAGATTTGAGGGGATGAACCAGCTTTTAAATATGCATTGATAATAGGATTTATTAAGGAACCGAACGGCGACGTGTCCAGGGTGTACCGCCCGAAGGCAGCTGAGATAGGCTCCAGCAACCCCCTGCTACCCTGAAAGGGACAAGCGGTAGAAAATGGATGGATGGAAATTAGATGTTCCTAACAGCTGTTCTGCTCTTTTCATGTGTAGTACCCTATTTTCCAGGCTATAAGCCACACCAATATATACACTGCAAAAAGTCAGTGTTCAAAAACAAGAAGAAAAAAATACAAAAATTAGGGGTATTTTATTTGAACTAAGCAAAATGATCTGCCAATAAACAAGAAAATTTGGCTTGTCAAGACTTTCCAAAACAAGTAAAATTAGGTAACCTCAATGAACCCAAAAATACCTTAAAATAAGTATATTCTCACTAATAACAAGTGCACTTTTCTTGGTAGAAATTTTTTTTAGACCTATTTGCTCAATATGTTAAAAAATATTCTTAAATTAAGTAAATGCTAGTGCCATTATCTTGACATAATAATATGATTTTTTTTCATGCTTGTAGTAAGAAATTATTACTTTAAAAAAGTAGTTTTATACTTGTGAGTGTTGATGACACAGCTTTGCAACAGTTGATATTCTAGTTTCAAGCATGTTTTACTCAATATAGGTCATCAAATCTCAACAACAAGCTGTAATATCTTACATTTAGGACCAAAACCTTTAAAACAAGTAAAACACTAACATAAAATCTGCTTAGTGAGAAGAATTGTCTTATCAGACAGAAAATAAGCAAATATCACCCTTATTTGAGATATTTAATCTTACTTACCCTACCGTTCAAAAGTTTGGGGTCACCCAAACAATTTTGTGGAATAGCCTTCATTTCTAAGAACAAGAATAGACCGTCGAGTTTCAGATGAAAGTTCTCTTTTTCTGGCCATTTTGAGCGTTTAATTGACCCCACAAATGTGATGCTCCAGAAACTCAATCTGCTCAAAGGAAGGTCCGTTTTGTAGCTTCTGTAACGAGCTAAACTGTTTTCAGATGTGTGAACATGATTGCACAAGGGTTTTCTAATCATCAATTAGCCTTCTGAGCCAATGAGCAAACACATTGTACCATTAGAACACTGGAGTGATAGTTGCTGGAAATGGGCCTCTATACACCTATGTAGATATTGCACCAAAAACCAGACATTTGCAGCTAAAATAGTCATTTACCACATTAGCAATGTATAGAGTGTATTTCTTTAAAGTTAAGACTAGTTTAAAGTTATCTTCATTGAAAAATACAGTGCTTTTCCTTCAAAATAAGGACATTTCAATGTGACCCCAAACTTTTGAACGGTACTGTAGATTTCAGTTTTTGCTGTGTAATCTGCACTAGGGTTGTACGGTATACCGGTATTAGTACAGTACCGCGGTACTAATTAATCATATTCGGTACTATACCGCCTCTAAAAAGTACTGGTATACCCAGCCCACCACCCCTCCGTCGTCATCACTTCATGACACTGCTGGTTAATGAGAAGACTAGCATGTTCGGCAGCGCACAGTCACGGAGTACTTACAAGCAGACACGGTGTGTAGACAGAAAAGGGAGAACGGACGCGTTTTGGATAAAAAACTAACAATAAAGGTGAAGTTATAACACTGAAACGTCCTCAGGAAGAGGTGCTTTAAGACATGGCTAGCTAGCTAGCAGCTAAAGATCAGCCGCAGTTTACAGTGTTTTAGCTACTTCTAAATCACTACTCATTGTCTCCATGGCGACAAATAAAGTATGTTTCTTACAAGTATCATCCCTGCAGGACCAGGAATAGCTAAACATGTTTCACTACACACCGTAGCTCACCGGTGTCAAAATGTAAACAAACGCCATTGGTGGATCTACACCTAACATCCACTGTAATGATACCAAGTACAGGAGCGTATCTCGTCGATACTACTATGATTACCGTATTTTTCGGAGTATAAGTCGCACCGGAGTATAAGTCGCACCTGCCGAAAATGCATAATAAAGAAGGAAAAAAACGTATATAAGTCGCATTTTTGGGGGAAATTTATTTGATAAAACCCAACACCAAGAATAGACATTCGAAAGGCAATTTAAAATAAATAAAGAATAGTGAACAACAGGCTGAATAAGTGTACGTTATATGAGGCATAAATAACCAACTGAAAACGTGCCTGGTATGTTAACGTAACATATTATGGTAAGAGTCATTCAAATAACTATAACATATAGAACATGCTATACGTTTACCAAACAATCTGTCACTCCTAATCGCTAAATCCCATGAAATCTTATACGTCTAGTCTCTTACGTGAATGAGCTAAATAATATTATTTGATATTTTACGGTGAGTATTAAGTCGCACCCCCGTCCAAACTATGAAAAAAACTGCGACTTAAAGTCCGAAAAATACGGTACATAGTTTTTTTTCACAAAATCTATTTTTTTATTTATATTATGCTTATTACGCGCAATTTTTCAGGATTTATGCAGATCCCAAATACAGATCAGCAGGTACCAAAAGGTAAGAAAAGTTGCCTTTGCATAATATTGCGAAACAAAACGCCAGATAATGTCTTACCTTATACACACACCATAATAATACTCGTATGTTGAAGCACATCAAGCGGTGTGGCTTCATAGTTTACCAAATTCGTACTAAAACATTTTTGATAGATTTTTGAGCGCTGTGTGTAATGTTCTATATTTTCATATAAAATGTTGGTGTTGTTTACATGAGTCATATTGCCATCATAGTGCAGTCTACACATATCTCTTATGTTAGACTGCCATCTACTGGTCACACTTATCATTACACCATGTACCAAATAAAATTGCCTCGAGGTCGGTAAGCAAAACCAGAATTATTCTGTACATTAGGCGCACCGGGTTATAAGGCGCACTGTCGATTTTAAGGGAAAAAAAGGATTTTAAGTGCGCCTTATAGTCCGTAAAATACGGTACCTTGAAGGTAGAAAAGCGCTATACAAGTATAATCCATTTACAATCAATTTACCTTCTTACTGTGGTCAACAGTCAGGAACTGAGAGGTAAATTAGGAGATCCGTCTCTGTTGTTTGTTAGTGTGTCTTTTTCTAACTCTGTTCAATGGTTTTTACAGTTTTTTGTTGTACTATTTAGAAGTAGAAAGCCAACTGCACCTCGCAGGTTTGATTGTGTTCCCGTTATTTGCCTTTTCAATTGTTATTTGTCCACTACAAACACCTTTAAAAGCAAAAAAAAAAAAACACAGACAAAAATACCAACGTACAGCACATGATTAGGAAATAGTGTTTGCTAAACCGTAAAGAAAAGTGTTTATAACTTAATTATTTCGATTGCTTTTTTTCCCCTTGGGACACTGTTCATGTTTACTCTGTCGAGCTGCTGCTCTGGTGGTGTGATGATGACACCACTTGAAGAGAATGTACCAGCTGACCGGGGGTTTCTAAGAACTTAAAATGCATTCTCTACTCAGTCTGCAGTTGGTTATCACAAACAAAGCCAATGACATTTGATCGGATAAAGCAGAAATCCTGGGGGTAGAAATTAGGCAGTGGTGTGCCGTCAGAGCCAGCAAGGCCTTCTCTGCTGGCCTAACATAACCAGAAATCATGATCATAATTAAAGATAAAAGTCTTTTTTAAAATTTACTTTCCCTGAATATCTAAAAGTATTTGTATTCTCTTCATGTCATATTATGCTCCATCCTGCGCTGTTGTTTTTAGGTTAGAGTTTTTATCCAATCAGAATTCAGCTAACTTATGTTGCCATGCTGTACGAAATCTGCCCGAGGCCTTCAGAATCAACAATGCGGGCGTCTATGCACTGTAAGTGATCGGGCACATACAGTTGATAGACAATTGCAATAGCCAATCAGATCGCGAGTTGTTGTCAGTAAGGCCTTCTAGCTGGCCTCACGTTGAAAGTGATTGGATACTCACCGGGAATTTGAGAACACATACGGTTGATAGACAGTTGCGATAGCCAATCAGATCACAAGTTGTTGACAGTAGCCTATCTAGGTAGCCTGATGTTGACGAGACTGTGATTGGATACTCACTTGTCGTTCCAAAGTGAGTATCCAATCACAAGTTGCAACTTTAGATTTAGATTTAGATTTATTGGTCCCCTTGGGGAAATTCATTGTCACTGCCGTACATTTGAACAATAGACATTACACATCACAAAAAATAACAAAAAGACATCATACATGACCAACACACATTTACAGGCTTGTCAGACAGGTCGGCCGGGCCTGCTGTTAAGGGCGGCTATAGCTGCAGGGTTAAGGCTTTTCCTGAGGCGGGCCCTCCGGAATTTGATAGTTCTGTACCTGCGCCTTGATGGTAGTGGGATGATGTATTGGTGTAGTGGGGGAGTCATATCCTGGACTATTGTTTTTGCCAGTCGAGTGATGGACCTGTGGTTTAAGTCTGAAATGTTGGGTGTGGGTAGGCCGATGATTTTAGCTGCTATGTTTGTAATGCGTGTGAGTTTGGTCCGGTTGGTTACAGGAAGCATGGGGAAAAAACATGTGGAACAGTACATAAGGATGGGTTGAACAATGCTTAGGAAAGTAATAACGGGAGATGAGGTGCAACGTATAGTCCTTTAAGTTTTCGGATGGCTGACAGTCTTTGTTGACTTCTTTTTTTAACTTTAGCAGGAAGCAGGAAGTGTTGACCCACAAAGAAGGAGAACAAAACGTTGATTAGGTGGCAGATATATATTTTCAAGAAGGATATTTAAAGAGAGACTACGTCTTGTGAGACGATGTCGGCGATTCAATTTCAGCCTATTACGAGCGGTACTACTGGCTTATACGGTGTCCAACGAGTGCTACAAATTGTGAGTTCAAATATTTAATTTCTTAATTTTTTCACGTTTGATATGTTTTTTGCAATTTTAATTTTGACAGTACCACACAAGATATGTTTTAATTGCTGATGCGGGTTTATTGATTTTTAAATGTGCCAGAAAATAACCTGTTTTCTACACTGTTGATGTGTTCAATGCCCAGTAGGGTGTAAATGTATTCCTGTGTAGTATTTGTCCAGCAATGGTCACGTGGTGACATCAATCAATCAATCAATCAATCAATGTTTATTTATGTAGCCCTAAATCACAAGTGTCTCAAAGGGCTGCACAAGCCACGACGACATCCTCGGTTCAGAGCCCACAAAAGGGCAAGGAAAAACTCACAACCCAGTGGGATGTCAATGTGAATGACTATGAGGAACCTTGGAGAGGACCGCAGATGTGGGTGACCCCCCTCCCCCTCTAGGGAAGACCAGATGCAATGGACGTCGAGTGGTTCTAGCATAATATTGTGAAAGTCCAGTCCATAGTGGATCTAACATAATAGTGAGAGTCCAGTCCATAGTGGATCTAACATAATAGTGAGAGTCCAGTCCATAGTGGGGCCAGCAGGAGACCATCCCAGCAGCGCAGAGATGTCCCCAACCGATGAACAGGCGAGCGGTCCACCCCGGTTCCCGACTCTGGACAGCCAGCACTTCATCCATGGCTACCGGACCCGTGCCCCCCCCTCCACAAGGGAGAGGGGGGCAGAGGAGAAAAAAAAAGAAATGGCAGATCAACTGGTCTAAAAAGGGGGTCCATCAATGATGGTATTTTGAGAGAAAATCATTGAAGTCGGACATCACTGAAGGCCTTGGTGGGAAACGCACAGCCCGCCACTGAGATTAGGTATTAGTAAAGATTTACTAATAATCACCTCCTTTGCGGAAAATAAAGTACATTTCTTAGTATCATAAATATCATTATCAGGTACCATTATCACTGGAAGGAGAGGTTAAACATGTTACACACTAAGAGCAAACTGGTATTAAGCAGCATAATAGGTAGTAGAGATATTTTTCCTGTTCGCCCGCTAATCTGTTGCAATCTTTTATTGCGAAATTAGAATTGTGCATTACTTTCTCGATCATGGGTATGTGAGTGACATGAAGCAAAAGCTCTAACTTGTTACCAGAAGTCACTTGGCACCCTCTCCTGTTTTTGCATGTTCGATTCTTTAGATCACGAATATAAGACGACTTGTGTTTTGACTCTTTTCTTGGGCAAAACTATAACATCCATATGATAACAGGCCTACTGCTCTTGAAATTGTGGAATAGTTTTTATTGTTTTGGACGGCAATGAATTTCATTTTTCTGGATAAAAGTGCCATTCCTGTAAAGGCTGGAACTCGCAGAGGTGCTGTTGATCAGCTTCAATGTACGAGCTCCATCCATTTTGTGCCTGGCAGCACATCCATTGTGGGCGGGCTCATCGCTCTCTGGTGCTATGTCAGCTACTGTGCTCAGTGCTACTTTGTGTGCTTTTTACATGTTTTTTTTAGCCTTTTTACAAAATTTTTCTAGTTTTGCTAGTCCAATGAAAGCAATGGATGTGTGGTTTTGAAACATTCGGGAAGTATCCAAAGCGTTGCCAACACTGCCACCTCTTCTCCAACCCTCTCTCTTCCCATGCACACCAATAAGACTAACCAACTGAATTTTATTTTTTATTCCAAATCATTGTAACGACCGAGCTGTTCAAGGGTTTTGTGATTTCAAACTGTGAGTGAACCGCAGGGGTAATGACAGAGAGTGTGTGTGTGTGTGTGTCGGCAGGGCGTCTGAAAATGAGGACAGTTTAGCTTGTTGTTGTTTTGACATTTTTTTTTTTTTTAGAAATAGAAAGTTGATCCATCACCCCCTTGTCATGTTTATTTGGTATACAGTACTGTGTAGGGCAGGGATGTAACGGTATTAATATCTCAGGGTATGATAATATCACAGTATTAAGCCCAGAGTACGGTATCATTGTGGTATATGTCCAAAAAAACACACTTAATGTAATTGAACACAAACATAATGCTAAAATGTTCTACCATATTTTCCGGACCATAGGGTGCACCGGATTATAAGGCGCATTGCCGATAAATGGTCTATTTTCTATCTTTTTTCATATATATAAGGCGCACCGGATTATAGGGCGCATTAAAGGAGTCATATTCTATTTTTTTTTTTCCTAAATGTAAAAGACTTCCTTGTGGTCTACATTATTATTACTATTATTATTATTATTATTATTATTATTATTATTATTATTATTATAGAGGTTTATTTGAAATAGGGACAGATACAAAAACATAGACATCTGAAACAGTTATCCAATGTATGCATCATAGTGTTTGTAGCCAAAGCTAATTTACAACACTTGTCCCCAACAACAACAACACAGATCCAACATCATTAAAATAGGAAAATAAAAAATAGAATAAGGCAAAGATGAGTCGATAATAATGATAATAGAAATAATACAGACAAAGTGCAGACTAGATAAAAACCAATTAGTAAAAATTAGTAAAAACTAAACATGGGAACACGATTGTTGCTCAACTAGCCATAATTTTGTTTGTTTTTTGAAAGTGACAAGTGCAGGTATACTTTTCAAAGTAAAGAGTTCCATAGTTGTGGTCCTTTTATTGAAAAGGCAGTCTGGGCAAAAGATGTTCTACGGAATGGAACGCAACAGTTGGCTTTTGACATAACATGTGATGGTGGTTCTTTGGTCAAAATGTTGCATAGATAGTGTTTTAAAGATCATCTTCAAGCCGCTTTCTGACAGTTGCTTTAGGATGCGCTGTTTTGTGGGCGGTCTTATTTATGTGGCTCACCTTCGGCAGCATCTTCTCCCCGTCATCTTTGTTTAGCGGTGTAGCGTGCAAGGACAGGAGTGGAAGAAGTGTCAAAAGATGTAGCTAACTGTTTTAATGACATTCAGACTTTACTTCGATCAATAACGGAGCAGCATCTCCTCATCTGGAAACCGGAAATGTGTCCCGTTAAAAACCGTCCGACCAGAACTCTAATAACTAATGTTCCTTGGGCGAATAATGTATACTCACTACACCGGTATGTTTTAGCGCTTCCATGGTGAGTTTACTGAAGGATATAAGTAATAACTTTACACTACTTTATATTAGAAATGGCAACAGCGTAGGATGAATGTCACATAACAAGAAGATAGAGAAAAAGAAGAAGCTTATAGACTACGGTGTCGGCACGACTACAAAGGCGGGCGCACGCAATTTTTCAGGACTTATGCAGATCCCAAATACAGATCAGCAGGTACCAGAAAGTAAGAAAAGTTGCTTTTACATATTATTGTGAAACAAAACGCCAGATCATGTCTTACCTTATACACACACTATAATAATACCCGACAATCCATCAAGCGGTGCAGCTTCATAGCTTACCAAAGTCATACAAAAACATTATGATAGATTTTTGAGCGCCGTGTGTAATGTTCTATATTTTCAATGGAACATATAAAATGTTGGTGTTGTTTACTTGAGTCATATTGCCGTCATATTGCCATCATATTGCAGTCTACACGTATCTCTTATGTTTGGCTGCCATCTACTGGTCACACTTATCATTACAGCATGTACCAAATAAAATTGCTTCGAGGTGGGTAAGCAAAACCAGAATATTTCCGTACATTAGGCGCACCGGGATATAAGGCGCACTGTTGAGTTTTGAGGGGAAAAAAAAGGATTTTAAGTGCGCCTTATAGTCCGGAAAATACGGTAATGATATTATTACTGCAAAAAGGTATATATATAAATTAAAAACTTGATGAGTGTAGTTTTTTTGCTGCAACTTTTGAAATGGCCGGGCTGGAAGTAACATAAGTGTGGGGTGTCGTAAAGCAGAGGGAAATTATTGTTTTTTTTCTCTCGATCATTTACTGAAGTTTTCATTAAAATGCACTTTTTGGGTTATGTTGCTAACAGACAGACAGACAAACCCTGGCGAAAACACAACCTCTTTGGTCCGTGTACTGCAAGGAAAAGCCGCCGCCTTCATCTGGAGCGTTTCCAAGGCGACACATAAAGCCTGTCAGAAGTTGTGATGTTTTAAACCCACAATTTTTTACAGTAACATTGAATCAACACGTGGTTTGAATGGATTTGTTATGCATGTTTGAAGTAGGAAATATGCCAGGCGGCACTGCGGACAAAAAAGAATAAAATTAGTGACGCTGCACTGCGGAGAACACAAGTAATATGAGAAGCTACTTGTTGAACCAATATCCGGGAAATATAAATTGGTGAGATATTAACATTATTAAACGTTAAATTGTCAGGTTACTTTTCCGAGAACTCAGCACAGATCTGAAAAAACGAATCATTGACTTGAACAAGTCAATAATGAACCAATAATGGCATTTTTTGTCATCCCCTTTATTTAGAAAAGTACCAAAATATATTTTGGTACCGGCACCAACACTACACATATATATATATATATATATATATATATATATATATATATATATATATATATATATATATATATATATATATATATATATATATATATATATATATATATATATATATATATATATATATATATATATATATACACACTACCGTTCAAAAGTTTGGGGTCACATTGAAATGTCCTTATTTTTGAAGGAAAAGCACTGTACTTTTCAATGAAGATAACTTTAAACTTGTCATGTCTGTGTGATCATGTTTTGTTTTAGTCATGTTCGGTTTTGTTTTTGGACTTTTTGTGCACTTTTATTTGTCACCATAGCAACCATTAGTTTCACCTGGTTCACATTGTCATGTCACGCACCTGTTTCACGTTTTGAGTCACGCACCTGTTTTCACTGATCATGTCACTATTTAAATCTGTCTGTTTCTGTTGTTCGTCCTGGCGACATCACATTCATGCTCCACACTCTCGACACATCCTTATGATCCATGCTGCTCTTTTTTATGCCCCTCTTCTCATGCCAAGTAAGTTTTTGTTTGATAGTTTTTGTGCCCTTGTGCAAGTCTTTTGTTTTGTATAGCCAAGTTGGTCACCTACGCTGTGAGCGCCGTTTGTTTGCACCTTTTTGATTAATTAAAATAAACATGTATTTAAATTCACGTCTCGCACGCGCCAATTTGCCGTTGCCTTCTGGGAGAACAAACCACGCCAAGGACCAAGTCGTGACAAAACTAGTCTTAACTTTAAAGAAATACACTCTATACATTGCTAATGTGGTAAATGACTATTCTAGCTGCAAATGTCTGGTTTTTGGTGCAATATCTACATAGGTGTATAGAGGCCCATTTCCAGAAACTATCACTCCAGTGTTCTAATGGTACAATGTGTTTACTCATTGGCTCAGAAGGCTAATTGATGATTAGAAAACCCTTGTGCAATCATGTTCACACATCTGAAAACAGTTTAGCTCGTTACAGAAGCTACAAAACTGACCTTCCTTTGAGCAGATTGAGTTTCTGGAGCATCACATTTGTGGGGTCAATTAAACGCTCAAACTGACCAGAAAAAGAGAACTTTCATCTGAAACTCGGCAGTCTATTCTTGTTCTTAGAAATGAAGGCTATTCCACAAAATTGTTTGGGTGACCCCAAACTTTTGAACGGTAGTGTATGTGCGTGTGTGTATATACAGGACTGTCTCAGAAAATTTGAATATTGTGATAAAGTTCTTTATTTTCAGTAATGCAAATAAAAAAACAAAAATATCATACATTCTGGATTCATTACACATCAACTGAAATATTGCAAGCTTTTTATTATTTTAATATTGCTGATTATGGCATACAGCTTAAGAAAACTCAAAAATACTATCTCAAAAAATTAGAATATTTCCTCAGAACAAGTTAAAAAAAAAGATTTATAACAGCAAAACAAAATCAAACATTTTAAAATGTCAATAAATGCACTTAGTACTTGGTTGGGAATCCTTTTGCACGGATTACTGCACCAATGCGGCGTGGCATGGAGGCAATCAGCCTGTGGCATTGCTGAGGTGTTATGGATGCTTCAATAGCGGCCTTTAGCTCATTTGCATTATTGGGTCTGGTGCCTTTCAGCTTCCTCTTCACAATACCCCACAAATTCTTTATGGGGTTCAGGTCAGGGGAGTTGGCAGGCCAATCGAGGACAGTAATGCCATGGTCAGTACACCAGTTACTGGTGGTTTTGGCACTGTGGGCAGATGCCAGATCATGCTGGAAAATGAAATCATTATCTCCATAGAGCTTTTCAACAGATGGAAGCATGTAGTGCTCTAAAATCTCTAGAAGCGTCTGACTTGGGCTATGGAAAAGAAGCACTGGACAGTTGCAGAGTGGTCCAGAGTCCTGTGAGTAAACACATTGTACCATTAGAACACTGGAGTGATAGTTTCTGGAAATGGGCCTCTATACACCTATGTAGATATTGCACCAAAAACCAGACATTTGCAGCTAAAATACTCATTTACCACATTAGCAATGTATAGAGTGTATTTCTTTAAAGTTAAGACTAGTTTAAAGTTATCTTCATTGAAAAGTACAGTGCTTTTCCTTCAAAAATAAGGACATTTCAATGTGACCCCAAAATTTTGAACGGTAGTGTATATATGCGTATGTATGTGTGTATATATATATATATATATATATATATATATATATATATACATATATATATATATATATATATATATATATATATATATATATATGCATATGTATGTCTGTGTATATATATATATGTGTATGTATGTATGTATGTATGTATACCGGTATATATATATATATATATATATATATATATATATATATATATATATATATATATATATATATATATATATATATATATATATATATATATATATATATATATACACTACCGTTCAAAAGTTTGGGGTCACCCAAACAATTTTACTATTCCACAAAATTGTTTGGGTGACCCCAAACTTTTGAATATATATATATATACAGTGGGGCAAAAAAGTATTTAGTCAGCCACCCATTGATTGTCAATGGGTGATTGACTAAATACTTTTTTGCCCCACTGTATAATACCTTTACACCCCTAGCCTAGTATTGTATATTGTGATCAAAGTGTACAAACTTTTTCTCAAATATGGACTTTTGTCAGGGCTGGAACCCATTATTCATCTCTTCTTATGGAGGAATTGGCTTCAATATTGGAACTTTTCCAAGTTTGTAAATGGAGGTTCCACCTTATTACCAGCCAGTCATACACATAATGTCCTCTCAAACCATGGACATGACCTGTCTCGTTCCCACGTTAAAAACACAACTACTACACTGCCTTCATTCATCTACTCGCACGTCTGCCCGAGTTTGTCCTCCACTTTTTGTCCGGACTGTTGCGTATTTTCTTGAAACGGCTTTGTTATTGTGGTCCTTATCACTGGTGTGGACAAACGCTGCCATCAAAAGGAGCCCTTGTTTCCATTTATCTCTTCAGTTCAACAGGAGCATGCTTTTGTGTGTGTGCTGCACAGCTCAGTCCAACATGCACAGTTGAGCATTTCCTCCCTGTCATTTTAGGCCCGAGGTACACATAAAGAGAGATGTGTTATTTTTTTCTTCTTGGCCTGTTCCTAATTAAAAGGGCTGCGGTAAACACGGGGTGTAATCGGAGCGGCGAGCTGGCTTATATCGAGATAGGTTTTTGCGCGTCCACAGTTTTCAGTGGGACTGTTTTCTTTGGAGTGCCACAACATAAAGAGGCCCTGTGCAGGAGTCAGTAGAACACGGCTGTGGGTGGAGAATCATTTGAATGGAGAATAATGAAAGGTTTGGGAAAGGGTTTTTTTGGGGGGGTGGTGTAAAATAAAGATGAAGGCATGGATGTTGAAGATTTTTAGGGGAACATGTTTTAATGCAATTATGTTTTTTTTTAACACAGAGAATGGAGCCGATATGTTTTCATGTGGACTAGGGTTGTACGGTATACCGGTATTAAATGGTAAATGGTAAATGGGTTATACTTGTATAGTGCTGTGACAGTCTCTCTCTGCCGGGGTTCCATGGACCACCAAGGACTGACATGACTGCAAGCAGTTTGTGACTTTGTTTATTTTTCAATAGTACTCAGTCTCTGGTAAGAGTGTTAAAGTTGTTTAAACGGGCACCCTCAGTGTGACCTGTATGGCTGTTGAACAAGTATGCCTTGCAGTCACTTATGTGTGTCTGCAGAAGCCGCATACAACATGCGACTGGGCTGGCAAGCTGTTTGTACAGGTTGTAGAGGGCGCTAAAGGGAGTGCCATCATAGCACACCCTTATTATTGTTGTTTGGGTGAAAATCAGCAGACATTCGAGAGAATAGTTGCTCTGAAATTCAGGAGTCTCCCGGAAAAATTGGGAGGGTTGGCAAGTGTGACGCTGTCAAGCGGCATTCATATAAAACTCGCGGGCCGCACTAACATTAAATTTTCATATTAGGGTGCGGGCCGCGTGTCTGAGACCCCTAGTTTATACATAGCACAAAGCAAAAAAAAACTTTGTGTGCAGTGTTATTTCATTTTAAATTTCAAAAGAGTTTTGTGGCTCCCATTGTTTTCTTTATTTTGTGAAACGGCTATTATGTTTTTTTTTAAACACAGAGAATGGAGCCGATATGTTTTCATGTGGACTAGGGTTGTACGGTATACCGGTATTAAATGGTAAATGGTAAACGGGTTATACTTGTATAGTGCTGTGACAGTCTCTCTCTGTCGGGGTTCCATGGACCACCAAGGACTGACATGACTGCAAGCAGTTTGTGACTTTGTTTATTTTTCAATAGTACTCAGTCTCTGGTCGGGTCTCTTTTCAGCTCCTTCCTCTTCCACTGCTCGCTCTTCCGGTCGCTTTTCAGCCTCCAACGTCGTCGTCTGTCCCTCGCTCTCTAATGATTTCATGTGCTCGCGTCTCTCCAGCTCCTTCTGTCCCGTCGTTCTCGGCTGCCGCCCTTTTACACACTGGAAGGGGATTACACAATTGTGCGCAACCGGGCGATCCACGCAACTGATGTTTATTACGGCGACGATCCCGGTGCGCCCCGCCTCGCCGCTGGCCCGCCGGCCACGCCTCCTTGCCATCATTTCGGGGTCGGCCCCGGCGTGCCCCGCCTCGCTGTCGGTCTGCCGCCCTCGCCTCCCCACAAGCGCTTTTCTACCTTCAAGGTACTCAAAGCCCTTTGACACTATTTCCACATTCACCCATTCACACACACATTCACACACTGATGGCGGGAGCTGCCATGCAAGGCCCTAACCCGGGGGTCGGCAACCCGCGGCTCTAGAGCCGCATGCGGCTCTTTAGCGCCACCCTAGTGGCTCTCTGGAGATTTTTCAAAAATGTATGAAGAATGGAAAAAGATGAGGGGGAAAAAAATCTATTTTTTTGTTTTAGTATGGTTTCTGTAGGAGGACAAACATGACACAAACCTCCCTAATTGTTATAAATCACACTGTTTATGTTAAATATGCTTCACTCATTCGAGTATTTGGCGAGCGCCGTTTTGTCCTACTTATTTTGGCGGTCCTTGAACTCACCGTATAGTTTCTTTACATGTATACATTTCTCCGACTTTCTAGGACGTGTTTTATGCCACTTTTTCTGTCTCATTTTGTCCACCACACTTTTAACGTTGTGCATGAGTGCACAAAGGTGAGTTTTGTTGATGTTATTGACTTGTGTGGAGTGCTAATCAGACATATTTGGTCACTGCATGCCTGCAAGCTAATCGATGCTAACATGCTATTTAGGCTAGCGATATGTACATATTGCATCATTATGCCTCATTTGTAGCTATATTTGAGCTCATTTAGTTTCCTTTAAGTCATCTTAATTAAATTTATATCTCATGACACATGTAATATGGCTTTTAATTTTTTGCGGCTCCAGACAGATTTTTTTTTGTATTTTTGGTCCAATATGGCTCTTTCAACATTTTGGGTTGCCGACCCCTGCCCTAACCTAACCACGACCCATCAGGAGCAAGGGTGAAGTGTCTTGCTCAAGGACACAACGGACGTGGCTAGGGTGGTAGAAGCTGGGGATCGAACCAGGAACCCTCAGGTTGCTGGCACGGCCACTCTTCCAACCGCGCCACGTCATCTCCAAGTATAGTACCGCGATACTAATGAATCATATTCGGTACTATGCCGCCTCTAAAAAGTAATTTAAGAATATTTTTCAACATATTGAGCAAAAAGGTCTAATTTTTTTTTCTACCAAGAAAAGTGCACTTGTTATTAGTGAGAATATACTTAATTTAAGGTATTTTTGGGTTCATTGAGGTTAGCCTATTTTACTTGTTTTGGAAAGTCTTGACAAGCCAAATTTTCTTGTTCTATTGGCAGATAATTTTGCGTAGTTCAAGTAAAATACCCCTAATTTTTGTATATTTTTTTTTTCTTGTTTTTGAACACTGACTTTTTGCAGTGTGGATGGGATGGATAGTCATGGTGGAGAGTGGGGGGGGGGGGCGCAAAATATTTCTTCTACCTAGAGGGGGCTTAGCAGAAAATATTTGAGAAGCACTGAGCAAAGCTAAAGTAAGAAAGTTTGATACATTTGTGAGAGTATAAGAAGTCATAAACTCTCAACATATTATATGCACTGCAAAAACTGAAATCTAAGTAAGATGAAATATCTCAAATAAGGGTGATATTTGCTTATTTTCTGTCTGATAAGATAATTCTTCTCACTAAGCAGATTTTATGTTAGAGTGTTTTACTTGTTTTAAGGGTTTTGGTCCTAAATGATCTCAGTAAGATATTACAGCTTGTAGCTGAGATTTAAAGGCCACTACTACCAGATTTAAAAGCCACTACTACCAACCACGCAGTCTGATAGTTTATATATCAATGATGAAATCTTAACATTGCAACACATGCCAATACGGCCGGGTTAACTTATAAAGTGCAATTTTAAAATTCCCGCCACACTTCCGGTTGAAAAACTCCTTTGGATATGATTTATGCGCGTGACGTCACAAAAGCAACGGAAGTGGTTGGACCCCATCGGACCCGATACAAAAACCTCTTGTTTTCTTCGACAAAATTCCACAGTATTCTGGACATCTGTGTTGGTGAATCTTTTGCAATTTGTTTAATGAACAATGGAGGCTGCAAAGAAGAACGTTGTAGGTGGGATCGATCGGTGTCTTAGCGGCTAAGTACAATACTTACAGCAACACAACAAGGACTACTTACCCTGATAGCAGACGTCTAGCCGATGCTTGCCGTCAAACCCACGGATGAAGTCCTTCGTCGCGCCGTTGATCGCTGGAATGCAGGTGAGCACGGCTGTTGATGGGAAGATGAGGGCTGGCTGGCGTAGGTGGAGCGCTAATGTTTTATCATAGTTCTGTGAGGTCCGGTTGCTAAGTTGCTAAATTAGCCTTAGCGTTGTTAGCAACAGCATTTTTAAGCCTTACCAGGCTGAGAATTTTTAACCGTGTAGTTACATGTACATGGTTTAATAGTATTGTTGGTCTTCTGTCTATCCTTCCAGTCAGGGGTTTATTTATTTTGTTTCTATCTGCATTTGAGAACGATGCTATCACGTTAGCTCAGTAGCTAAGTGTGTCACCGATGTATTGTCTTGGAGATAAAAGTCACATTATATATGTCCATTTCGCGTGCTCGACTCTCATTTTCAAGAGGATATAGTATCCGAGGTGGTTTAAAATACAAATCCGTGATCCACAATAGAAAAAGGAGAGAGTACATAGTTCTGTGAGGTCCGGTTGCTAAGTTGCTAAATTAGCCTTAGCCTCGTTAGCAACAGCATAGTTAAAGGCCTACTGAAATGAAATGTTTTTATTTAAACGGGAATAGCAGATCCATTCTATGTGTCATACTTGATCATTTCGCGATATTGCCATATTTTTGCTGAAAGGATTTAGTATATAGAACAACGACGATAAAGATCGCAACTTTTGGTATCTGATAAAAACAACCCTTGCCCCTACCGGAAGTAGCGTGACGTCACAAGACAAAGGATTCCTCACAATTCCGCTTTGTTTACAATGGAGCGAGAGACATTCGGACCGAGAAAGCGACGATTACCCCATTAATTTGAGCGAAGATGAAAGATTTGTGGATGAAGAACTTTAGAGTGAAGGACTACAGTGTAGTGCGGAGTGTATCTTTTTTCGCTCTGACCGTAACTTAGGTACAAGCTGGCTCATTGGATTCCACACTCTCTCCTTTTTCTATTGGGGATCACGGATTTGTATTTTAAACCACCTCAGATACTATATCCTCTTGAAAATGAGAGTCGAGAACGCGAAATGGACATTCACAGTGACTGAACATGTAACTACACGGTTAATAATTTTCAGCTTTGCGAAGCTAAAAAAATAAATAGAAGCTAAGTTATCTACAGAGCTAACGTGATAGCAGGCTCAAATGCAGATAGAAACAAAATGTAAAAAAACCCTGACTGGAAGGATAGACAGAAGATCAACAATACTATTAAACCATGAACATGTAAATACACGATTAATAATTTTCAGCTTGGCGAAGCTAAAAAAATATAAGCTAACTTAGCTACGGAGCTAACGTGATAGCATCAGTCTCAAATGCAGATAGAAACTAAAGTAAAAAGAGTCGGCAAGAAACATATATTTCCCCAAAGTTACGTACGTGACATGCACATATCGACACGCACGTACGGGCAAGCGATCAAATGTGTTAGGATCCGCTGCTCGGATCACAATTTGTTTACACTTTAGCGTCACGTGTTTGTTTCTGTTGCCATGACTGCAGATTTTACTCACCTGCCTCTGATCAGCGTCGGGACGCGCACCTGTTGCCCGAGCACTGATCAGAGGGCTATTTAGTCTTTGCCCGGGCCTCACTCGGCCTGGCTTCCTAATTTGCTTTCATGCAACAAGTTACGACCACTTTGTTTCCTGCTAGCTCTCATGCTACATTATTTTGCTTGCTAGCTCCCACGCTAGTCGTTTTTGTTTCTACCTTAAGTGCTATGAGCACGGTTTTGTTTGTTCAAATATTATTTATTTCTTAAATAAATCATTCTTACCTGCAAGCTGTGTCCGAAGCCCGTCTGCATTCCTGGGAGAACAACACCCGCATCACCATGCGACCAGGTTGTCACAGTAGGAAGCCAGCAAGAAGAAGTTCTCCCGCAGCGAGCACGTCGGAGGAGCTGGACGAAGGTACGTGGGAGGTGTTGCGAGCGATGGAAGCCGAGACGCTTCGCTATTCGACGGAGGAGAGGTCGACTCTCATGTGGGGAGCTGGAGGCTCTCTTATCCCCATCGACTCCCTCTGGTCGGAAGACATCGCCGCTACACCGCAGTACCGGGCGCGCCGGCAAAGACGGAAGCCGGCCAGAAGGTCCTTCCCTCGCCGTCAAGACGCGCCGCTCCCGCAAGCTCCTCCCCCGGACCGAAGCAAGCTACAAGCTTCCCAAGCTTCCCCTCAGATGTTTGGCAACCCTATCGACCACTTTGCCAAACATTTCACCAATTGGGCTGTCAGTCAGCTGGAGACCCACACGGATGACGTCATCCCGCCCACTGTGGATGACGTCAGAGACGAATATTTTTTTTAAAATTCTTCTGCTCCCTTTTGTCAGCCACCTCCTAGTGACTTTAATTCTGCAATAAAACATTATCAGGACATTTTTTTAAGGACTAAATCTAGTCAGTCCCAGTCTCAAGTGGGGGGTGACAATAGACATTTTGGACAATTTAGAGGAGAGGATTCTACCCTCCCCCTGACCACCCTCCACCCACCCTTGAAGACGGTTCCAATCCGCAAGGAACGCGTCTGGGATCCGCTTTTTGAGGGGGGGGCTAGTACTGGGAGCTGTGCGAGTGGGGTGGCACAACGGCGTGCTAAGCCGCAACCTCCTGCTCGGCCACCGCCACCTGTCCTTCGGCGGGCTGAGCCACAACCTCCTGCCCGGCCGCCACCACCGGTTTTTCGGCCTGCTAAGCCGCAACCGCCAGCTAGGCCACCTGCACCTCGACTGGTTCTCACACCAGTACCTGCACCTCGGCTGGTTCCCACACCAGTACCTGCACCTCGGCTGGTTCCCACACCAGTACCTGCTCCACGGCTGGTCCCCGCACCAGTACCTGCACCACGACTGGTCCCCGCACCAGTACCTGCACCACGACTGGTTCTCGCACCAGTACCTGCACCACGACTGGTTCTCGCACCAGTACCTGCACCACGACTGGTTCTCGCACCAGTACCTGCACCACGACTGGTTCTCGCACCAGTACCTGCACCACGACTGGTTCTCGCACCAGTACCTGCACCACGACTGGTTCTCGCACCAGTACCTGCACCACGACTGGTTCTCGCACCAGTACCTGCACCACGACTGGTTCTCGCACCAGCACCGGCTGCCACGACAGCGACTCCGGCTGCCACGACAGCGACTCCTGCTGCCACGACAGCGACTCCTGCTGCCACGACAGCGACTCCTGCTGCCACGACAGCGACTCCTGCTGCCACGACAGCGACTCCTGCTGCCACGACAGCGACTCCGGCTGCCACGACAGCGACTCCTGCTGCCACGACAGCGACTCCTGCTGCCACGACAGCGACTCCGGCTGCCACGACAGCGACTCCGGCTGCCACGACAGCGACTCCCACGGCGACATCTCAGCGACCTCGAGTGGTCCGGCGGCGCAAGCGGAAAGCAGGTCCCCGCATGCAGCCCTCGAGGACTCAGAGGCTGCTGAGATTCTGGTGCCACTCACGCCCACCTTCTCGGCGGCCACGAATGTGGCCTTACCGTGGTCGCCCGCCTCGCCCGCCTCGCCCGCCTCGCCCGCCTCGCCCGCCTCGCCAGCGGCGGCGTTCCATTCGCCGCTGCCACCTGACCCTTCCCCGGTGGATTCGGGGACACGTGGCCTGGCGACCCACCACCAAGTCACCCCCCCGCCCGCCCTTGACTCGTGAACTTTTTGCTTTTTTTTTTTTTTTCGGGTTCCAGTTGTTTTTTTTGTTTTTTTTTCAAGGGACATCTGGAATCTGTCCTTTTAGGGGGGGGTACTGTTAGGATCCGCTGCTCGGATCACAATTTGTTTACACTTTAGCGTCACGTGTTTGTTTCTGTTGCCATGACTGCAGATTTTACTCACCTGCCTCTGATCAGCGTTCGGGACGCGCACCTGTTGCCCGAGCACTGATCAGAGGGCTATTTAGTCTTTGCCCGGGCCTCACTCGGCCTGGCTTCCTAATTTGCTTTCATGCAACAAGTTACGACCACTTTGTTTCCTGCTAGCTCTCATGCTACATTATTTTGCTTGCTAGCTCCCACGCTAGTCGTTTTTGTTTCTACCTTAAGTGCTATGAGCACGGTTTTGTTTGTTCAAATATTATTTATTTCTTAAATAAATCATTCTTACCTGCAAGCTGTGTCCGAAGCCCGTCTGCATTCCTGGGAGAACAACACCCGCATCACCATGCGACCAGGTCGTCACAAAATGTTTGGAAGCCAAAGCTGTACTCACCGTAGTGCGTCTGCTATCCTGCTCAAAACACAACACAACCTCCTGGTGTTGGTGTTGCTACAGCCAGCCGCTAATACACCGATCCCACCTACAACTTTCTTCTTTGCAGTCTTCATTGTCCATTAAACAAATTGCAAAAGATTCACCAACACAGATGTCCAGAATACTGTGGAATTTTGTCGAAGAAAACAGAGGTATTTGAATTGGGTCCAAACACTTCCCTTGACCTCGTGACGTCACGCGCATACGTCATCATACCGCAACGTTTTCAAGCGGAAGTTTCCCGGGAAGTTTAAAATGTCACTTTATAAGTTAACCCGGCCGTATTGGCATGTGTTGCAATGTTAAGATTTCATCATTAATATATAAACTATCAGACTGCGTGGTCGGTAGTAGTGGCTTTCAGTAGGCCTTTAAGCCTTACCAGGCTGAGAATTTTTAACCGTGTAGTTACATGTCCATGGTTTAATAGTATTGTTGGTCTTCTGTCTATCCTTCCAGTCAGGGGTTTATTTCTTTTGTTTCTATCTTCATTTGAGAACGATGCTATCACGTTAGCTCAGTAGCTAAGTGTGTCACCGATGTATTGTCTTGGAGATAAAAGTCACTTTAAATGTCCATTTCGCGTGCTCGACTCTCATTTTCAAGAGGATATAGTATCCGAGGTGGTTTAAAATACAAATCCGTGACCCACAATAGAAAAAGGAGAGAGTGTGGAATCCAATGAGCCAGCTTGTACCTAAGTTACGGTCAGAGCGAAAAAAGATACGTCCATCACTGCCTCTCAAGTCCTTCACTGTAACGTTCCTCATCTACGAATCTTTCATCCTCGCTCAAATTAATGGGGTAATCGTCACTTTCTCGGTCCGAATCTCTCTCGCTCCATTGTAAACAATGGGGAATTGTGAGGAATACTAGCTCCTGTGACGTCACGCTACTTCCGGTACAGGCAAGGCTTTTTTTTATCAGCGAGCAAAAGTTGCGAACTTTATCGTCAATTTTCTCTACTAAATCCTTTCAGCAAAAATATGGCAATATCGCGAAATGATCAAGTATGACACATAGAATGGATCTGCTATTCCCGTTTAAATAAATAAAAATCATTTCAGTAGGCCTTTAATGACCTATATTGAGTAAAACATGCTTGAAACTAGAATATCAACTGTTGCAAAGCGGTGTCATCAACACTCTCAAGTATAAAACTACTTTTTTAAAGTAATAATTTCTTACTTCAAGCATTAAAACAAAAAATCATGATGCCGAGCGCATATCATTATGTCAAGATAATGGCACTAGCATTTACTTAATTTAAGAATATTTTTCAACATATCGAGCAAAAAGGTCACTTTTTTTTTTCTACCAAGAAAAGTGCACTTGTTATTAGTGAGAATATACTTATTTTAAGGTATTTTTGGGTTCATTGAGGTTAGCTAATTTTACTTGTTTTGGAAAGTCTTGACAAGCCAAATTTTCTTGTTCTATTGGCATATAATTTTGCTTAGTTCAAATAAAATACCTCTAATTTTTCTATTTTTTTTTCTTGTTTTTGCATTGTACTGTGTATGCCAGGGAAGAGCGGCAGGTTGTGTGATGCAACTTTCCAAAATGCTTTTGTCATGGGGCCAATACGACACGGTTTTTAATGCGTTCTTAGACGGTATTCAGGGACCCTTTTACCCTCTTCTTGTCTTCCCTCTCGAGAGCTGTTAGACATCTTCCATTATTTCTCATCAGCGTTGATTGCTGGGTCTTACAGCCCCCAGAAAGCGGACCCAACTGTTTTCCCAACCCTGTCACAGGTTATACAAAGAACTCGCCCTCTGAGGTCGCCAGTGCTGACAGGCCGGGATGTTCACTGAAAAGAAAATCTTTTTTTTGTTTTGTTGCCGAGGACAGAAAAGAGTGAACCAGGTGTGATGCTCCCTCCCCTCTTTCTTCTTTGGACTCTCCACAGTCTATTTCTGTGTTGTTTTTCTAGCAGGGTCATGCCTGAGAGCAGGGCGCAGTCATCGGGTGTAATTGAGCCAGGCTCCCTCCCCTTTAATCAAACGGATCGGGGGAGAGGTAAAAAAAAAAAAAAAGGGAACACTCGCGCCTTTCTTCGATCACAGCCCGGGCGCTCCTGAAATCAGTCCCAGATGAAGGCTTTCCTGCGGCGATTAGGCGCAGCTGCAAAGCATGCAAGAAGTCAAAACCCACGAAAGTTTGACCTTGCTTCCTTCGAGAAAAACAACACTTTCTTTCCTTGTTAGTGAACCGGTGCAGGAAGACAACATTGCACTCCTTTAGGTTGGACGTGGCTCTTGGGGGATGGGATGGCAAATATGTGACCGCTCACGCTCCGTCTAAGAACCCGAACTCTGTGTTCTGACAGATCAATCATGAGGTCCGGAATCTGTTAGCCATTTGAGGGTTTCGGCTTGGGGTTCAGTGGAAAAGGGGGCTGGAGGAGGACATCCTGAAACACATTTGTTAATGGTGCCATGTTGTATTATTACTACCAGCAGAGTGTGGGACGTCCCACAGTGGTGTCTTGGAAGCATAGGCGCCGATCTATATTTCTGCGAGTGGGTGCTCGGTGTGTGTGTGTTAGTGTTGTGCCCATACCAATATTTTGGTACCGGTACCAAAAGTATTTTGGTACTTTTCGGTATTTTTCTAAATAAAGGGGACCACAAAAAATGTCATTATTGGCTTTGTTTTAACCAAAAAAATCTTAGGGTACATTACACATATGTTTCTTATTGCAAATAAATAGTGAACACACTACACAACTTGTCTTTTAGTAGTAAGTAAACAAAGGCTCCTAATTTAACTGCTGACATATGCAGCAACATATTGTGTCATTTATCATTCTATTATTTTGTCAACATTATTAAAGGCCTACTGAAATGAATTTTTTTTATTTAAACGGGGATAGCAGATCTATTCTATGTGTCATACTTGATCATTTCGCGATATTGCCATATTTTTGCTGAAAGGATTTAGTATAGAACAACGACGATAAAGATTGCAACTTTTGGTATCTGATAAAAAAAAGGCTTGCACCTACCGGAAGTAGCGTGACGTAGTCAGTTGAACATATACGCAAAGTTCCCTATTGTTTACAATGATGGCCGCATGAAGTGAGAGAGATTCGGACCGAGAAAGCGACAATTTCCCCATTAATTTGAGCGAGGATGAAAGATTTGTGGATGAGTAAAGTGCAAGTGAAGGACTAGTGGGGAGTTGAAGCTATTCAGATAGGGAAGATGCTGTGAGAGCCGGGGGTGACCTGATATTCAGCTGGGAATGACTACAACAGTAAATAAACACAAGACATATATATACTCTATTAGCCACAACACAACCAGGCTTATATTTAATATGCCACAAATTAATCCTGCATAAAAACACCTGCGTGTTTGTTATGCTAGCTCCTAGCTCCTCTGCTAGCTCCTAGCTCCATAGAACACGCCAATACAATTCAAACACCTGATCAACACACACAATCACTCAGCCCAAAAGACCGTTTACCTAACCCAAGGTTCATAAAGCTTATATATTTTTTAAAAGTTACGTACGTGACGCGCACATACGGTCAAGTTATCGAATGTTTAGCAGCCAAGGCTGCATACTCACGGTACCTGATATTCAGCTGGGAATGACTACAACAGTAAATAAACACAAGACATATATATACTCTATTAGCCACAACACAACCAGGCTTATATTTAATATGCCACAAATTAATCCTGCATAAAAACACCTGCGTGTTTGTTATGCTAGCTCCTAGCTCCTCTGCTAGCTCCTAGCTCCATAGAACACGCCAATACAATTCAAACACCCGATCAACACACACAATCACTCAGCCCAAAAGACCGTTCACCTAACCCAAGGTTCATAAAGCTTATATATTTTTAAAAAGTTACGTACGTGACGCGCACGTACGGTAGGTACGTGTTATGCTAGCTCCTAGCTCCTCTGCTAGCTCCTAGCTCCATAGAACACGCCAATACAATTCAAACACATGATCAACACACACAATCACTCAGCCCAAAAGACCGTTCACCTAACCCAAGGTTCATAAAGCTTATATATTTAAAAAAAGTTACGTACATACGCAAAAAAAAGCCAAAGCTGCATACTCACAGTAGCACGTCTGCGTCTTTGTCATCCAAATCAAAGTAATCCTGGTAAGAGTCTGTGTTGTCCCAGTTCTCTACAGGCGTCTGTGTATCCAAATCAAAAGTCCTCCTGGTTAGAGTCTCTGTTATCCGAGTTCTTCCATCTTGACTGCATCTTTCGGGAATGTAAACAAAGAAGCGCCGGCTGTGTACTGTTGTGGCTGACTACGTTCGAAAAATACGTCCATTTCGCACCGACAACTTTCTTCTTTGCTTGCTCGGCTTCCTTCTCCATAATGCAATGAACATGATTGAAACAGATTCACGAACACAGATGTCCAGAATACTGTGGAATTATGAAATGAATACAGAGCTTTTTCGTATCGGCTTCAATGTGGAAGGCATACCCGTGTTCGTCGGGCCACGTCACGCGCATACGTCATCCTCAGAGGCGTTTCGAACCGGAAGTTTAGCGGCAAATTTAAAATGTCACTTTATAAGTTAACCCGGCCGTATTGGCATGTGTTATAATGTTAAGATTTCATCATTGATATATAAACTATCAGACTGCGTGGTCGGTAGTAGTGGGTTTCAGTAGGCCTTTAAGTACAAATGGTAGAAAATGAATTATTCATCCACTTGTTCATGTTCTGTTAATATCTGCTTACTTTCTCTTTTAACATGTTCTATCTACACTTCTGTTAAAATGTAATAATCACTTATTCTTCTGTTGTTTGATACTTTACATTAGTTTTGGATGATACCACGAATTTGGGTATCAATCCGATACCAAGTAGTTACAGGATCATACATTGGTCATATTCAAAGTCCTCATGTGCCCAGGGACATATTTCCTGAGTTTATAAAAATAATATAAAATTTTTTTAAAAACGAAAGAAGATGTTTTGATGTTAAAAAATAGCGATGTAATCATAGTAGTATTGACTAGATACGCTATTGTACGTGGTATCATTACAGTGGATGTTAGGTGTAGATACACCAATGGCATTTGTTTAAATTGTAGCTGGAAGAGTTGGTGCTGCAGGGATTCTGGGAATTTGTTCTGTAGTGTTTATGTTGTGTTGCGGTGCAATTATTCTCCCAAAATGTGTTTGTCGTTGTTGTTTAGTGTGGTTTCACTATATGGCACATATTTATGACAGTGTTGGCATTGTTTATACTGCCATCCTTAGTGTGACATGTATGGCTGTTGAGTAAGTATGGCCTTCATTCGCTGGTGTGCAGTGTGTTTAAAGTGAAGATGATCGTGTCATCAGTTCGTTATTGGGTACAACGAAATCCTGGTTAGGCTTGGTTAATTATAGACTATATGATTTGTGACTTTGTGATTGTGTAAAACGTACCAAATCCGCCACAAAACTAACAATAAGATTGATTTTTTTTGTAATTGTTTAAAAGATTGAAAGATGCCATCAATCCCACGTGGGTGCTCGGGCCCAATGCTTGGAAGTTTGCTGGCTAACATTGATGCTGGAATCATGCGTCTGTCATGTAGTTTGTGAATGATCTTTTTGTCAATTTAATGGTAACGAACTGATGCTCCAACCAGTACGATTTTGCTTTCTATATCCACTTTTTACATGTAACTTTGCACTTGTAAAATGTAAGAGATACCCCTATATCACAGGGGTGTCAAACTAATTTTAGCTCAGGGGCCGCATGGAGGAAAATCTATTCCCAAGTGGGCCGAAATGGTAAAATCTTGGCATGATAACTTAAAAATAAAGACGCTAAACCAGGGGTCCCCAAACTACGGCCGCATCCGGCCCGCCAGCGTCCAAAATCAGGCCCGCGGGAAGTCCCAAGTATTAAAAAAATATTAAATTAAAAAAATATTATTTCGGACACGTTTCCGACTTATCAGATCGAGGAAAATTATCAGTGGTCTTGTATGTCTTCCATTTTCTGATAATTGCTCCCACAGTTGATTTTTTTCACCCCAAGCTGCTTGCCTATTGTAGATTCACTCTTCCCAGTCTGGTGCAGGTCTACAATTATTTTCCTGGTGTCCTTCGACAGCTCTTCGGTCTTGGCCATAGTGGAGTTTGGAGTCTGACTGTTTGAGGCTGTGGACAGGTGTCATTTATACAGATAACGAGTTCAAACAGGTGCCATTAATCATACTTGCCAACCTTGAGACCTCCGATATCGGGAGGTGGGGGCGGGGGGGCGTTGTCGGGGATGGGGGCGTGGTTAAGTGGAGAGTATATTTACAGCTAGAATTCACCAACTCAAGTATTTTATATATATATATATATATATATATATATATATATATATATATATATATATATATATATATATATATATATATATATATATATATATATATACATGTATGAAATACTTGACTTTTACTGAATTCTAGCTCTATATATATATATATATATATATATATATATATATATATATATATATTTATTTTATTATACGTATAAATAAAATAAATACTTGAACTTCAGTGTTCTGGAGGCTATCCATTAGATGGCAGCATTGTCCTGTTTAACTTCTCCGTTCATGAATGAGTATATCATTTCGGCCACCATGTTCAATGGAGAAGTCTGTTCTACAAAATGTACAGGCAACATACCCCTTCCCCTTCGAACTGTCCTGGATGAACTGAAATTCTTGTTTCCATTCGTTTTGGAACTTGCAAGCGTATTTCTTCATCTTGCTCGTCGACGGCGTCGCCATGTCTGTAACTTCCTCGTTCTTCTGCTTTGTCTCCTTGTTGTGTGCGCAGTTGTGCACTCTACTCTCTAAAAGCCCTAGATGTTATGACGTCATTGGGCAGGCAAGCTGTTTATATTGTGGGAAAGCGGACGTGAGAACAGGCTGTCCCCACTCAGGTCCGCATTAAGCTGGAGGGGGCGTGGCCTCCAGCTCCGGCTGAATACCGGGAGTTTGTCGGGAGAAAATTTCTGGCGGGAGGTTATCGGGAGAGGCGCTGAATACCGGAAGTCTCCCGCTAAAAACGGGAGGGTTGGCAAGTATGCCATTAATACAGGTAACGAGTGGAGGACAGAAGAGCTTCTTAAAGAAGAAGTTACAGGTCTGTGAGAGCCAGAGATCTTCCTTGTTTGAAGTGACCAAATACTTATTTTCCACCATAATTTACAAATAAATTCTTTAAAATTCCTACAATGTGAATTCCTGGATTTTTTTTCACATTCTGTCTCTCACAGTTGAAGTGTACCTATGATGAAAATTACTGACCTCTGTCATCATTTTAAGTGGGAGAACTTGCACAATCGGTGGCTGACTAAATACTTTTTTGCCCCACTGTATATATATATATATGTATATATATATATATATATATATATATATATATATATATATATATATACAGCCCGGCCCCTGGCCAAATTGTTTTAACCCAATGCGGCCCCCGAGTCAAAAAGTTTGGGGACCCCTGCGCTAAACGCTTATGATAACAATATTGCTTATACTTTTTCAGATCATGGGATGTAAATGGAGTATTGTTGGCGTTTTTTTTAAATGTCTTTTCAGAGTCATTTAGATGGATCACCGTATTTTCCAGACTATAAGGCGCACTTAAAATCCTTTTTTCCCCCTCAAAAACTGCGCCTTATAACTCAGTGCGCCTAATGTAAGGAATAATTCTGGTTTTGCTTACCAACCTCGAAGCAATTTTATTTGGTACATGGTGTAATGATAAGTGTGACCAGTAGATGGCAGTCAAACATAAGAGATACGTGTACACTGCACTATGATGGCAATATGACTCAAGTAAAAAACACCGACATTTTATATGTTCCATTGAAAATATAGAACATTACACACGGCGCTCAAAAATCTATCAACGTGTTTTAGTACGACTTTGGTAAGCTATGAAGCCACACCGCTTCATGTGCTTCAACATAGGAGTATTATTATGGTGTATGTATAAGGTAAGACATATTATCTGGCGTTCTGTTTCGCAATATTATGCAAAATAAACTTTTCTTACCTTTTGGTACCTGCTGATCTCTATTTGGGATCGGCATAAATTTGTAGTCTGTGACGACAACTCCAGGTTGTTGTCTTTGTTTTACTTTGGCCAAAAATAGAGCAAACACATTCTGAAAACGTACACATCTCAAATAACCCTCTAGACAAAACACTTCAAGTTTGTTCAAAATTCTGGGGAAAATGGTGCAGTTTCAAAAACACAATGACCTTAGACTTCGTTTCAGTGTATCTACAAAGCCAGGATTAAGTAGGATTAGTCACAGTCTTTCTGGGATTGAACAAAAAGCACAACATGTAAACTCTTCGAGGTATCAAATACCTCCTTCGTCATGTCCACGTATCAATCCAGTGCTAATTGGGGGTTAAATCACCAAAAATTATTCCCGAGCGCGGCCACCGCTGCTGCTCACTGCTCCCCTCACCTCCCAGGGGGGTGATCAAGGGTGATGGGTCAAATGCAGAGAACAATTTCGCCACACCTAGTGTGTGTGTGACAATCATTGGCACTTTAACTTTAACTTAACAAACCGTAAGAAACGGAGGTAAAAACTATTCAAAATGGTTAAGTTCACTTTTCTTGTGTTTGACATGTTGGGGCAACGGTGGTGCCAAATGACCATGTGTTCGAAGCAGAAGACATGAAACGGCAGGTTTTAAGTTTCATGTGGGTCGAGGAGGAGGAGCCACAGTCACCCTTTACTGTGTACCTCTTGCTTGGCCCCGGTATAACCCGTTTGCTTGCCTAACAGAATTGCTATTGTGACATCCAGTGGACACATTTAGTAAAGCAGTTTCTTTTGTAAAAAAAAAAAAAAGATGCAGCTAATTTTAATACTTGGCAAACTCATCACGCAGGCCGGATAGTCAGGCCCGCGGGCCATAGGTTTGACACCCCTGCCTACAACAACATTAAAGTGGACCTATGATGAGTCTATACATTTGACACATTTGCTTGTGATCTACATTATACAGTGCATCTGGAAAGTATTCATAGCACTTCATTTTTTCCACATTTTGTTATGTTACAGCCAATGTTCCCTCTATTTTTCATGTGTGTGAGCAAACGCAAAAACTCCCTGAGCATTCAGTGGAGCCCATGTGAGCAACATCAGACGTGCACACTGTGGCTACACCAGCAGCACACCTGTCCCAAACCTGACTAAATAACAAGTTAAATTTCCATCCATCCATCCATTTTCTACCGCTTGTCCCTTTCGGGGTCGCTGGAGCCTATCTCAGCTGCATTCGGGCGGAAGGCGGGGTACACCCTGGACAAGTCCCCACCTCATCGCAGCTAGGGCCAACACAGATAGACAGACAACATTCTCTTATTATTATAATCAAATGGCAGCAGTCATTTCCATTTCTAATATAAGTGTTTAGGCCCACTTACAATGACAATAACAAAAAATATTGTTTTTCATGAACTGTGTACTTGTATTGTTTGTCTGGGTGGAGGTCCTGCTTTGGAAAAAATGTGTACCCCTTTCAGACATTGCATTTAGTTCCCATTAAAACATTCACATGAGATGTAAGCAGGGGATCATGTGTACATTCCTGCAACTTCCTGTTTGTAAAAAATAGATTTTTATTAGTATTTATTTAATATACTAACAGCATTTCATGATTAATATTTATAAATTAAGATTCCTAATAAATGACACTAGAATAAGCACACATTTGATTGGTAAATCATAGTGTAACGACCTGGTATTACACTTTATGTGTGGTGTTGGAATTGTCCGACTTTTTGTGTGGCTGTAAACGCATCACTGGCTAAGTGCCATATGTGCATGTGTTGGCGCAAGTGAGAAAGAGCGAGCGGCTCATGTTGATATAACAAAGTTGCTTTTGGTCTGGTTTGTACTGCAGGTAATGACCAGTTTTGATAGATATAATTTTTTTTTACCAATGTTTTGGTGATGTGTTTATGGCCGACAATAAAGAGTTTTGCTCACTAAAGTGATGACGGAATTCATGTCCTCAAAGTGTCTCGACAGACGTTACAATATTTGAACAATGATGACGAAAACTGTTTTCTCTGTCGTGTCCGTGTTGTGTCGAAAATTGTTATGCGCTTATTTTTTTATTTGATTTTGTGCGCAGCATAGATTTGCCGTGCGCAGAGGACGCTTGAGCAGTGCGCAATTGCACAGGCGCGCACCTTAGAGGGAACATTGGTTACAGCCCTATTCTAAGATGGAATAAATTCATTGTTGTCCTCAAAATTCTACTGACCATACCCTAAAGCAGGGGTGGGCAAAGTTTTTGGCTCAGGGGCCACATTGGCTTTTGAAATTTGACGGACGGGCCCGGCGAGCACATAATGCATTTCAAAGCATATCACATCTGTTGGAACTAAGAGTAAGAGTAGGCTTCTCAAATATCCGCTATGATAGTCATAATACATCTTTTTTTCAACAATATCATATCAGAACATCAAAGAAACATAAACATGGTATTAAAAGGTTAACACAGGGGTCCCCAAACTACGGATCCGGCCCGCGGGAAGTCCCAAGTTTCCCTTTTCTACCGCTTGTTACTCTCGGTGTCTCCTAGCCGCTCAGGCAAATCATATTAAAAAGGCATTTTCCCATCGATAACGTGACATCATCAGTGGCAAGTGCGTGAGGAATATATGTGTAAATATATAAGTGTGTATATATATACTATATATATACAGGTATATATTTATATGAACATATATATATATATATATATATATATATATATATATATATATATATATATATATATATATATATATATATATATATATATATATATATATATATATATATATATATATATATATATACCGTAATATCCGGACTATAAGCCGCTACTTTTTCCCCTCGTTCTGGTCCCTGCGGCTTATACAAGGGTGCGGCTTATATACGGCCTGTTCTTCTCCGACACCGACGAAGAGGATTTCGGTGGTTTTAGTACACAGGAGGAAGACGATGACACAATGATTAAAGACTGACTTTTCATATACCGGTAGGCTGGTTATTTTGATAACGTACAGGCGAGCACTTTGTATTACTTTGCACCGTTGTATTATTTGTACTCTGCATGAATGCTGTTCGCCATGTCAAAGATGTGCAAGTTTGATTGAATGATTGAAAGATTTATTGTTAATAAATGGGACGCTTTGCGTTCCCAAACAGTCATCTCTGTCCCAACAATCCCCTCCGTGGTAGCAGGAACCCCTGTATACTACGGTAATTACACATCAAAACCCTGCGGCTTATAGTCGGGTGCGGCTTATATATGGAGCAATCTGTATTTTCCCCTAAATTTAGCTGGTGCGGCTTATAGTCAGGTGCGGCTTATAGTCCAGAAATTACGGTATATATATATATACATCACCGTTCAAAAGTTTGGGGTCACCCAAACAATTTTGTGGAATTTCCTTCATTTCTAAGAACAAGAATAGACTGTCGAGTTTCAGATGAAAGTTCTCTTTTTCTGGCCATTTTGAGCGTTTAATTGACCCCACAAATGTGATGCTCCAGAAACTCAATCTGCTCAAAGGAAGGTCAGTTTTGTAGCTTCCGTAACGAGCTAAACTGTTTTCAGATGTGTGAACATGATTGCACAAGGGTTTTCTAATCATCAATTAGCCTTCTGAGCCAATGAGCAAACACATTGTACCATTAGAACACTGGAGTGATAGTTTCTGGAAATGGGCCTCTATACACCTATGTAGATATTGCACCAAAAACCAGACATTTGCAGCTAGAATAGTCATTTACCACATTAGCAATGTATAGAGTGTATTTCTTTAAAGTTAAGACTAGTTTAAAGGCCTACTGAAATGAATTTTTATTTATTTAAACGGGAATAGCAGATCCATTCTATGTGTCATACTTGATCATTTCGCGATATTGCCATATTTTTGCTGAAAGGATTTAGTAGAGAAAATCGATGATAAAGTTCGCAACTTTTGCTCGCTGATAAAAAAAAAGCCCTGCCTGTGCCGGAAGTAGCGTGACGTCACAGGAGCTAGTATTCCTCACAATTCCCCGTTGTTTACAATGGAGCGAGAGAGATTCGGAGCGACAAAGCGACGATTACCCCATTAATTTGAGCGAGGATGAAAGATTCGTAGATGAGGAACGTTACAGTGAAGGACTTGAGAGGCAGTGATGGACGTATCTTTTTTCGCTCTGACCGTAACTTAGGTACAAGCTGGCTCATTGGATTCCACACTCTCTCCTTTTTCTATTGTGGATCACGGATTTGTATTTTAAACCACCTCGGATACTATATCCTCTTGAAAATGAGAGTCGAGCACGCGAAATGGACATTTAAAGTGACTTTTATCTCCACGACAATACATCGGTGACACACTTAGCTACTGAGCTAACGTGATAGCATCGTTCTCAAATGAAGATAGAAACAAAATAAATAAACCCCTGACTGGAAGGATAGACAGAAGACCAACAATACTATTAAACCATGTACATGTAACTACACGGTTAAAAATTATCAGCCTGGTAAGGCTTAACAATGCTGTTGCTAACGACGCTAAGGCTAATTTAGCAACTTAGCAACCGGACCTCACAGAACTATGATAAAAACATTAGCGCTCCACCTACGCCAGCCAGCCCTCATCTTCCCATCAACAGCCGTGCTCACCTGCGTTCCAGCGATCGACGGCGCGACAAAGGACTTCATCCGTGGGTTTGGCGGCAAGCATCGGCTAGGCGTCTGCTAAGTAAGTACTCCTTGTTGCTGTAAGTATTGTACTTAGCCGCTAATACACCGATCGATCCCACCTACAACGTTCTTCTTTGCAGCCTCCATTGTTCATTAAACAAATTGCAAAAGATTTACCAACACAGATGTCCAGAATACTGTGGAATTTTGCCGAAGAAAACAAGAGGTTTTTGTATCGGGTCAGATGGGGTACAACCACTTCCGTTGCTTTTGTGACGTCACACGCATAAATCATATCCAAAGGAGTTTTTCAACCGGAAGTGTGGCGGGAATTTTAAAATTGCACTTTATAAGTTAACCCGGCCGTATTGGCATGTGTTGCAATGTTAAGATTTCATCATTGATATATAAACTATCAGACTGCGTGGTTGGTAGTAGTGGCTTTCAGTAGGCCTTTAAAGTTATCTTCATTGAAAAGTACAGTGCTTTTCCTTAAAAATTTCAATGTGACCCCAAACTTTTGAACGGTAGTGTATATATATACGTTCATATAAATATATATATATACATATACAGCCCGGCCCCCGGCCAAATTGTTTTAACCCAATGTGGCCCCTGAGTCAAAAAGTTTGGGGACCCCTGGGTTAACACTTACATTCTCTTTTAGGGGCAGCAGTGTTGTTGATCACCCTTTTTGGCCAGTGCGTCAAAGTCCAGTAGTATTTTGTTGTGGCTATACTCAAAACAGATCTTTGCTTAATTCCGTTTTAATATTTGGCAGGCCGGATTAAAGGGACCAACGGGCCGGATGTGGCCCGCGGGCCGTAGTTTGCCCACCCCTGCCCTACAGTGACGATTTGTATAATTTTTTTTACATTTGCACTTAAAAAATGATAAAATAAAAACTCCCAACAGTGAAGCATGGTGGTGGCAGCATCATGCAGTGGGGATGTTTTTCAGCCGCAGGAACTG
Source organism: Entelurus aequoreus (assembly GCF_033978785.1). Taxonomy (NCBI): domain Eukaryota; kingdom Metazoa; phylum Chordata; class Actinopteri; order Syngnathiformes; family Syngnathidae; genus Entelurus; species Entelurus aequoreus. Next base: position 19,426,617 of record NC_084755.1, on the reverse strand, counting down.
GCAGACTAGTCAGGATGGAGGGAAAGATGAATGCAGCAATGTACAGAGACATCCTGGATGAAAACTAATGCTTCCCATCCAGCCTAATGGAGCTTGAGAGCTGCTGCAAAGAGGAATGGGCAACAACTGCCCAAAGATAGGTGTGCCAAGCTTGTGGCATGGTATTCAAAAAGACTTGAGGCTGTAATTGCTGCCAAAGGTGCATCAACAAAGTATTCAGCAAAAGGTGTAAATACTTATGTACATTTTATTATTTTATTACTGTAGGCTCATTTTGCATACCTTTAAGTAAATGCCTTCTGGATGATAGCTTTTTAGTGAAAACTAATGTGAAAAGCTCATTTTATGCTCTATGATTACATAGAGGATTAAATGCCTTATGATTACATAGAGCATGGGTGTCAAACGTGGCCTGCAAAATGAGTTTGAGACAGCTGCGATTTTTTTATGAAAAGAAACTGCTGTTCTAAATGTGTCCACTGGATGTCGCAATAGCAATTTCAGTGTAACCCACATCACACATGACACTGTTTAAAGATGAGGTGTCAGCTGACTTTAAGCGCTCTCTGGATTGATCAAAATACTTTATTTTTTGTAAATTATCCACTCAACAGATAGAATAACGAAACGGTAAGATGCAAAGACTTAAGTCAACATGACTATCATCTTTGTAGTTAGAGCTCCGTGCAGCGCTCGCAATTTGTTGACGGCACGATGTGCACCCTGAACTCCATTGTGAAAATGTGTGTTTCTACATTTGTTGTTTGTTCTATTTTATCTTATGCTTACACATACCATGTTTACATTGGTTAAGTTTGTAGTTATGTTAAACATACATTTTGATAATTGTTTTGTTAATATTATATAATTGTACTATTTGAATGATGATAAATACATGTGTTGTGGCAGTTGCGGATGTCACCAATGTGGCGGTTTGAGGAAACACTCGATTGCTTTTCCAAACACGTCTTTATTGGTGAACTGCCAACATGAGAATGCTACACAGTTTATTAGCTTTGTAAATACACTGAGACAACGTCTAAATTCTGCAATCTGATTTGAAACAGAATTTTGCTGAGTATCAGGGACTCTAATTTAATGCAAAACCTAATAGAGCTTTTCAGAACTGGTTAAGAAAAAAACATACACATGGAAGTATGCTGAGTGTTTGGCATGGGATATTTAATATAATTCAGAGGGTTTTGGTTTCATCCCACAGGTATGCACTCAGTACTCCAGGGATTAGAAAGACCTTTTTGTTGTGAAAGTGCCATGGATTGGGTGGAAAATTAAAAAAATAAAAAGTCCCTGCACATTCTACCTTTTTAGCTCCATCCTTTTTTTTTCTTTCTTTCCATTCACCTTTGCTTTAATTTGCCTTTGTGGTTTGGATTTTAAGTCGAAGCAGACTAAACCGGGAACGATGATCCGTCAAGCCTTCTTTTGCAGGACGTGGCAGCTGAGAACGTCATAGTGCGGTTAAGGTTAGCTGGACTTTTTTTTTTTTGTCTGCCCCAACTTTACTGGACACACACACACACACACACACACACACACACACACACACACACACACACACACACACACACACACACACACACACACACACACACACACACACACACACACACACACACACTCTTGTACTTGTTACCTTCTTGAGACCTCCGAAAAATGCCTACCTCTTTAGGACCACCCTTTCTACATATATAAAGATTTGTATTTACAACATTAATAGTATATACATACTATAACTTGTTGTGGAAAATTAGTTGGAATTTCACAAGAAAAGGTCACAATTTCACAAGAAAAAGTTAGAATTTTGGCAGTATTATAATAAAAGTCGTAATTTTACTCAACGCAAGTCAAAACTTTACAAGAAAAACTGAACATTTGTGCAATATTATGATAAAAGTTGGAGTTTTGCTCAATAACAGTCGCAATTTTGCAAGAAAAGCTTAACATTTTGGCAATTTTATGAAAAGAGTCGTAATTTTACCTGACAAAAGTCACAATTTTATAATCAATCAATCAATCAATGTTTATTTATATAGCCCTAAATCACAAGTGTCTCAAAGGGCTGTACAAGCCACAACGACATCCTCGGTACAGAGCCCACATACGGGCAAGGAAAACTCACCCCAGTGGGACGTCAATGTGAATGACTATGAGAAACCTTGGAGAGGACCGCATATGTGGGTAATCCCTCCCCCCTCTAGGGGAGACCGAAAGCAATGGATGTCGAGTGGGTCTGACATAATATTGTGAAAGTCCAACACATCAGCGAAAGTCCAGTCCATAGTGGGGCCAGTAGGAACCATCCCGAGCGGAGACGGGTCAGCAGCGATGAGATGTCCCCATCCGATGGACAGGCTAGCGGTCCACCCCGGGTTGGGAGCAGAGTAGAAAAGAAAAGAAAAGAAACGGCAGATCAACTGGTCTAAAAAGGGAGTCTATTTAAAGGCTAGAGTATACAAATGAGTTTTAAGATGAGACTTAAATGCTTCTACTGAGGTAGCATCTCTAACTTTTACCGGGAGGGCATTCCATAGTATTGGAGCCCGAATAGAAAACGCTCTATAGCCCGCAGACTTTTTTTGGGCTCTGGGAATCACTAATAAGCCGGAGTTCTTTGAACGCAGATTTCTTGCCGGGACATATGGTACAATACAATCGGCAAGATATGCAGGAGCTTGACCGTGTAGTATTTTATACGTAAGTAGTAAAACCTTAAAGTCGCATCTTAGGTGCACAGGAAGCCAGTGCAAGTGAGCCAGTATAGGCGTAATATGATCAAACTTTCTTGTTTTTGTCAAAAGTCTAGCAGCCGCATTTTGTACCATCTGTAATCTTTTAATGCTAGACATAGGGATACCCGAAAATAAAACGTTACAGTAATCGAGACGAGATGTAACGAACGCATGAATAATGATCTCAGCGTCGCTTGTGGACAAAATGGAACAAATTTTAGTGATATTACGGAGATGAAAGAAGGCCGTTTTAGTAACACTCTTAATGTGTGACTCAAACGAGAGAGTTGGGTCGAAGATAATACCCAGATTCTTTACCGAGTCGGCTTGTGTAATTGTTTGGTTGTCAAATGTTAAGGAGGTATTATTAAATAGATGTCGGTGTTGAGCAGGACCGATAATCAGCATTTCCGTTTTCTTAGCGTTGAGTTGCAAAAAGTTAGCGGACATCCATTGTTTAATTTCATTAAGACACGCCTCCAGCTGACTACAATCCGGCGTGTTGGTCAGCTTTAGGGGCATGTAGAGTTGGGTGTCATCAGCATAACAGTGAAAGCTAACACCGTATTTGCGTATGATGTCACCCAGCAGCAGCATGTAAATACTAAAGAGTGCAGGGCCAAGAACCGAGGTCACATTGTTATGGGAGACACACTGCATCCTGTCAGTAAGATAAGAGTTAAACCAAGACAATACTAAGTCTGACATACCAACACGTGTTTTGATACGCTCTAATAAAATATTATGATCGACGGTATCGAAAGCGGCGCTAAGATCAAGAAGCAGCAACATAGATGACGCATCAGAATCCATGAAAATTGTGAAAAATTAGTTGGAATTTCACAAGGAAAAGTTAGAATTTTGGCAGTATTATAATAAAAGTCGTAATTTTACTCAAAGCAAGTCAAAACTTTACAAGAAAAACTGAACATTTGTGCAATATTATGATAACAGTTGGAGTTTTACTCAATAACAGTCGCAATTTTGCAAGAAAAGCTTAACATTTTGGCAATTTTATGAAAAGAGTCGTAATTTTACTCGACGAAAGTCACGATTTTATAAGAAAACTTAACGTGTTGGCAATATTATAATAATAATCTGAATTTCACTTGGCAAAATTATGACAAAGGTCATAATTCTACTCAAAAAATGTCACTGTTCTACAAGAACAACAAAAAAATTGGCAAGATTGGGATAAAAGTCAGAATTTTATATGACAAATGTCACCATTTAGCATTAAAAAGTAAACATTTTACATTAAAAAAGTCATAAATTTACGGGAAAATATTGCAATATTGCAGGAACAAAGAATTTGAGAAATTGTTCCCAATTTTATAAGAAAAAAGTGGACACATTGTGAGAAAAAGACTGCTTTTAGTTAATTTTTTTGTTTATAATTGGTTTTTAATCTTCATTATTTACTTCAAGTTATTACAGTATGTCTCTATATACATATTTATTACATTAATTTTTTTAATTAATTTTGGCCAAATGGGGCGCATTTCGATTTCTTACACACACTTGTTATTTCATATGTTGACCAAAGATGGAGCACTTTTAAAACTGACACATCGTCAATTTGAAAAATCCCTTCTTTTGGACCAATTTTGATACATTTCACCACCAGGGGTGCAAATGACACATTCTCTTTTAGATGCAATGGTTTTCCGTATCGGGACCATGATTTCGGTCCTAACTTGTTCACCGATCCTCATATGGACGGTACTTTTCCCTGTTGATGTTTCAAGAAGGGTAGTAATACAAGAACACACACACACAAGAAAAACTTAGAATTTTGGCAGTCTTATAATATATGCCGTAATTTTACTCAATGCAAGTCAAAACTGAACATTTGTGCAATATTATAATAAAAGTTGGAATTTTACTCAATAACAGTTGCAGTTTTACAAGAAAAGCTTAACATTTTGGCAATTTTATGAAAAGAGTTGTAATTTTACCTGACAAAAGTCACAATTTTATAAGAAAACTTTTAACATTTTGGCAATATTATAATAATAATCTGAATTTTACATGGCAAAATTATGACCAAGGTCATAAATTTACTCAAAAACTGTCATTGTTTTACAAGAACAACAAAACAATTGTCAAGATAGTGGAAAAAAGTCATAATTTTATATGACAAATGTCACCTTTTTCCATTAAAAAGTAAACATTTTACATTAAAAAAGTCATAAATTTACGACAAAATATTTCAATATTACAGAAACAAAGAATATGAGAAATTGTTCCCAGTTTTATAAGAAAGAAGTGGACACATTGTGAGAAAAAAACTGCTTTTAGTTAATTTTTTTGTTTGTAATTGTTTTTTAATCTTCATTATTTACTTCAAGTTATTACAGTATGTCTCAATATACATATTTATTAAAATTTTTTAAATACATTTTGGCCAAAGGTGGCGCATTTCAATTTCTTACACACACTTGTTATTTCATATGTTGACCAGAGGGGGAGCACTTTTAAAACCGACACACAGTCACTTTGAAAAATCCCTAATTTTTGAGACCACCCTAATTTTGATGGATTTCACCACTAGGGGTACAAATGAGACATTCTCTATTAGAATAGGGAATAGTCCGTATAGGGACCATGATTTGGGTCCTAAGTTGTTCTCCGGTCCTAATATGGACGGTACTTTTCCTTGTTGATGTCTCAAGAAGGGTAGAAATACGAGAACACACACACACACAAAAACAAGCGTTATTTGCAGCTGCGAATGTAATTTTTTTATCCAACATATGGAAGATCTGTACTTTTGCTATTAATCAAAATCTACTCAAGCATCTTGGAGCCATGCCCCGTACAGAAGCCCTCACAGTACTTTGGGGCATCCCAATTCCCCATTTTGGCAGGGAGGGTAACTCTCCAGTAGCTGATCGTCTCGATAAAAACGCGGGGAAGGCTGGCAGGGGACGCGGGCTTTAAGTGGAACCAGCACGCGGCATTCATCACGACATATGGATGCAATGCGAGTGGGATGAGTAGACGCCCTGCGATTAAGTATCAGTGCGAGGATTGTATTGGAGCCACGCTGAGAGTTTCCAGACGATATGCAGTCAGGGCGATGAAAATATTCCTGCTCGCCTAACTGCCCCATTTGTTTCCTAATTATCTTGTCGGGCATCATTTTTTCCACTGCGTTGGATTTTTATGGGGTCGTCCGTAGACGTTCGCACACCTTTTTATAAGGTTGACGGCTGCCCCCTTAAATCATACCTTTTTTTTCCCCGAGCACGATGACATGTTGGACTGTGGTAGAAAAAAAACAGATTGCAGTGGTGGAGAGAAGTGTGTTTCCCATTAGTAGATGGTTCGCCTTTCTCTTGTTCCGCCCACCAATGCTCTGCACTCTCTTGGAGTAAAAGTATAGCAAAGGTCCGAAGGGATCAGAGAACATAGGACAAACAGGTGACAATGATATATCTAAAAACAAATTAGGTACTTAAAGGCCTACTGAATTTTTTAAAATTTATTTAAATGGGGATAGCAGATCCATTCTATGTGTCATACTTGATCATTTCGCGATATTGCCATATTTTTGCTGAAAGGATTTAGTAGAGAAAATCGACGATAAAGTTCGCAACTTTTGCTCGCTGATAAAAAAAGCCTTGCCTGTACCGGAAGTAGCGTGACGTCACAGGAGGTAATATTCCTCACAATTTTCCTTTGTTTACAATGGAGCGAGAGAGATTCTGAGTGACAAAGCGACGATTACCCCATTAATTTGAGCGAGGATGAAAGATTCGTGGATGAGGAACGTTAGAGTGAAGAACTAGAGGCAGTGCAGGACGTATCTTTTTTCGCTCAGACCGTAACTTAGGTACAAGCTGGCTCATTGGATTCCACACTCTCTCCTTTTTCTATTGTGGATCCCGGATTTGTATTTTAAACCACCTCGGATACTATATCCTCTTGAAAATGAGAGTCGAGCACGCGAAATGGACATTCACAGTGACTTTTATCTCCACGACAATACATCGGTGACACACTTAGCTACTGAGCTAACGTGATAGCATCGTTCTCAAATGCAGATAGAAACAAAATACATAAATCCCTGACTGGAAGTGAGACAGAAGATCAACAATACTATTAAACCATGTACATGTAACTACACGGTTAATAATTCTCAGCCTGGTAAAGCTTAACAATGCTGTTGCTAACGACGCTAAGGCTAACTTAGCAACCGGACCTCACAGAGCTATGATAAAAACATTAGCGCTCCACCTACGCCAGCGATCGACGGCGCGACAAAGGACTTCATCCGTGGGTTTGGCGGCTAGCATCGGCTAGGCGTCTGCTATCAGGGTAAGTAGTCCTTGTTGTGTTGCTACAGCCAGCCGCTAATACACCGATCCCACCTACAACGTTCTTCTTTGCAGCCTCCATTGTTCATTAAACAAATTGCAAAAGATTCACCAACACAGATGTCCAGAATACTGTGGAATTTTGTCGAAGAAAACAGAGCTCTGTGTATTGTGTCCAAACACTTCCGTGGACCTCGCGACGTCACGCGCATACGTCATCCTCCAAAGGCGTTTTGAACCGGAAGTTCCCCGGGAAATTTAAAATTGCACTTTATAAGTTAACCCGGCCGTATTAGCATGTGTTGCAATGTTAAGATTTCATCATTGATATATAAAATATCAGACTGCGTGGTCGGTAGTAGTGGCTTTCAGTAGGCCTTTAATACCTCTATTTCGATTTCCGTTAGTTTTTTCCTCTCTGAATATGTTCCCAACAACATCAGTCGTCGGGATCCCATCATTGCCAAACCAGGTGGTTTTAAAGCAACCTCCAGGAATGGATTTGCCTGACTGGATGGCGGCAGGGGGCTACAGTCTGTGTGCTCCTGGCTGATGTCACTTCCAATGTGGCTGCTGGTTGTCCTCCCACATTATGGAAGCAAGTCAGCCCCAGCGAGGCAGGACAAAATGCGCCATGCTTCGTTTAGCGGGGCTTGGAAAGGCTGAGGTAGCCCCTCGTCAGCATTTAATTGGACTTAGACTTGCTTTTATTGTCATTCAAATTTGAACTTTACAGTACATATAAGAACGTGCATTAGCTCGTTTTAGTGCAGGATAAAAGAGCAATGAGGTGAAGATATAAATAGATAGAATACTGTACAGATAAATACATTGCGCTTTTATATCGTTTATGGATGTATGTTATATTGTCTTTATATTCCAGCCGGTTAATCCGTTTTTGGGGGAAATTGAGGGGATTATTACGATGCATTCAAGGGAAGAAGCTGTTACAGAACCTGGAGGTTTTGCTACGGAGTCTGCGGAACCTCTTTCTAGAGCATACTTGCCAACCCTCACGGATTTTCCGGGAGACTCCCGGAATTCAGCGCCTCTCCCGAAAACCTCCCGGAAGAAATTTTCTCCCGAAAATCTCCCGGAATTCAGCCGGAGCTGGAGGCCACGCCCCCTCCAGCTCCATGCGGACCTGAGTGGGGACAGCGGCGACAGTCTGTTTTCACGTCCGCTTTCCCACGATATAAACAGCGTGCCTGCCCAATCACGTTATAACTGTAGAATGATCGAGGGCGAGTTCTTGGTTTCTTATGTGGGTTTATTGTTAGGCAGTTTCATTAACGTCCTCCCAGCGCGGTAACAACACACAACAACAGCAGTCACGTTGTCGTCTGCCGTAAAGCAGTTCGTCTGCCGTAAACAGCAATGTTGGGACACTCTTAAACAGGACAATACTGCCATCTACTGGATAGCCTCTGGAACACTGAAATTCAAGTATTTATTTTATTTATATGTATAATAAAATATATATATATATATATATATATATATATATATATATATATATATATATATATATATATATATATATATATATATATATATATATATAGCTAGAATTCACTGAAAGTCAAGTATTTCATATATATATATATATGTATATATATGAAATACTCGAGTTGGTAAATTCTAGCTGTAAATATACTCCTCCCCTCTTAACCACGCCCCCCGCCCCGCCCCACCCCGCCGCACCCCACCCCCTACCTCCCGGAATCGGAGGTCTCAAGGTTGGCAAGTATGTTCTAGAGTCCAGCAGTGAAAACAGTCCTTGGTGGGGGTGGGAGGAGTCTCTACAGATTTTCTGAGCCCTGGTCAGGCAGCGGCTTTTTGTGATTTCCCGGATAGGAGGAAGAGGAGTTTTTGATTGATTGATTGATTGATTGATTGATTGAGACTTTTATTAGTAGGTTGCACAGTGAAGTACATATTCCGTACAATTGACCACTAAATGGTAACACCCGAATACGTTTTTCAACTTGTTTAAGTCGGGGTCCACTTAAATTGATTCATGATACAGATATATACTATCATATATACTATCATCATAATACAGTCATCACACAAGATAATCACATTGAATTATTTACATTATTTACAATCAGGGGTGTGGAGGGGATGATTTTTTCCGCCTTCCTCACCATTCTCTGCAGAGACTTCCAGTCTGAGGCACTGCAGGTTCCAGTCCAGACAGAGATGCAGTTGGTCAGTAGGTTCTCTGTAGTGCCTCTGTAGAATGTGGTGAGAATGGGGAGAGGGAGCTGTGCTTTTTTCATCCGACTGCAGGGGTCTTTTAACAAGAGCTCCAGTGTGTCGGGAGTCGGGACCAGGTCATATTGTCAGTTATCTGCACCCCCCAGGAACTTGGTGCTGCTTACCATCTCCACTGCTGTGCCGTTGATGAAGAGTGGAGTGTGGCTGGACTGGTGCCTCCTGAAGTCGACCATGATCTCCATGGTCTTGTCGACGTTCAGGACCAGGTTGTTGGTTCTGCACCCAGTCAACCAGATGTTTCACCTCCTCCCTGTAGTCCATGTCGTTGTTGTCACGGATGAGGCCCACTACTGTCGTGTCGTCCGCATACTTCACAATGTGGTTAGTAGTGGACCTGGCGCGGCAGTCATGAGTCATCAATGTGAACAGCAGCGGACTAATTATATGTCTTTTCGCTGCTTTCTTTTCTAATTTGACAAACCAGGCTGTAGACACAGGTGGAGTCATTGTACACATCAACTAAAGTGAGTACACCCCTCACAATGCTACCATTTATCAATCAATCAAACAAACTTTATTTATAAAGCACTTTTTCATACATGAAAAAAAATGCAACGCAAAGTGCTTTACAGAGTTAAAAACAATACCCCGGTGACCCTATATCCCCCATTATCACATACGGACACAGATATTATACCTTGCCATACCAACTTTATTTATAGAGCCCTTTAGAAGCAACCACAGTTGAAAAACAAAGGGCTGTACACCACAAAAAAATAGAGGCAAAGGACAGACTAAAATATAACATTTAAAACAGAGGTAAAATACACAAACACACACACACAATATATATATATATATATATATATATATATATATATATATATATATATATATATATATATATATATATATATATATATATATATATATATATATATATATATATATATATATATATGTATATACACATACATATATATATATATATATATATATGTATATATATATGTATATATATATATATATATATATATATATATGTATATATATATATATATATATATATATATATATATATATATGTATATACACATACATATGCACATAGAAAAAGCAAATACAAAGTATCTTAAGAGCAATTTGTTAGATAAAAAGCAGTTCAATCAATCAATCAAAGTTTACTTATAGTCGCGATCAAAAGTTGACATACACTTGTAAAGAACATAATGTCATGGCTGTCTTGAGTTTCCAATACTTTCTACAACTCTTATTTTTTTTGTGATAGAGTGATTGGAGCACATACTTGTTGGTCACAAAAAACATTCATGAAGTTTGGTTCTTTTATGAATTTATTATGGGTCTACTGAAAATGTGACCAAATCTGCTGGGTCAAAAGTTACAGCAATGTTAATATTTGGTTACATGTCCCTTGGCAAGTTTCACTGCAATAAGGCACTTTTGGTAGCCATCCACAAGCTTCTGGTTGAATTTTTGACCACTCCTTTTGACAAAATTGGTGCAATTCAGCTAAATTTGTTGGTTTTTTGACATGGACTTGTTTCTTCAGCATTGTCCACACGTTTAAGTCAGGACTTTGGGAAGGCCATTCTAAAACCTTAATTCTAGCCTGATTTAGCCATTCCTTTACCACTTTTGATGTGTGTTTGGGGTCATTGTCCTGTTGGAACACCCAACTGCGCCCAAGACCCAACCTCCGGGCTGATGATTTTAGGTTGTCCTGAAGAATTTGGAGGTAATCCTCCTTTTTCATTGTCCCATTTAAAGAACCAGTTCCATTGGCAGCAAAACAGGCCCAGAGCATAATACTACCACCACCATGCTTGACGGTAGGAATGGTGGTCCTGGGATTAAAGGATTCACTATTCCTCCTCCAAACATATTGCTGGGTATTGTGTCCAGATAGCTAAATTTTTGTTTCATCTGACATCACATAAAACCTTTTAGGAGGAAAGTTCTGTGGTCAGATGAAACAAAAATTGAGCTCTTTGGCCACAATACCCAACAATATGTTTGGAGGAGAAAAGGTGAGGCCTTTAATCCCAGGAACACCAAACCTACCGTCAAGCATGGTGGTGGTAGTATTATGCTCTATATTAGATATTAGCAGTAAATGAACAAGTACATTAATAATTCATTTTCTATCACTTGTCCTTACTAATTTTGACAAAGTAATAGAATGATAAATGACACAATATGTTACCGCATATGTCAGCAGACTAATTAGGAGTCTTTGTTTGTTTACTTACTACTAAAAGACAAGTTGTCTTGTATGTTCACTATTTAATTTAAGGACAAACTTGCAATACGAAACATATGTCTGAGATATTTTGTTAAAATAAAGCCAATAATGAAATTTTTTGTGGTCCCCGTTATTTAGAAAAGTCCCATAAAGTACCGAAATACATTTTGGTACCGGTACCAAAATATTGGTATTGGGACAACACTAGTTCTGGTGAAGCCGCAGTATTTGAAGCACCATGTGGCGAGGAACGACTGCTCAATTACTAAAAGAATCAATAGTTGCAGCCCTAAAAGTTTCATTTGTACGGTTTTGCCCCTTGAGTAGATATATTGACATGAAAAAATGTTGCTAAAATGTGAGGGATTGACTCCCTTTGTGATACTGTATTCAAAATGTGAAAGTCATGGTGTCCCAAAAGTTATTAAAGTTGTGTCTGTAAAAAGTACTACACTATATTGCCAAAAGTATTTGGCCACCCATCCAAATGATCAGAATTAGGTGTCCTAATCACTTGGCCACAGGTGTATAAAATCAAGCACTTAGGCATGGAGACTGTTTCTACAAACATTTGTGAAAGAATGGGCCGCTCTCAGTGATTTCCAGCGTGGAACTGTCATAGGATGCCACCTGTGCAACAAATCCAGTCGTGAAATTTCCTCGCTCCTAAATATTCCAAAGTCAACTGGCTTTATTATAAGAAAATGGAAAAGTTTGGGAACAACAGCAACTCAGCCACGAAGTGGTAGTAGGACACGTAAACTGACAGAGAGGGGTCAGCGGATGTTGAAGCGCATAGTGCAAAGAGGTCGCCGACTTTCTGCACAGCCAGTTGCTACAGAGCTCCAAACTTCATGTGATCTTCAAAGTAACCCACGTACAGTACGCAGAGAGCTTCATGGAATGGGTTTCAATGGCCGAGCAGCTGCATCTAAGTCATACATCACCAAGTCCAATGCAAAGCCTCGGATGCAGTGGTGTAAAGCAGTGGTCCCCAACCTTTTTGTAGCTGCGGACCGGTCAACGCTTAAACATTTGTCCCACGGACCGGTGGTGGGGGACAAATGTCCCATAAAGAAATACAATCATGTGGGCTTACGGACTGTATACCTGCAGACTGTATTGATCTATATTGATATATAATGTATATATTGTGTTTTTTATGTTGATTTAAAAAAATAAAAAAGTATTTTTTTAAAAAAAATTTTTTTAAATTTCTTCTGCGGCCCGGTATCAATCGGTCCGCGGCCCGGTTGGGGACCACTGGTGTAAAGCACGTCACCACTGGACTCTAGAGCAGTGGAGATGCATTCTTTGGAGTGATGAATCACACTTTTCCATCAGGCTATCTGATGGACGAGTCTGGGTTTGGAGGCTGCAAGGAGAACGGTACATTTCGGACTGCATTGTGCCGAGTGTGAAATTTGGTGGGTTTTCAGGAGTTGGGCTTCAGGAAAGAAACTTTGAATGCTCCAGGATACCAAAACTTTTTGGACAATTCCATGCTCCCAACCTTGTGGGAACAGTTTGGTGCAGGCCCCTTCCTCTTCCAACATGACTATGCACCAGTGCACAAAGCAAGGTCCATAAAGACATGGATGACAGAGTCTGGTGTGGATGAACTTGACTGGCCTGCACAGAGAATGGTCGAAAATTCCTTGTGGACAGCCTTCCCAGAAGAGTTGAAGCTGTAATAGCTGCAAAAGGTGGACCCACATCATATTGAACCCTATGGGTTAGGAATGGGATGGCACTTTAAGTTCATATGGGAGTCAAAGCAGGTGGCCAAATACTTTTGGCAATATAGTGTATGTAACTGACCAGCAATACAACCATCTTTATAACTTCCGAGAAGGTGTCTGAATTTTAAGTGTCTAATCGTACTTTACAGATAGATTGTATCGTGAAAATGAACAACGGCATGGAATTTTGGCTAAATATTTACAATTTGTTACTTGATCACTGTAATATTGTGTGAAGGCTTGATAAACCTCTATCAACCAGGGAATAGAGTCCTTGTGTCAGAGCTTTGTGAGGTCAGTGGCCTCTGTCGTTAAGCAGATGAAATCGTGTCCGGGGAACGAGTGAAAGCCTTCACAGTCAACGTTCTTGTTCCAAGGAAACCGCCTTTCTGCTCCCCTGACTTGGCATGAAGGGCCCATCCAACGCGTGCACCGTACGTGTGAATGTATAAATCGCCACCGGTGCGTGAAGTTAGCGTTGTTCCAGTCCACTGCTACTGAAAGGCTCCATCCCCTAAGGACACAAACTGGGGGGGAAAAGCGGGACGTCAGACCCAGCAGTTCCCCAGCTTTGTCCCTTTTAGTATGTGAGAAACAAAGTGGAGATTTTAAATACTTCCCTGCAACAGGAGCCTCCGGTCTCGTATTCAGATGTTTATCTTTGTGGAAAAGTTGGTCTTTAACCCGCACTGTTGGACCTGACCTTTGCAAGTGGCATTCAGTAAAATCCAGTGGGACATAAAAACAGTAGGACACCAAACAAGCAGGCATAAAAGATAAGTGGACACAGAGGCAAACACCTGCTGTGTTAAAGGCCTACTGAAATTTTTATTTATTTATTTAAACGGGGATAGCAGATCCATCCTATGTGGCATACTTGATCATTTCACGATATTGCCATATTTTTGCTGAAAGGATTTAGTAGAGAACATCGACGATAAAGTTTGCAACTTTTGGTCGCTGATAAAAAAAGCCTTGCCTGTACCGGAAGTAGCGTGACGTCACAGGTTGAAAGGCTCCTCACATTTCCCCATTGTTTACACCAGCAGCGAGAGCGATTCGGACCGAGAACGCGTTGATTACCCCATTAATTTGAGCGAGGATGAAAGATTCGTGGATGAGGAACGTGAGAGTGAAGGACTAGAGTGCAGTGCAGGATGTATCTTTTTTCGCTCTGACCGTAACTTAGGTACAAGGGCTCATTGGATTCCACACTTTCTCCTTTTTCTATTGTGGATCACAGATTTGTATTTTAAACCACCTCGGATACTATATCCTCTTGAAAATGAGAGTCGAGAAAGCGAAATGGACATTCACAGTGACAGGAAAAAAAGAGGGCAAATCATTCCCTTACTGGAAGGTTTAAGGCACAGAAGCTGCTAACGGTCAGTCAAGGTTCACAACGTGGAGGTTTTGGAATGTTCGGACGTTTGGGATAAGTATTCATGTCATTACCAAACTAAAAAAATATTTACAGACATACTTTTCCCGTCGGAATGTCGAGCATCTAAAACCTACACAAAAATCATGCTAGCTAAAAACATTTTCCCACATAGCAGTATTATTAATAGTCATACAAAAATAGCACTTTCTCTACGTAAGACCCAAACCTGACGTGTAAAATGAGGTATAAATGCAGCCGACAACCGAAACAGAATCCTGAAAGCGTGAACGTACGGTGGAGATGATGGACAGTGTTGTAAGAATAACATCAAAAAAAGACTGACCAGGTGGAATAACGACTGAAAATGAAGGCAACTCCGCTACAGTATTTCTACCACTTACAAAATATATTGCAGTTCTTCTAACGACAGTTTCACGGACGGTATAGCTCGGTTGGTAGAGCGGCCGTGCCAGCAACTTGAGGGTTGCAGGTTCGATCCCCGCTTCCGCCATCCTAGTCACTGCCGTTGTGTCCTTGGGCAAGACACTTTACCCACCTGCTCCCAGTGCCACCCACACTGGTTTAAATGTAACTTAGATATTGGGTTTCACAATGTAAAGCGCTTTGAGTCACTTGAGAAAAAGCGCTATATAAATGTAATTCACTTCACTTCACTTCACTTTTATCCCCACGACAATACATCGGCGAAGCTCTTTAGCTACGGAGCTAACGTGATAGCATCGTGCTTAAATGCAGATAGAAACAAAAGAAATAAACCCCTGACTGGAAGGATAGACAGAAAATCAACAATACTATTAAACCATGGACACGTAACTACACGGTTAATGCTTTTCAGCCTGTCGAAGCTTAACAATGCTGTTGCTAACGACGCCATTGAAGCTAACTTAGCTACGGGACTTCGACAGAGCTATGCTAAAAACATTAGTTATCCACCCACGCCAGCCAGCCCTCATCTGCTCATCAACACCCGTGCTCACCTGCGTTCCAGCGATCGACGGAGCGACGAAGGACTTCACCCGATCATAGATGCGGTCGGTGGCTAGCGCGTCTGCTATCCAACTCAAAGTCCTCCTGGTTGTGTTGCTGTAGTCTGCTGCTAATACACCGATCCCACCTACAGCTTTCTTCTTTGCAGTCTTCATTGTTCATTAAACAAATTGCAAAAGATTCACCAACACAGATGTCCAGAATACTGTGGAATTATGTGGTGAAAACAGAGCTTTTTGTATTGGATCCAATGGGGTCCGAATACTTCCGTTCACTCCACGACGTCACGCGCATACGTCATACCGAGACGTTTTCAACCGGAAGTTTCGCGGGAAATTTAAAATTTCACTTTATAAGTTAACCCGGCCGTATTGGCATGTGTTGCAATGTTAAGATTTCATCATTGATGTATAAACTATCAGACTGCGTGGTCGGTAGTAGTGGGTTTCAGTAGGCCTTTAAAAAAGAAAAGAAAGAAGAAGTAAAACGTGGACACCACGTCCAGATAAGCATCACCTACGTCGTGCTTGAATGCATCACAGAAGAAATGCATGGATGACGGAGTTGATGTCACAGCATCTGTCAACACCTTATGATGATGAATATTGTTTGGGTATGGTTATTCGGAAAAACGTGTCTTTACATGGACTACGTGAAGAGTGTGTTGCCATCCTTGATTGCCTGGAGGAATGCAGGTCCTCCACCTCATTGTGGGGCTGCTGTATAAGACACACTTGAGTCTCGCATGCCCCCGATGCACCCAGAGCGGCAGACGACGGAGCAAAGCCCCCGATAAGAAGGCTTGTTGTCACCGCATGTCTAGAAAGCAGCAGGAGGCTTTTGCAATAGGCTTAATTGGTGGAGAAACTTAGTCACGCTTTCAAAGTAATTAAACTTCTTTATTTTGGTAAATGCTTGCAGGAATCATCTGAACCATTAGCTTTTGGTCATTGAGGTTTTCATTATGCATGTATGTGGAAAAGCGACAAACAAACAAAATGTGTCAAATGGATCCTTTTAGCCTGCTGATACACAAGCTTCGCTAGGTATGAACTAGTAAGTACGGTGGCCTTAGAACAGGGGTATTACGTTTATAATAATAATAACTTCTACAACTCTTATTTTTTGTGATAGAGTGATTGGAGCATTTTTGTTTTATCTGACCACAGAACTTTCCTCCAGAAGTTCTTATCTATGTCCATGTGATGTCAGATGAAACAAAAATGTAGCCGTTTGGCCACAATACCCAGCAATATGTTTGGAGGAGAAAAGGTGAGGGCTTTAATCCCAGGAACACCACACCTACCGTCAAGCATGGTGGTGGTAGTATTATGCTCTGGGCCTGTTTTGCTGCCAATGGAACTAGTGCTTTACAGAGAGTAAATGGGACAATGAAAAAGGAGGATTTCCTCCAAATTCTTCAGGACAACCTAAAATCATCAGCCCGGAGGTTGGGTCTTGGGCGCAATGACCCCAAACACACGTCAAATATGGTAAAGGATTTGGCTAATTCAGGCCAAAATTAAGGTTTTAGAATGGCCTTCCCAAAGTCCTGACTTAAAGTAAGTACCAATGATTGTCACACACACACTGGGTGTGGCGAAATTATTCTCTGAATTTGACCCATCACCCTTGATCACCCCCTGGGAGGTAAGGGGAGCAGTGAGCAGTGGTGGTCGCGCCCAAGAATCATTTTTGGTGATTTAACCCCCAATTAACGTGTGGACAATGCTGAAGAAACAAGTCCATGTCAGAAAACCAACAAATTTAGCTGAACTGCACCAATTTTGTCAAGAGGAGTGGTCAAAAATTCAACCAGAAGCTTGTGGATGGCTACCAAAAGCTGTATGTATGCTTTTGACCCAGCAGATTTGGTCACATTTTCAGTAGACCCATAATAAATTCATAAAACAACCAAACTTCATGAATGTTTTTTGTGACCAACAAGTATCATTAAGATCATTAAGTTTTGTAAATCTCAAGAGACAAAAAGCCCCATTTATTCATGCGTGTGGACCTCTGCTGCTTTCCTCTCGTAGAAAATAATATAATTAAAATTAATAATCTCTTTAAATAAAAAAAATGGATATGTTAGAGTTTGCATTACTCAAAAGCTGTGGTAACCAAAGGGGGGAAAACACAAAAGACAGCCAAGGTTCAATCGTGCTCTCACACATCTTGAACTCTCACAAGTCCCAACAGCCCAATTTCTACAATTCCATAGTCCCCGGGGCCCCCAGCATTGCACAAAAACGCCCACACAATTCCTTGCTGACTAATTGACCTGAAATAACATTTGGTGGCTTCACACAGCGTTGATGTTCATGCAGGGAAATCCACAGAGCTTTTCCCCCCCTAAGTGTCCTCAACCTTTTCTTCTCTTACCTTCTTCCACTCTTAACTTGCTTTGCACAATGGGCAAATTATTTCCTGGCCAGCACAACATCAGACCGAACCCCCATAGTGATTGCATTTCCATGAACTTTTTTCATCTGCTTAGGGCCAAGTGCACTTTTCCATACATACATGAGCCTGAGTAGGAATACGAGGAGGACTTGCAGGTGTAAAGTAGATTTTGTCATAACATTTGCAGACAGATGAGGCTGCAATGTGGATCGGTTCTTTTTTACTTACAGTATTTCCCGAAAGTGAACACAACTCTTAGGTTTTTATCATGTTTTCTCAAGGGACGATACTATGGAAGTGTGTACAGCTTGTATAGCAGTATACATTTCCTATCTACTGAAATAGACTCAACCCACAGCCAGGACCAGGGTCGGCCCACTGGCATAAACACTGTGTGCATGTGGTGGTTTGCTTGTTCCGCTCCGATGGACTGGATTGCCCATTGTTACAATTCAGTGACGTGCGGTGAGGTTCATGGCTGGTGAGGCACTGACTTCATCACAGTCAGATTTACAAACATATGAACCCTAAAGAGTATCTTATTCACCATTTGATTGGCAGCAGTTAACGGGTTATGTTTAAAAGCTCATACCAGCATTCTTCCCTGCTTGGCACTCAGCATCAAGGGTTGGAATTGGGGGTTAAATCACCAAAAATTATTCCCGGGCGCGGCGCCGCTGCTGCCCACTGCTCCCCTCACCTCCCAGGGGGTGATCAAGGGATGGGTCAAATGCAGAGGACAAATTTCACCACACCCAATTTGTGTATGACAATCATTAGTACTTTAACTTAACTTTAACTTTACACATACAAACTGTAGCACACAAAAAAGCACATTTAATTAAAAAAAAAAGGTTATTATGGTCTTACCTTTACTTATAAATGAAGTCCATGCGCCGCTGTTGTGCTGGATTAATGCACCCCCGCCGTAGAATGCACCCCCTGACGGGAGTGTTATAACTACCACACTTAAACTTTCCACGTGCAAGATTGAATGTATTTAAAAAAGTTATTTAATAAGAAGCAAAAAAGTGCAAAAACAATAATGTTTGTGTTGGAGGAGTTGTGAATGAATGAATAATGAAATCCGTGCTGCAATCTGCAGGTGTACCTAATGTTGTGGCCCTGCAGTCATTCACAACTCCTCCAACATGAACATTATTGTTTTTGCACTTTTTGGCTTCTTATTAAATAACTTTTTTAAATAGATTCAATCTTGCACGTGGAAAGTTTAAGTGTGGGCTTTAGTTGATATAACACTCCCGTTAGGGGTTACATTCTACGGCGGGAGGCGGGATTACTGCGAGCCTCAGCCAGTGCGTCTTCGCAGCAGTTTTATGATTGCTCAGCACAAGAAATATGTTACACACATACAGGTACAGTTGTTGAGAAAATACACTGTACATTATATACCTCAGCTAACTAAACTATGGAAATGTATAATATAGTTCATATAGCAATACGGTCTCACTGCACAGCAGGCCAGCAGTTAGCCGAGTCCGCAATCCATGTTGAGGCAGTGACGTGTCTCAACTGGCTGCTGACCACAGCAAGTCTCTTCTCAGTATTTGAACGGCAAATGTGAAAATTCAGCGATTTTGAATAAAAATAATCTAAAACTGGTGAAGTTAAATGGAAAATAACTTTATAGTATAATCACTGGATACATATAACAATTTAATTAATTTTTTTTCTTTTTACATTTTTTTCTTTCCATCATGGCAGGTGAGGCCCTTATACTTTAGTCTCTGCTAAACTTTTATTCAGAAGTGACTCAATATGTCCTTTGTAATAGTTTAAGTTCAGTTTAACAGCATCGCGGGCACGTCCATTCAAAAGCCCATTGAGATACCTGCTAATTTATCATGGCTTTGAATGCCGTCTTGGTGACAGATTTAAGCCCGTATTTGTAAAACGACCGTACTATTTAAGTTTATATTGTATCCGAACCTTTTCCCCAAATATATAATGTCGAAAAAACATTTGTTTTTTTATAGTTTTTACCAATTTATTGTGTTTTGTTCACTTTTTCAAATAATGTCAAAGCGGCATAGCAGTTTTAAATTGGTTTCACTGCTTAAGGAGATATTGAACACTTGTCTTTTCCCATGTGCCTGTCAATTAATTTTGTACCTTTCAATACAAACTTTGAATATTAGCTGGAATATAAACATATAAACTATTGAACATAATTGGATTGAACTAAATTGTAGTTGTAAATGTATGTGATTATTCTAAGTAAATACACATCTTTACATAACTTGTAAAGTACCCAAGTTTACTTTCTACAAAACCCAAAACCAGTGAAGTTGGCACGTTGTGTAATTCGTAAATAAAAGCAGAATACAATGATTTGCAAATCCTTTTCAACTTATATTCAATTGAATAGACTGCAAAGACAAGATATTTAATGTTCAAATTGAGAAACTTTTTGCAAATAATCCTTAACTTAGAATTTAATGGCAGCAACACATTGCAAAAAAGTTGGCACAGGGGCATTTTTACCACTGTGTTACATGGCCTTTCCTTTTAACAACACTCAGTAAACGTTTGGGAACTGAGGAGACCAATTTTTGAAGCTTTTCAGGTGGAATTCTTTCCCATTCTTGCTTGATGTACAGCTTAAGTTGTTCAACAGTCCGGGAGTCTCCGTTGTGGTATTTTAGGCTTCATAATGCGCCACACATTTTCAATGGGAGACAGGTCTGGACTACAGGCAGGCCAGTCTAGTACCCGCACTCTTTTACTATGAAGCCACGCTGTTGTAACACGTGGCTTGGCATTGTCTTGCTGAAATAAGCAGGGGCGTCCATGATAACGTTGCTTGGATGGCAACATGTGTTGCTCCAAAACCTGTATGTACCTTTCAGCATTAATGGCGCCTTCACAGGGGTGTAAGTTACCTATGCCTTGGGCACTAATACACCCCCATACCATCACAGATGCTGGCTTTTTAACTTTGCGCCTAGAACAATCCGGATGGTTCTTTTCCTCTTTGGTCCGGAAGACACGACGTCCACAGTTTCCAAAAACAATTTGAAATGTGGACTGGTCAGACCACAGAACACTTTTCCACTTTGCATCAGTCCATCTTAGATGAGCTTAGGCCCAGCGAAGCCGGTGGCGTTTCTGGGTGTTGTTGATAAATGACTTTGGCTTTACATAGGAGAGTATTAACTTGCACTTACAGATGTAGCGATGAACTGTAGTTACTGACAGTGGTTTTCGGATGTGTTCCCGAGCCCATGTGGTGATATCCTTTACACACTGATGTCGCTTTGTGATGCAGTACAGCCTGAGGGATTGAAGGTCCGTAATATCATCGCTTACGTGCAGTGATTTCTCCAGATTCTCTGAACTTTTTGATGATATTACGGACCGTAGATGGTGAAATCCCTAAATTCCTTGCAATAGC
This sequence comes from Entelurus aequoreus, assembly GCF_033978785.1. Classification (NCBI taxonomy): domain Eukaryota; kingdom Metazoa; phylum Chordata; class Actinopteri; order Syngnathiformes; family Syngnathidae; genus Entelurus; species Entelurus aequoreus. The sequence continues at coordinate 19,405,104 of NC_084755.1, read as the reverse complement.
TGGTTGGGAAATGTTTTTCTTAAACTGTCGGACAATTTGCTCACGCATTTGTTCACAAAGTGGTGACCCTCGCCCCATCCTTGTTTGTGAATGACTGAGCATTTCATGGAAGCTGCTTTTATACCCAATCATGGCACCCACCTGTTTCCAATTAGCCTGTTCACCTGTGGGATGTTCCAAATAAGTGTTTGATGAGCATTCCTCAACTTTCTCAGTCTTTTTTGCCACTTGTGCCAGCTTTTTTGAAACCTGTTGCAGGCATCAAATTCCAAATGAGCTAATATTTGCAAAAAATAACAACGTTTACCAGTTCCAACGTTAAATATCTTGTCTTTGCAGTCTATTTAATTGAATATAGCTTGAAAAGGATTTGCAAATCATTGTATTCTGTTTTTATTTACCATTTAAACAACGTGCCAACTTCACCGGTTTTGGGGTTGGTATAATAAAAGGTACAAAAAGGTACATTTATGTCTCAAATGTGTCCTTAGGGGCACATTTGAGACTTAAATGCACCTCATTACACTGCGGTTTGAACATGCCGTCTTCTCAACTCCATAACGCTCTGATCTATAACCTCGTTGCTGCTATACTCATTTTCTCTTTTTCTTTCCCCCCTTGAATAAGTAACATAAATATGAGCATGCGCACGAGCTATAATTGCCTCTCTAGAACACCCTGCCAACAAAGCATGCGACCCTTGTATTAAAAACACGGTAACACTTTTGTATGGGGAACATATTCACCATTAATTAGTTGCTTATTAAAGTAACAAAGACTTAATTTAGAGTTATTTGGACACTAGGGGGAACATATAAGGGTCAGGGTTAGAGTTAGGGTCACTAATAAGTAGAGATGTCCGATAATATCGATAAATGCTTTAAAATGTAATATCGGAAATTATCGGTATCGGTCTCAAAAAGTAAAATGTATGACTTTTTAAAACGCCGCTGTGTACACGGACGTAAGGGAGAAGTACAGAGCGCCAATAAACCTTAAAGTCACATAATATCTACGGCTTTTCACACACACAAGTGAATGCAATGCATACTTGGTCAACAGCCATACAGGTCACACTGAAGGTGACCGTATAAACAACTTTAACACTGTTACAAATATGCGCCACACTGTGAACCCACACCAAACAAGAATGACAAACACATTTCGGGAGAACATCCGCACCGTAACACAACATAAACACAACAGAACAAATACCCAGAACCCCTTGCAGCACTAACTCTTCCGAGACGCTACAATATACACCCCCTGCTACCCGCGCCCCCTAACCCCGCCCACCTCAACCTCCTCATGCTCTCTCAGGGAGAGCATGTCCCAAATTCCAAGCTGCTGTTTTGAGGCATGTTAAAAAAAATAATGCACTTTGTGACTTCAATAATAAATATGGCAGTGCCATGTTGGCATTTTTTTTTCCATAACTTGAGTTGATTTATTTTGGAAAACCTTGTTACATTGTTTAATGCATCCAGCGGGGCATCACAACAAAATTAGCCATAATAATGTGTTAATTCCATGACTGTATATATCGGTATCGGTTGATATCGGATTTGGTAATTAAGAGTTGGAAAATATCGGATATCGGCAAAAAAGCCATTATCTCTACTAATAAGCAATAATTCTGAGGTTATTGAGGGAAGACTCTTAGTTAATGGCTTACTGGTTGTATAATAAGGCCATGCAGAATAAGGCAATATTAATAGAATAGAATAGAATAGAGTTTTATTGTCATTATTATAGTGAACAGGTTCAAAGAACAACGAAATTGGAGCAGATCCCCTAATTTAGTAATATAAAAAGTAAAAAAGGATAAAAAAGAAGATATGTATCAATATATATGTATATATCCACACACATGCACATATCCATACATATGCATATATATACATATACACATATAACATTATTGCACATTATAGTCCGAAAAAAATAAAAAGACATGACGGACACAAGTACTTAATAATGACTAATTAAGTTGTTATTAATTAATGTTATTAATTTGCATGTTAAAAAGAAACTAATTAATGGTGAATATGTGTTATATATTATAAAAAAAACACTTGTGTTTTGACGTGAAGTAAAGCCGATGAAGACGGCGACAAAAGGACACGGGGAAAGAGGGAGGGAGCAGACGGAAATGGAATAAAGAGAGAATGTGTCTTGGCTGCGTCTTCGCCGCGTCTGACCTTGACTTGGTTTCCCTAAATTATATCTCTTAAGATGGAAAATATGCAGCGGTAGAACTTGAGAGACCCCCCTCTCCCCACTCAACTGTCTGCTTTGCTCCTTTTTTTTTTTTTTTTAAATGCAACTTTTTTTTTTTCCCTGGGTCTCCGGGCCATCCTGTAAGATTTATCCTCGAGGTCTGTATTAAGATGTTTCCTTCTTTGGTGACTCCACTTTTATGTAATCCATCCATCACCCTGCGCCATCTCCAGCGTATGTTTTTATATCTTTCCTCCGGCTCCCCGCAGTTATGCTATTCTCTGCTCTGCACGGCGGTTGCAGTCGGCTTGCGGTCGCTCGGGAAGCGATGGCTGCATTAGCGAGGGGGGAGGGGGGGGGGGGGGGGGTCTGCTGAATCGCTACCTTCTCCCAAGCGGCAATGCGCTCGACGTGGACTTGTGCAAAGTTTCCACTAGCTTCCGCTTAAGATGACCACGAGCTGTGTGACTTTTTAGCTGCAGTCCGCAGGCTGGGAGGCGCCCGCGGAGGCACGCGGCGTCAGCCTGCCCTGTGGGTCGCCCCGGTTTGTTTGTCTTAGCGTGGTGGCGGCGAATGCAGCGTCACCCAATCTGGCACAGCGGTCCCTAACAATGAATTACGCTCTCTGGCCCCTGGCAAAGCTCGGAGCACTTGTGGGCTGTCTACGCTGCAACCAGATTGGGCAGAAGTCGACCGGGTTGCCGCAGGAGTGTGCGAGAATCTGGCGCCGTCGTCCTTTTGTTATGATGAGTGTTTTTAAAATCTTAATATATACTGGCCCACCTGCACTGGCTTCCTGTGCACTTAAGATGTGACTTTAAGGTTTTACTACCGTATTTTTCGGAGTATAAGTCGCTCCGGAGTATAAGTCGCACCAGCCGAAAATGCATAATAAAGAAGGAAAAAAACATATATAAGTCACACTGGAGTATAAGTCGCATTTTTGGGGGAAATTTAATTGATAAAAGCCAACACCAAGAATAGACATTTGAAAGGCAATTTAAAATAAAAAATTGCTCTAGAGCACAATTTTGAGTTTCGGGGTTCGGTTATTTTTTGAGATCGTAATTTCTACCAGTCCCGATGTGTGTGAGAAGTTTGGTGAGTTTTGAAGTATTTTAAGGGGGTCAAATTAGAGGTCAAAGACGTAAAAAACAGTGTTTTTAGTACATTTTTGTCTAAAATGGGAAATTGCCAACTTCCTGTTGGTTTTCGCCCGAGAATGTGTCATTATGAGTTGTAGGTCTATAGCAGACCTACATACAGGTTTTTGTTTCATGTCTCTACGACCTTCCTAGTGGGAGTTACAGGCAGTTTGTTTTGTTTTTTTCCTAGGGGGCGCTAGAGCTTAATTTTGTTTTTTGGGGTTAGGTTTTTTTATTAAAGTCTGCTGGCACACTTTTTGGATGTGTGTAAAAAAATTTGGTGAGTTTTGAAGTATGTTAAGGGGGGCAAAGTAGTGTGCAAAGCTGCGGAAGAATAATAATAATAATAATAAAGAATAATAATAAAACCTTACAAATTCAATAGGGTCCTTTCGTCCCATTGCAAAAGGACTCCCTTTGGGATTCCTTTTGAAAAGGTCCTGTGCGGACCCTAATAAATAAAGAATAGTGAACAACAGGCTGAATAAGTGTACGTTATATGAGGCATAAATAACCAACTGAGAACGTGCCTGGTATGTTAACGTAACATATTATGGTAAGAGTCATTCAAATAACTATAACATATAGAACATGCTATACGTTTACCAAACAATCTGTCACTCCTAATCGCTAAATCCCATGAAATCTTTTACGTCTAGTCTCTTACGTGAATGAGCTAAATAATATTATTTGATATTTTACGGTAATGTGTTAATAATTTCACACATAAGTCGCTCCTGAGTATAAGTCGCACCCCCGGTCAAACTATGAAAAAACTCCGCTCTGCCCCCCTCTCCCTTGTGGAAGGGGGGGCACAGGTCTGGTGGCCATGGATGAAGTGCTGGCTGGCTAGTGTTTTAGCTACTTCTAAGTCACTAATCATCGCCTCCATGGCCACAAATAAAGTAAGTATCATCCCTGCAGGACGAGGAATAGCTAAACATGCTTCACTACACATCGTAGCTCACCGGTTTCAAAATGTAAACAAACGCCATTGGTGGATCTACACCTGACATCCACTGTAATGATACCAAGTACAATAGCGTATCTAGTCGATACTACTATGATTACGTCCATATTTTTTGGCATCATCACAACATCTTCTTTCATTTTTTTAACATTTATATTATGTTTATAAACTCAGGAAATATGTCCCTGGACACATGAAGACTTTGAATATGACCAATGTATGATCCTGTAACTACTTGGTATCGGATTGATACCCAAATTTGTGGTATCATCCAAAACTAATGTAAAGTATGAAACAACAGAAGAATAAGTGATTATTACATTTTAACAGAAGTGTAGATAGAACATGTTAAAAGAGAAAGTAAGCAGATATTAACAGTAAATGAACAAGTAGATTAATAATTCAATTTTCTACCACTTGTCCTTAATAATTTTGACAAAATAATAGAATGGAAAATGACACAATATGTTACTGCATATGTCAGCAGCTAAATAAGGAGCCTTTGTTTGTTTACTTACTACTAAAAGACAAGTTGTCTTGTATGTTCACTATTTTATTGAAGGACAAACAAAGATTTTTTGTTAAAATAAAGCCAATAATGCAATTTTTTGTGGTCCCCTTTATTTAGAAAAGTATCGCAAAGTATCGAAATAATTTTGGTACTGGTACCAAAATATTGGTATCGTGACAACACTACTTTGAACACAAAGTGGGCGGCATAGCTCGGTTGGTAGAGTGGCCGTGCCAGCAACTTGAGGGTTCCAGGTTCGATTCCCGCTTCCGCCATCCTAGTCAATGCCGTTGTGTCCTTGGGCAAGACACTTTACCCACCTGCTCCCAGTGCCACCCACACTGGTTTAAATGTAACTTAGATATTGGGTTTCACTATGTAAAGCGCTTTGAGTCACTAGAGAAAAGCGCTATATAAGCACACTCAAATTAAACACATAATAAAGCGCTATACAGTACTGTATATCAAACAAACATAGCCAGGTGGCGAAGGTGCTATTTACTTTTTCTATTCAGTCAATGAAAATATGCCTTTAGTTTTAGATAATTTGCTCAAAACTTTGAGAAATGATCTTGAATTGTCAACACTTGTCTTGATGGTTGATTGATTGATTGAAACTTTTATTAGTAGATTGCACAGTACCAAGTGCCAAGAGTCAAGGCCGAAATATTCGCTAAAGCCACCTAACTGCACAGTTTTATTTTTACTTGCAAGAGTTTGACCTGAACATAGAACGTGTCCTTGTTTCGCCCGGTCCAATCAGAACACATAAACAAAAGGTACTAATTGCCAGACATGAGCCCGTAAAAATTGGCCATATCCTGGTCTGCTACTCATTCACTGCCTCGGTACTAATCAGCTTCCAGACACTTGTGACTGTCCAGACCCCTTCGATAGACAGGATTAGTGTGTGTGTGTGTGTGTGTGTGTGTGTGTGTGTGTGTGTGTGTGTGTGTGCGTATGCGTGTGCGTGTGTGTGTGTGTGTGTGTGTGATAACTAGCTCTGGAACACCTCCCCCTCTCTCCCTTTCTTGCAGCAGTTGTTGGCTAAAAACAGGTGTTTTTTAGCCGGAAGTTGACTGGTTAAATCCCGAAGGTTAGAGTTCACAAGCCAGGGGTCAAGGGTCACTTTGACCCAGGCCCTGTGGCTGCGGTGATGTTTGAGCCTGCCATTACGTTCTGACCGTGATCACTTTTGTGTTTAGGCTGCATGGGGATGTGTGTTTAGGGGAGGCCTAATTAGTCGGATTGATTACTTCAAGTGTCCCAGATTCTCGAGTAAATTAGAGATTTTGTGGTTTAGAGTTGTTTACCATCATCAGCGCCAATGCTCTGCAGCTGTAAACATATTTGTATTTTCTCTTTGCTAAGGTTTACCAACTGTACTTGCATAGTTATCGCTAAAACTAGGGAATTTTCAATAATGGTCATTGCCGATTAATCCCTTTTAATGCCCATCTCAAACGCCGATCTCCTGTGGCTGACATTGTATATATTTTTAGTAGAGATGTCCGATAAGGGCTTTTTTGCCGATATTCCGATATTGTCCAACTCTTAATTACCGATTCCGATATCAACCGATACCGATATATACAGTCGTGGAATTAACACATTATTATGCCTAATTTTGTTGTGAAGCCCCGCTGGATGCATTAAACAATGTAACAAGGTTTTCCAAAAGAAATCAACTAAAGTTATGGATAAAAATGCCAACATGGCACTGCCATATTTATTATTGTATTCACAAAGTGCATTATTTTTTTTAACATGCCTCAAAACAGCAGCTTGGAATTTGGGACATGCTCTCCCTGAGAGAGCATGAGGAGGTTGAGGTGGGCGGGCGCGGGTAGCAGGGGGTGTATATTGTAGCGTCTCAGAAGAGTTAGTGCTGCAAGGGGTTCTGGGTATTTGTCATGTTGTGTTTATGTTGTGTTACGGTGCGGATGTTCTCCCGAAATGTGTTTGTCATTCTTGTTTGGTGTGGGTTCACAGTGTGGCGCATATTTGTAACAGTGTTAAAGGTGTTTATACGGACACCCTCAGTGTGACCTGTATGGCTATTGACCAAGTATGCTTGCATTCACTTGTGTGTGTGAAAAGCCGTAGATATTATGTGATTGGGCCTGTCACGCAAAGGCAGTGCCTTTCATGTTTATTGGCGCTCTGTACTTCCCCCTACGTCCGTGTACCACTCCGTACAACGGCGTTTTAAAAAGTCATAAATTTTACTTTTTGAGACCGATACCGATAATTTCCGATATTACATTTTAAAGCATTTATCGGCCGATAATATCGGCGGTCCGGCAAATTTTTTTGTATGTTGAGTATTATTATCACATATCTGTTACTCTCTGTCTGTCTGTGTTGGCCCTGCGATGAGGTGGCGACTTGTCCAGGGTGTACCCCGCCTTCCACCCGAATGCAGCTGAGATAGGTTCCAGCACCCCCCGCAACCCCAAAAGGGACAAGCGGTAGAAAATGGATGTATGGATGTTACGTGTACAGGAGGAGGAGACGGCACAGACAGGAGGGACGTCGCTTAAACTCTTTTTTTATTTGTATATATATATATATATATATATATATACAAAATATATAGATCCGGAAAATACGGTACCAATACATAGAAAGTATGTACTAAAACTGAGATGACTTATATTTCACACAATCTCATGTGTGCTGGTACGACAATGAAGCTTCTTGAATCCTTGAATTATACACCTGGAACTACGTATATTGCACCTACTGAATCAAAAAACAAAAAGTGCATCATAATTTTTCCTTAATATTACTCAAAAAATGGCAAATTTGTCTAACAAAAGGTGCCTGGTAGTTAAAAAATATATATTGTGGGTCAAAAATATTCAGGTACTTTAATCACTTAGATTTTAGTTCTTGCAGTGCACACAGTAAAAACAGTAAGGGAATAATTTCCTGGACAAAGAAGGACTTTGAGGGCAAAAATGAAAATGTTTCCTATTTAACTTCCCTACTACACTTGATTTTTTGTGTCCTGGGCATGACGTTAAAGTGCATCCGGCAGTGGAGGTTTCTCTATGGGGTTTAGTTTAGTTTAGTTTATTAAGGATCCCCATTAGTCTACACCGCAGTGGAGACTATTCTTCCTGGGGTCCAGGCAAAAAACACCACACAATCACAAAACAAAAGATTAAAATGCAGTACAACATGATCAAATAATAAAATGTTGTAATACAGGGTCTTGGGGGCACTAGGAGGTTAACCCCTTTACTACTACGGGCTTTCTGCTCCGCCGCGCCCAGTCTGTGGAACGCTCTCCCTGACCACCTGAGGGCACCACAGACTGTGGATGCTTTTAAAAAAGGCTTAAAAGCCCTTCTTTTTAAAAAAAAGCCTTTTTTTAGATATATGCATACTAGTTATAGCTATTTGGCTGTTCTAGTTTTTATTATTATTTATTTCTTTATTATCTTTTTATTTATTTAATTTATTTATTTATTTTGTCTTTTTTTATTTTTTTTATTTTTATTTTTAAATAAACTGTAGCACTTTGAGATTGTTTACTCAATATAAAGTGCTTTTTTACAAATAAAATCTATTATTATTATTATTATTATTACTACTGTTACCCCAGGTGGCCCTTGGCAAAGGCCTAGTACCTGACTGCCCCCTAGCCAGGGATACGGTGAAAACCTCAACGGCGGAAGAAGGCTGCAGCAGAAAAGGGTCCCCAGTTGTCTTGGACTCCATGCCACTGGACCCTGACCCGATTCTGTCAAGGATCGTGTGGTGACTGTCTGTGCACCAGTCTCCCCACGTAAAACTAAGTCACGCACAGGCATCCTCCATAAAGGGATACACCCCTACCAGGAGGATCGTCATACTCGTTCGAGTGACCGCCGATGACACTTGATTTCCTGTTTAGTGAAGCATATTTCATGCGTGTCTTTTAAAAAACAACAACAACAATCTATTCTTCCGAGCAGCCGTGAGTGTGACAGCTGTTACTGTAGTTCGCCACTACTGGAGTCTTAAAAACTTTGCCTCTGGGGTTTTGAACTTCTGCCTCTAAAAACAGCTGTTCACCTCTCTTTATCACAGCTGTTTTCTTTTTTTCTTACCAGAAAAAGATATCAAAAAAGGCCACGTGAGGTATTAAATAAATTGAATAACAGTATTTGATCAGGACAATGCATGTTGATCAATATATGAGCAAAGGTGTCACAGTAAATATGGCAGAATTAGCTATAGTAGCTCAATTTCATCTGTTGTCCTAAGGCAGGCACCATAAAAATGTCGATACTGTTTGTGGGGTGGCGTGGCCTGCGGACCTGCAGCGAAGCGGGGTGTGCCAGGACCGGTTTCGAGATTAGCGACAGGTGCGTGGATGGCACACCTGGGCTGGCTTATCTAATCACCGGTCGCTCTGTTAAAGGGCAGCAGCCGGGAAGGAGAGGGGTTGTTGATGGTGGAGAGAAAACCAGAGCACGAACGAGAGTGAGGGTGAGACGGACAGAAATGACGGAAAACGAACACAAAAAACGTTTATTGCAAAATAAATAATTGTTCAGAAAGATGAACGAGGCGGTCATGTCCGTAATTGGTGGTCTGAAGAACCTGGAAGAGCAAGTCTTCCACACTGTTGTTCACAAGACGAGGTCAGGAAACTCGCATAAAGAGACCATAAAGTTAGAAAATTCAAAAAATTGATTAACGCCATTAAAGAATATTACATGCTAAATATTTAAAAAATTCAGGTCAATCACGGTGAGCTTTGTTAGTGTATACACCAATCCCTCGTTTATTGCTGTCATTTTGTTCCGAACATGACTGCTATAAATCTATTTCTGGAAAGTAAGAATCATTCCTTTTAAATTGAATATTTTACTTTTTTTTTTAACATAATGAGAGCCCTTAGACATGAAATACCGTATTTTTCGGACCATAGGGCGCACTGGAATACAAGACTCACTGCCGATGAATGGTCGGTCTTTTTTCATATATAAGGCGCACCGGATTATAAGGCGCATTAAAGGAGTCATATTATTATTATTTTTTTTCTAAATTGAAAACACATCCTTGTTGTCTACATAACATGTAATGGTGGTTCTTTGGTCAAAATGTTGCATAAATTATGTTTTACAGATCATCTTCAAGCCGCATCCGCTTTTCTTCCGAATGTGTCGTTTTGTGTTCACCTTCGGCAGCGTCTTCTCCCCGTCATCTTTGTTGTAGCGGTGTAGCGTGCAAGGACGGGAGTGGAAGAAGTGTCAAAAGATGGAGCTAACTGTTTTAATGACATTCAGACTTTACTTCAATCAATAACGGAGCAGCATCTCCTCCTCCGGAAACAACAACAAGGACACAAATGTGTCCCATGAAAAAACGTCCGACCGGAACTCTCTAATAACTAAAGTTCCTTGGGTGAATAATGTAAACTCACTACACCGGTATGTTTTAGCTTTTTCATGGCGAGTTTACTGACAGATATAAGTAAGAACTTTACACTACTTTATATTAGAAATGGCAACAGCGGAGGATGAATGTCCCATAACAAGAAGATAGAGAAAAAGAAGAAGCTTGTCGACTATATATGCTGTATGTATGTATATATATATATATATATATATATATATATATATATATATATATATATATATATATATATATATATATATATATATATATATATATATATATATATATATGTATATATATATATATATATATATATATATGTATGTGTGTGTGTGTGTGTTTGGACGGTGGAACCGTTGAAATGCGTTGAAAAATGTGTGAGGAGTAGTCGCCAGGAAAAAGGGCGAAAAAAGGGTTTGAAAAAAACGGGAATTCTGGGAATTCCTGGAATCTTTTTTGAACTTGGAAAAATTATAGTGTCATGATCCGTGGTCCGGATCATGTTTTTGTTATGTTCTGTTAGTTTTAGACTCCATGAGTTCCTGTTTTTGTGTGCACCCTTGTTTGTTTGAGTTACCATGGCAACTTATGATTTTCACCTGCCTCTGGTGTTCGGGACACGCACCTGTTTCCAATCAAGAGACATGATTTAAGCCCACCTTTGCCAGTCAGTCGTCCTGGCGTCATTATTGGTTTCATGCCACAGTTTCATGTTGTGCTATGCCATAGTTATGTTAGTTGTTTGCTTCACGCTATTGTCACGCAAGCTACTAGTAAGTCTTGTTTGTTCCCTGCCATAGTTTATGCTAAGTGTTCGCTTCATGCCTTGTCTAAGTAAGTCTTGTTTATGTCATGCCACAGTCAACGTAAGTTTTCCTTGTTCATAGTTTATGCTAAGTGTTAGTTTAGCTCCTAGTACGATCAGCACGTTGTGCCTTCGCCTTGTGTTCTGTTTTTTTGTTGTACTTTGATTTTGAGGAATAAATCATGTTTTTATCTGCACGCCTTGTCCGGAATAGTCCGTCTGTCTTCCTGGGAGAACGACCCCGCAGTAAGCTGCAAAGCCGACATGACAGATAGTTTGAATTTCCAGGACAAGTGGGATATGTTGAAGGTGGAATGGTGTGAATCGGTTAAAAAATGTGGAAATGGTTAAAGTTTGAAAAATGGCCAATTCATTTTGAATGGGGAAAATTTCCCTAAAAACCTGGAATTCTGGGAAATCTGGGAATTTTTGGAATTTGTCAAGGAAAGCCCGCGATTCCCGAATAGGTTGAACAGTTTGAAGTTGGAACGGTTTGAATCGGGTGAAAAATGTGGAAGGTAAAGCGTGCCAAAATCTGGAGAAGAAGAAGTAGAGGAATAATAATAAATAGATGAATTTTGGTGTAGAAAACCATATGTGTGAATGCTTTGGAGCATTTACACAATTATAAATAATACATTTGACTTCAAAGCATGTAAACTTAAGGCATTTATTAGTATATTGTTATGATGCTGTGCTTTTTCTTATTTATTTTGCTTTGATATGTACTTATGTTAAAAAAAAACAATCACGATAGATTATTTGTTTGCGATGGCCCCCTTTCCTCTTGGTCTTATTCAATGTGTATGCTGTTTGCAAAACATGACTGACAGCTGACGCATACAGCCAAAGTGGAGGGCTGTGAAAAAAGGAAATTGAGTCACGTCAAATCCCAGGAACCTTCCTGGGATTCACCTGAAATGCAGGTTCATGCAGGAGTCAAGGAATGTGTTGACTAAATGTAAGGTTTATTTTTGATACAGTAAGGGAACAAAAAGTAAAACTGCTTTTGTAGAAAGTGCTTTAACATTTTTTTCTAAATGATATATATATATATATATATATATATATATATATATATATATATATATATATATATATATATATATATATATATATATATATATATATATGTATATATGTGTATATATATATATATATATATATATATATATATATATATATATATATATATATATATATATATATATATATATATATATGTATATATATATACCTGTATATATGTATATATATATACCTGTGTATATATATATATATATATACATACACACAGTCGCGGTCAAAAGTTTACATACACTTCTAAAGAACATAATGTCATGGCTGTCTTGAGTTTCCAATAATTTCTACAACTCTTATTTTGTTGTGATAGAGTGATTGGAGCACATACTTGTTGGTCACAAAAAACATTCATAAAGTTTGGTTCTTTTATGAATTTATTATTGGTCTACTGAAAATGTGACCAAATCTGCTGGGTCAAAAGTATACATACAGCAATGTTAACCACAGAACTTTCCTCAAGAAGGTCTTATCTTTGTCCATGTGATGTCAGATGAAACAAAAATTGAGCTGTTTGGCCACAATACCCAGCAATATGTTTGGAGGAGAAAAGGTGAGGCCTTTAATCCTAGGAACACCATACCTACCGTCAAGCATGGTGGTGGTAGTATTATGCTCTGGGCCTGTTTTGCTGCCAATGGAACTGGTGCTTTACAGAGAGTAAATGGGACAATGAAAAAGGAGGACTACCTCCAAATTCTTCAGGACATCCTAAAATCATCAGCCCGGAGGTTGGGTCTTGGGCGCAGTTGGGTGTTCCAACAGGACAATGACCCCAAAACTCACGTCAAAAGTGGTAAAGGAATGGCTAAATCAGGCTAGAATGAAGGTTTTAGAATGGCCTTCCCAAAGTCCTGACTTAAACGTGTGGACAATGCTGAAGAAACAAGTCCGTGTCAGAAACCAACACATTTAGCTGAACTGCACCAATTTTGTCAAGAGGAGTGGTCAAAAATTCAACCAGAAGCTTGTGGATGGCTACCAAAAGTGCCTTATTGCAGTGAAACTTGCCAAGGGACATGTAACCAAATATTAACATTGCTGTATGTATACTTTTGACCCAGCAGATTGGGTCACATTTTCAGTAGACCCATAATAAATTCATAAAAGCACCAAACTTCATGAATGTTTTTTGTGACCAACAAGTATGTGCTCCAATCACTCTATCACAAAAAAATAAGAGTTATAGAAAGTATTGGAAACTCAAGACAGCCATGACATTTTGTTCTTTACAAGTGTATGTCAACTTTAGACCATGACTGTATATGTATATATATATATAGCAATAATATGTTACTGCATATGTCAGCAGCTAAATTAGGAGCCTTTGTTTGCTTACTTACTACTAGTATGTTCACTATTTGATTTAAGAACAAAATTGCAATAAGAAACATGTGTCTGAGATTTTTTTTGTTAAAATAAAGCCAATAATTTGTGGTCCCCTCTATTTAGAAAAGTATCAAAAAGTATCGAAATTATTTTGGTACCGCTACCAAAATATTGGTATCAGGACAACCACTACGGTCTACACATTGAGAGTCACACTCCTGCCTGTTTTTATGTCTAATAATCTCCTAAAGAGCATGAAAAATGACCTGCACGTGTGCGTGCCGTGAAGAATTAACTAGAGTCAATGTCTTCCTTCTGCTTTTTTTGAAGTGGATCGCTGCGTTATCGCCCGTTTAGCCCGTGTTTAAGGTCTGCTGGCATACACTGGCAGCCACGCTTGTTTACATGCCACGAGAGAAACCGCAGCGCACATGTTTTTATTCGATTCTTGGGGAAGATTAATGGCGAGCGAAGGTGGAATGTGTGGCAGGAGAACAAGCGGAGAAAGGCGGAAAAGGGAGCCAACAAACAGAGCCAGAGAAGCAGCTTCTAAAAACGAATTCATGCATTTTTTCCCCCCTTGACTTAGTTTTTGTATTCTGTGGGGTGCAAAGTCCTACGTTTAAAAGCAGGATTGTGTTTAGCGTGTTAGCATGCGGCCGCGTAGAATAATGAATGTTCTCCTCGGGCGGAGAAATGTTCAAACTGTTGCCAATGACTTTTTATTTATGCAATCATGTGTGCACTTTATGATGAGTCGACTTCATTTCATGCCATAGTCTGCAGACTGTGAAGGTGCTTGGCTGAGGTTGGTGAGATGGTTTGGGGTTGCTCGGAGGTCGACTGTGCCGAATTTGGAAAATGGTGACGTGAAAAGCAACAATACACTGCAAAAACTGAAATCTAAGTAAGATGAAATATCTCAAATAAGGGTGATATTTGCTTATTTTCTGTCTGATAAGATAATTCTTCTCACTAAGCAGATTTTATGTTCGAGTGTTTTACTTGTTTTAAGGGTTTTGGTCCTAAATGATCTCAGTAAGATATTACAGCTTGTTGCTGAGATTTGATGACCTATATTGGGAAAAACATGCTTGGAACTAGAATATCAACTGTTGCAAAGCTGTGTCATCAACACTCACAAGTATAAAACTACTTTTTTATAGCAATAATTTCTTATTTCAAGCATGAAAAAAAAAGATCATGACTTTGACACAAATGTGTCTCATAATTAAAACAGATGACAGCCAAATGGACTTTGCCGTTTTATTTTCAATGACACAGTAGAAAATACGTACTCATATAGTAGTACACTTGTTATTAGTGAGAATATACTTATTCTAAGTTATTTTTGGGTTCATTGAGGTTAGCTAATTTTACTTGTTTTGGAAAGTCTTGACAAGCCAAATTTTCTTGTTCTATTGGCAGATAATTTTGCTTAGTTCAAATAAAATACCCCTAATTTTTGTATTTTTTTTTTTTCTTGTTTTTGAACACTGACTTTCTGCAGTGTACCCTTTAAGAGACAAAGTTCAAGTTGCTTTAATGTCTAGTAGTGTTGTCCGGATACCAATTTCTTGGTACCGGTACTAAAATTATTTCGATACTTTTCGGTACTTTTCTACATTAAGAGGATCACAAAAAATTTCATTATTGGCTTTATTTTAACAAAAAATCTTAGTGTACATTAAACATATGTTTCTTATTGCAAGTTTGTCCTTAATTAAAATAGTGAACATACTAGACAACTTGTCTTTTAGTAGTAAGTAAACAAACAAAGGCTCCTAATTTAGCTGCTGACATATGCAGTAACATATTGAGTCATTTTCCATTCTATTATTTTGTCAAAATTATTAAGTACAAGTGGTAGAAAATGAATTATTAATCTACTTGTTCATTTCCTGTTAATATCTGCTTACTTTCTCTTTTAACATGTTCTATCTACACTTCTGTTAAAATGTAATAATCACTTATTATTATGTTGTTTGGATACTTTACATTAGTTGTGGATGATACCACAAATTTGGGTATCAATACGATACCAAGTCGTTACAGGATCATACATTGGTCATATTCAAAGTCCTCCTGTGTCCAGGGACATATTTCCTGAGTTTATAAACCTACACTACCGTTCAAAATTTTGGGGTCACCCAAACAATTTTGTGGAATAGCCTTCATTTCTAAGAACAAGAATAGACTGTCGAGTTTCAGATAAAAGTTCTCTTTTTCTGGCCATTTTGAGCGTTTAATTGACCCCACAAATGTGATGCTCCAGAAACTCAATCTGCTCAAAGGAAGGTCAGTTTTGTAGCTTCTGTAACGAGCTAAACTGTTTTCAGATGTGTGAACATGATTGCACAAGGGTTTTCTAATCATCAATTAGCCTTCTGAGCCAATGAGCAAACACATTGTACCATTAGAACACTGGAGTGATAGTTGCTGGAAATGGGCCTCTATACACCTATGTAGATATTGCACCAAAAACCAGACATTTGCAGCTAGAATAGTCATTTACCACATTAGCAATGTATAGATTGTATTTCTTTAAAGTTAAGACTAGTTTAAAGTTATCTTCATTGAAAAGTACAGTGCTTTTCCTTCAAAAATAAGGACATTTCAATGTGACCCCAAACTTTTGAACGGTAGTGTAATATACATTAAAAAAACAAAATAAGATGTTGTGATGCCAAAAAAATATCAACGTAATCATAGTAGTAGCACTCCTGTACTTTTTATCATTACAGTGGATATTAGTTGTAGATCCACCAATGGCGTTTGTTTACATTTTAACGCCGGTGAGCTACGGTGTGTAGTGAAGCATGTTTAGCTATTCCTCGTCCTGCAGGGATGTTCTTGTTTGTGTGCCATGTTGTTCCAGACCACAGCAAACGTTACCCAGCTTGCAGAGATTGTAATAAATCCATTAGAAGAAGACAACCCGCAGTTTCCTTTAACTTGGACACACACGTCTATACCTTTGGCCATTCTAAGACAGTCATTTCCAGGAGTTTTCTCATCCTGTGAGAAGCCTCCATTTTACTAATGTGTTCCAATGTTGCAAAAATGTGTAGAATAAAAATGAAAATACAACATTTCTGTCAACGAAGATTTGCGTCAGCCTTTGATAGTAGGCTAATATAGACACTTGCATCATGTGTTGCCTTCATTATAACACTTATATAAGACTTTTTAAAGTCATTTTGATGGTAGTCTAATATAGCTAATATAGACACTTGCCTTCATTATAACACTTATATAAGACTTTTAATTTTTTGCAACTCCAGACAGATTTTTTATTTTTTTATTTTTGGTCCAATATGGTTCTTTCAACATTTTGGGTTGCAGACAGTGTTAGTTACTGAAAACCAGTAACTAGTTACTTTATTTCAAAAGTATCTCAGTTACTAACTCAGTTACTTACACCAAAAAGTAATGTGTTACTGTGAAAAGTAACTATTTAGTTACTTATATATTTTTTTTTATTTTAAAACTTTTTAAGGCCCCCTCTAATGCCCTTTTAGCCTTCATTTCAGTACTGTTATTGCACTGGATAATAACACAATCTGTTGATCAACTTGACATGCATTTGCATCACTGAACTCTGCTAAGCAATGTGGTCTACATACAACACACAAAGACAAAGATATGTTTCAAAGGGCCAATTTGTTTTAAAGTTAAAGTACCAATGATTGTCACATACACACTAGGTGTGGTGAAATGTGTCCTCTGCATTTGACCCATCCCCTTGTTCACCCCCTGGGAGGTGAGGGGAGCAGTGGGCAGCAGCGGTGCCGCGCCCGGGAATCATTTTTGGTGATTTAACCCCCAATTCCAACCATTGATGCTTAGTGCCAAGCAGGGAGGTAATGGGTCCCATTTTCATAGTCTTTGGTATGACTCGGCCGGGGTTTGAACTCACAACCTACCGATCTTAGGCCAGAACAAATTGACAAAACTATTTTGAATAGCTGCAACATAACATACATAAGTAACAAACAGCATAATAACAACATAACTGTAAACCAAGGAAGGCACACAGTACATACGCAAAGCCTAACCAGGCGTTTTTCTCTCTCAAGGAATTCTGAAATAAAATCATGTCTGAAGCCCAGAACACTCTACACATTTCCCCAGTTTTAGTTTAGAGATAAGGAAAGATTGGCCTGGCCCACTAGCATCCCTCTTTATGTTTGTGAACTTTTTAGTCTATACATTCAGAGTGATGTGATAATCAAACACTCTAGAAGTCTAGAATGAAAGAGTATATAAGAGAATTGACAGAGTGTGTGTACCTTCAGTGCGCAGTGCCTCGTTAAAATCCAGCCGCTGTTGCTTAGGAGGTGAAGTGTGTCTCTCTTTGCTAGCTTCGTCGAAGCATGTTGCTTTTGTAGCTGTTTCAGCAGATTTGAGTTGCTAGGATAGGATCTTTGATCCAAGACACAACTTACATCTAACTATAATGTTCTTTTCTTTGTGGTCGACAAAAGAAAAGTAGTGAGAATATCTCCATGTTAAGAAACTCGGCTTCGGGCTTCGACATGTCTTGTTAGTAAACACATACTCTTCCTTGTCGCCTCGTCCGCAGCGCTCTAATAAAACACACTCAGATCTTCTCAGTTTCTAGCCGATACTACATAAAAAAATAACGTAAAATAACGCAGTAACGCATCATGTAGTAACGGTAACCGAGTTACTGAATATAAAAAATAACGCGTTAGATTACTATTTACCGCCGAAAGTAACGGCGTTACAAAGTAACGCGTTAGTCCCAACACTGGTTGCCGACCCCTGGTTTAGCACCTAAATCTGCTGAGTTTGGTCGGGTAGTGTTGAATACAAGCTGTAAGATTTTCTTTTTCTCACACCTTCTGTGTCTGTATGTAATTCCTACGTGGAATAGAGGAAAGGCATATGGGAAAGGATTCCAATCTGCGTATCTGACAACACATCTGTGCGTTTTATTGCTCTTTTTAGTCATGCTGTCAGTGAGCCAGGCGGTGAGTTGAGGACTGTGGGCAATAATGATCGCCTTGCATTTTGAATGAAATCATAAACAAGTTCAAAGGAAAGTGATTTACTCTAAAAAAAAAATAATAATAATACAAGGTTGATAATTGAGAAATGGAGATTTGAGTGGTCTTGGGGAAGTTCCATGGGAAGAAAAGGACGTTCGGAAAGAAACGCACCTTTTCACACATGAACATTTACAGATGCCTCAATGTGTCTCAATAACGACGTGCAAGCATGGTTTCAGCTGCAGGCATGACATCACCTGTGTGTTTTTTTGTTTTTTTAACCTTCACATACACTTCCATTAACAGTCTGAACAGTAACGGAAGGACTGTCTTTTTATTTCTCGGAAGAGTGTCGTCTATGAGCAAATTGTTCCAGCGGTGCCAGTTTTATGGTCTGATGTGTATTTGTGAGTTTGTTTGGAGGTGTGTGTGTGTGTGTGTGTGTGTGTGTGTGTGTGTGTGTGTGTGTGTGTGTGTGTGTGTGTGTGTGTGTGTGTGTGTGTGTGTGTGTGTGTGTGTGTGTGTGTGTGTGTGTGTGTGTGTGTGTGTGTGTGTGTGTGTGTGTGTGTGTGTGTGTGTGCTTGCATGCTGTTTTGATTCCCTACCAGCATCTTTGTAATAAAACACACGGGTGGTCAGCCCACATATAGTGCAGGTTTATGAACATGCTTGTAAAGCTTTTCCCTGCAAGTCATTTGCAAAGGTTAAACCGGCGCTCTTCCCAACATGACGAGTGTGTGCAGTCGTATAAGCTTCATTTAAGTTTGCCCCGAAGATACATTCCGAGATTTTGTTCACACAATTAAACCACGCATAAATAATCTCATTAAAGTTAGATAATGAGATGGGATGGAGGGTCGGTACAGCTTAAGTTGTTCAACAGTCCGGGGGTCTCCGTTGTGGTATTTTAGGCTTCATAATGTGCCAGACATTTTCAATGGGAGACAGGTCTGGACTACAGGCAGGCCAGTCTAGTACCCGCACTCTTTTACTATGAAGCCACGCTTTTGTAACACGTGGCTTGGCATTGTCTTGCTGAAATAAGCAGGGGCGTCCATGATAACGTTGCTTGGATGGCAACATATGTTGCTCCAAAACCTGTATGTACCTTTCAGCATTAATGGTGCCTTCACACATGTGTAAGTTACCCATGTCTTGGGCACTAATACACCCCCATACCATCACAGATGCTGGATTTTGAACTTTGTGCCTATAACAGTCCGGATGGTTCTTTTCCAATTTGGTCCGGAGGACACCACGTCCACAGTTTCCAAAAACAATTTGAAATGTGGACTCATCAGACCACAGAACACTTTTCCACTTTGTATCAGTCCATCTTAGATGAGCTCAGGCCCAGCGAAGCCGGCGGCGTTTCTGGGTGTTGTTGATAAATGGCTTTGGCTTTGCATAGTAGAGTTTTAACTTGCACTTACAGATGTAGCGACAAACTGTAGTTACTGACAGTGGTTTTCTGAAGTGTTCCTAAGCCCATGTGGTGATATCTCTTACACACTGATGTCGGTTTTTGATGCAGTACCGCCTGAGGGATCGAAGGTCACGGGCATTCAATGTTGGTTTTCGGCCTTGCTGCTTACAAGAGTGATTTCACCAGATTCTCTGAAACTTTTGATGATATTACAGACCGTAGATGGTGAAATCCCTAAATTCCTTGCAATAGCTCGTTGATAAATGTTGTTCTTAAACTGTTCGACAATTTGCTCACGCATTTCTTGGAATCTGCTTTTGTACCCAATCATGGCACCCACCTGTTCCCAATTAGCCTGTTCACCTGTGGGATGTTCCAAATAAGTGTTTGATGAGCATTCCTCCACTTTCTCAGTCTTTTTTGCCACTTGTGCCAGCTTTTTTGAAATATGTTGCAGGCATCAAATTCCAAATGAGCTAATATTTGCAAAATATAACAAAGTTTACCAGTTCGAACGTTAAGTATCTTGTCTTCGCAGTCTATTCGATTGAATATAGGTTGAAAAGGATTTGCAAATCATTCTATTCTGTTTTTATTTACCATTTACACAACGTGCCAACTTCACTGGTTTTGGGTTTTGTACATTAATAACAATTAATATGCAGAAAAGTATTACAAAACTAAAAAACTGATAACATACTGAGTAGCATAAGTATCTCCATTTTGTGCCTACCAGGTATCGTCAAAGGGTGAGTAGCTTTACTTTATTCTAATTTTATTTAGATTTATTATACAGTGACTGACATTTATTTCTACTTTATTCATTGTTGGGAAACTGTTGGTTGTCCTTTAGCCTATCCATTAGCCTTTAGTCTGATTCACATCCGAATCGCGTTTCTTAATTATTCTGATTCTAAATCGATTTTAAAAAATGAAAATTAAAAAAATTAAATATATATATATTTTTTTTTGTTTAATTAATCTATTTGTGTCCCTCTTAAAAAGAGTTTAAAAAAAATTAATACAAGTAATTTTTGGTTGTAATGAGCAAAAAAGTCTGCTAATGGAACAAGTCCAAATTGTCTTGGTAAGTGTTGTTGAAATAATACTTTATATTTAAGCTTTAATAACTTAAAAGTGATCTTGAAATGAGCAATTCAAACATATAATAGCTATACTTACTAGTATTGTGAAGTTTTGTGTCTTATAACAAACTTGTGAGGTTTAAAAGTCGTATTTTCTTTCTCAGAAGATTTATTGCCACTGAAAAATGACTATATGATTGTGACTTGTGTTAAGTTTGTTTAGAAATTAGAAATATATACTTGGTGAGATTGTGAGGTTGTCCAGTGTGTAACCTTTAACCTGTTTTGAAAAGATTTCCTTGTAAATTTTATACCAAATAACATATTGCTAAAATCGGTTTGAATTGAGAATCAAATCGTGTTAAATCGAGATTTGATGCGTGAGTTGTTGTGCCATTCCCATCTCTACTGTTTAAACTGTACAGTTTGAGCATGGGAAGTATTATGACGTATACTGTAAATAAATAAAAATATCCACAAAATATTAAAAGCACCCTTTGTTCCTGTTAAAATGCATTATGTAATTCAAAGGTATTATGATTATTATTATGTTTGGTCTTAATTCCAATAAAGCTGTTTACAAAGTTTTGAAATTAGAATCCCTTAGAAGTCCACCATGACTCACAATTGTGTTCAAACACCACATAGCCGATTTTTTGGGGAATATTTTTACATTCTTGGTCCAACATTACGCATTTTCATGGATAAAAATGGCTGAATAAACTACAAATATTAATACTGCAGTAGTAGTAGCCACTAGAGGAGACCAAACCAATCAGAGTGCGCTGTTCAGTATCGTAGCCACTGATTGGCTCAAGGTAACTAAAGGGTGTTATTTCATGTTTAAAGAGCTCTCATAATGATGAAAAATATATTTAGAAGGTAGTAAACTGTGTTTTTATGTTCTATGAAAATCTTTGATTCCTACCGTATTTTTCGGAGTATAAGTCGCTCCGGAGTATAAGTCGCATCGGCCGAAAATGCATAATAAAGGAAAAAAACATATATAAGTCGCACTGGAATATAAGTCGCATTTTTGGGGGAAATTTATTTGATAAAACCCAACACCAAGAATAGACATTTGAAAGGCAATTTAAAATAAATAAATAATAGTGAACAACAGGCTGAATAAGTGTACGTTATATGACGCATAAATAACCAACTGAGAATGTGCCTGGTATGTTAACGTAACATATTATGGTAAGAGTCATTCAAATAACTATAACATATAGAACATGCTATACGTTTACCAAACAATCTGTCACTCCTAATCGCTAAATCCCATGAAATCTTATACGTCTAGTCCAGGGGTCGGCAACCCAAAATGTTGAAAGAGCCATTTTGGACCAAAAATACAAAAACAAATCTGTCTGGAGCCGCAAACAATTAAAAGCCATATTACATACAGATAGTGTGTAATGAGATATACATTGAATTAAGAGGACTTAAAGGAAACTAAATGACCTAAAAAATAGCTACAAATGAGGTATAATGATGCAATATGTACGTACAGCTAGCCTAAATAGCATGTTTATTATTAGCATGTTTATTATTAGCATGTTTATTATTAGCTTGCATTAATGCAATGACCAAATATGTCTGATTAGCACTCCACACAAGTCAACATCAACAAAACTCACCTTTGTGCACTCACGCACAACGTTAAAAGTTTGGCGGACAAAAGGAGACAAAAAAAGAAGTAACATAAAACACGCCCGGAGAAAGTTAAACATGTAAACAAACCACGGTGAGTTCAAGGACCGCCAAAATTAGTAGGACAAAACGGCGCTCGCCAAATACTCGAATCAGTGGAGCATGTTTAATATAAACACTGTGATTTATAACAATTAGGGAGGTTTGTGTCATGTTTGTCCTCCTACAGAAACCATATTAAAACAAAAATTATTATTTTTTTCCATGTCATCTTTTTCCATTTTTCATAAATTTTTGAAAAAGCTTCAGAGAGCCACCAGGGCGGCGCTAAAGAGCCGCATGCGGCTCTAGAGCCGCGGGTTGCCGACCCCTGGTCTAGTCTCTTACGTGAATGAGCTAAATAATATTATTTGATATTTTACGGTAATGTGTTAATAATTTCACACATAAGTCGCTCCTGAGTATAAGTCGCACCCCCGGCCAAACTATGAAAAAAACAGCGACTTATAGTCCGAAAAATACGGTAATTACTGATTCCTACTTTGTAAAAATTAATTTATTGCGGTCATGTCCGGAACCAATTAAATAAACGAGGGACGACAGTTGTAGTAAAAATACCATTCCCAATTTCTTTGAGTTTTACAACAAAAACACATTACACTCATTTTATTTTTCTATGTTTGTTTAATGATAATAGCCCTTTTGTTTCACATGTACAAATAAGTTGACACAATAACAATACAAAAGAAACAATATTAACAAGGCACTTCCCCAAATAAACTGGGAAAAAAATTCATCAACACATTGAAAATACATTTTATTTTTTATTTTCAATGAATTCTGTTTTACAGAAATATATTCCAGTTGTACTGCTTTTCCGTCTTCTTGGCTTTTTTTTTTGGTTGGATGGTCAATACTTTCTTTGTGTGGGACTGTGGACTATACAAATACTGCTGGTAACAGACATTCACAGATGTGTTGATAGAGGAGTCTGGGATGTAATGAACTTGAGACATGTGGGTACGTTTAGCAGGCAATGTCTGTGCACGTTGGAACATGTCATTTGACAGAGCTATATACTGTACCTGTGGATATATAAAGATCATCCTTGCCCAATCGTGTATGTTCAGTCCCCATTGTGTACTGTAGGTCTTATCGTCCTCTACGCAACAGTTCAGTTATTATTTCACATTAATTAAGCCCAGCATGGATCAGAGAATTGCTCGATAGTCAAGTTATTTAGCCAAAGAAAAAATTGCTTCTACATGAATTTTGATTGAGAGATATACTGTACACTGCCTTTCCCTTAGAGGGCAAATAAATAATAAATAAAGTCACTGTACGTTTTGATTGTTTAATGTTATTGAGGCAATCACTAAGCTGCAGCTAAAACATAAGGCGTTCAGTCGGTTGCTTTTTCTGTATACCTGCTTGTAATCCCGATTGACTTCCCTCTTTGTGACCAACTGGAGGCTTCCAAATGTTGCAAAGGAGGTATTTAGTCTTGAGTCTTTGCAGACTTAGACTGTCTGACACTGCGGGGGCAAAGCCCTTTGATTGACTTGTACTAGTACCGAACCACTTATTAATCTTCAAAGATTTAAAATCTGCTGCTTTCCATTATATTAGTCACCAGAGGTGACGATGTACACTACCGTTCAAAAGTTTGGGGTCACCCAAACAATTTTGTGGAATAGCCTTCATTGCTAAGAACAAGAATAGACGGTCGAGTTTCAGATGAAAGTTCTCTTTTTCTGGCCATTTTGAGCGTTTTAATTGACCCCACAAATGTGATGCTCCAGAAACTCAATCTGCTCAAAGGAAGGTCAGTTTTGTAGCTTCTGTAACGAGCTAAACTGTTTTCAGATGTGTGAACATGATTGCACAAGGGTTTTCTAATCATCAATTAGCCTTCTGAGCCAATGAGCAAACACATTGTACCATTAGAACACTGGAGTGATAGTTGCTGGAAATGGGCCTCTATACACCTATGAAGATATTGCACCAAAAACCAGACATTTGCAGCTAGAATAGTCATTTACCACATTAGCAATGTATAGAGTGTATTTCTTTAAAGTTAAGACTAGTTTAAAGTTATCTTCATTGAAAAGTACAGTGCTTTTCCTTCAAAAATAAGGACATTTCAATGTGACCCCAAACTTTTGAACGGTAGTGCAGCTGGCTGTTAACAGTCAAAATGTAGAAAATAATATTTACAAAAAACACATACAGAACATATACACAAAATCATTATTTTGTTGTTTTAGTGCCAAACAAGTCGGGTATTCAGCATGTAGGCTTTCAACAATAGAAGTTTGCTACATTAGTTTGCCCATCCTCTTGTATTGTTAGGGAGTTTTTGAAGACCAGAACAGACCAAGTTGATCTAAATCTTTGTGGAACGACAGACAGTAAATCGATAAACCCGTCGGCAATCTTATCTCCACAACTTCATTACCCCCTAAATCCCTTTGGGATAGTACTGAGGAGCAGCGACTGTTAGGGCAAATGGGGGCTTTGCAGCAATTTAGTGCATACTCCTGAATGGACAGCTCACAGTGTCCATTGACTGTCCCAATGAAAATGCAGCATCTACCACAGCATCATTTGTCCTTAGACTTGCTGCTTATAACGTAGGAGTGGTTGCCATTCCAGCATTGTTCACTTAATGCCACATACATGGAGTCAAAGTCCAAATACGGACGTTTTTCTGTCCGTTGTGGATACAGAGTTTATTTAGTCGTAATCCAAATGTCAAAAGTATGACGGTTTGTGCGATGACATGTTTTTATTTGACATACAGTGGTCCTGTAGTAGCAACACTTCATACTCCAGGTTGCTGCTCTGAACCACGGGTTCTGGGATCATAAGCTGGGTTTGTTTTTGAGGCAGTGCCCCATTGTCCAACCCAGCTTTTACTCCATCCAACTCCACCTGAGAAGGCTCACAGTCTAGGTCAATGGGACCTTTAGCCCTCTTCTTGCGGACGTAGCATACAACGCCCACTGCTGTGGCAATCAGCACCAGCAGAAGCAAGATGGCCACTGCAGGCACCAGCATGGTGGCCATTTTCTTGTTGACTATTTGAGCTCCAGTGACGCTGTCGTTCTTTTCGTCAGTGGTATGCGCCTGAGTGCATACGCTGTCAATGCCGTTCGGGGCGCCAAGCGGACTGGCACACACGGTATAAGTGGAATTAGGGTTCAGACCTCTGAGTCTGTATTCTGGATACGATGCCGGTAGGCTGAGCTGCATTGGCCTGCGATCAGGCCCGGAGAGATTCCGATAGGTCAGCCGGATTCCACGAATGTAAGGCCGTTTATCAATGTAGCGGTGGAGATCAAGCAGGATTGACGTCGAGGTTGCCTGACGCGAGCTGATGTCAGGTGCATTTGGGCTTACGGTCGTCATGGACATGTCGGGCTCAGCGGGCGAGGGTGCATTGTCGTTTCGGATCTCACAAAAAAATCCGTAGGTCCCAGGTGGACAGGTGCACTCTACTTGACCGTACTGGTCCAAGCGACAAGTGCCCCCGTTGAGGCAAGTGTGAGAAGGGCAGAAGCGCTGCTCCTCATCCGAGTCCATGCTGCTGCTGCTGCTTGGGGAAGCAGGAACCGGGGGTAAGGGGTAGTCAAAATCTCTGTTTGTGTCGTAATCGTTAACCCTGGGGGGTGGAAAAGCTGTTGTGGCACTCTCGGGGGTTGTAACATGTAGAGGTACGGCAACAGTAGTTTTAACAGTACTCGTGGTGAGAGTGGTTGTGGTAGGACAGCCAAAATCCCGATGCTCAAGCCTCTGCACCACCTTGCCAGCATTGATAGGAGGGAAGTGGCATCGAGTCTCCTCTGTTCTCTCCAGGGTAACGCTTTGGGCTCGCAGCCATTTTGGGAACCAGGCTAAGGTGCAGAGACAGTTGAAGGGGTTCTCTGCCACTGTTAACTTCTTAAGGTGGGGGAAAAGCTGTGGGAACTCCTCTGGGAGGCCTTGCAGGCTTAAGCTGCTAATGTCCATCTCCTGCAGCTCTTCAAGGTTCTTTAAGTCCTGAAATGCAATAGGACCCATAGGGTTGCCAGCCAGGTTGAGGTAAATCAGCCCACGAGTTTCTTTCAGCACCGGAGGGAAAGCTTTTAGTTGGTTTTTTGAGATATCCAGTTCGTGGAGGTTCGTCAAACTACCAACAAGATCCTTATTTAGGTTAGTTAGTCCAACACCACCTAGTTTCAGGGACTCAAGGTTTGGAGTTTGGAGGTCTGAGGCGCCCAGTGTAGGTATGACATTAAAACGGAGATCCAGTAGTAGCAGGTGGGGCATTGATAGAACAGGCAAAGATGTCAACTGGTTGCCTTGCAATTTGAGCTCTAGTAGATTCTCCAAACCGCTAAACGCGGCAGGATGGATGGTCTTGATGTGGTTGCTATACAAGTAAAGACGCTCCAGCAGCTCCATACCTTGGAAGCATGCCTCTGAGATGTGCGTGATTTGGTTGGATGACAAGTCCAGGTTTTTTAAAGAGGCAAGAGGTTCGAACACCCTATCCGGAAGTTCTGTCAGTTTGTTTTGACTGAGATCGAGCATTTCTAAGTTTTCCAAACCATCAAAGTCCTCCGTGGACAACTGTTCGATGCCGTTGGCAAAAAGATAGAGGCTCTGGGTGAATGGTGGCACTCCCTGAGGCATTGTGGTGGAGCGTCTCTGAAAACACAAGATGGATTCGGGTGGAGAGCAGGAGCAGTCCGCTGGGCATCCACTGGACAGGATGACATCAGGAATGATGAGGACGAGCAAGAGGGGCATCAGCGGAAAGAGACAGACTTTCATCTTGCAGACTCCTTTCCCCGACTCAGCCTAAAACAAGAGGACAGGAAGAAAATACATCAATCACCTGCTTCTCAAAGTTGATTGAATATAATGCCTAACGCATTATACAACACTACATAGATCAGGGGTGTCCAAAGTGCGGCCCGGGGGCCATTTGCGGCCCGCAGCTAATTGTTTACCGGCCCGCTACACATTCTGCAAAAATTGCAAAATTGATAAAAAATTTAAAAGAACATTTAAAAAAAGTGGAATGAGGTGAAATCTAACAAGAAAAAGTTCCAATGTTGACACAAAGCTGCCAAGCAGGCTGTTTTTTTTTCTTTTGTCTTTATTTTTCTTTTTTTTGCCATTGCTAAAAAAAAAAAAAAAAGACAAAAAATCTATGTTATAATGAATTAGTACTTAAAAAATATCACTTTAAAATGTTTTATGTGGAAAAAATATTGCATATATTGTGTGGTTGCCATATAAAAACATCAAAGTTTTATTTGACAAAAGAGCATAAAACAAACAAAATAATAGTTCAAACGTAAAATCGACAGATATATTTGAAGTTGATCTTGTAATTTAAGTGTTAAAAGTAAAAAAAAAACTAATACAAATGTATCACTTTATGAGTGGGGGGACCTTTTGGATCCCAAAAATATTTAGTAGGATTTTATTTAACTTTTCACTGTGATTACTCAAAAATATTAAAGAATTAAAATCAATGGTGTCCTGCATTATTGATATTTTAAGGCTCTAATTACTAAATACTGCATATTTCAGTATTACTATAAAAAACAAAGTTGTCTTTGACAGAAAAGGCATAAAACCTTTTTTTTTTTTTTTTTAAGTTGATATAGAGATTTACGTTAAAGCGTTAAATTAAAAAAAATAATACACATTTTATTTATTTTTAACATTTTAATGACTGAGACCCTTTATGGTGCCCGGGACCCCTAAAGGTAAAATAAAAAATAAAAATGTGTTTTTACTTTATATCAACCTGAAGTTGATATAGAGATTTACTGTAAGCGTTAAATAAAAAATAATAATAATTTGACTTATTTTTAACAGTCTAATGACTGAGACCCTTTATAGTCCCCGGGAGCCCTAAAGGTTAAAAAAAAAAAATCCATATATTTTGTTAAGGTTTGAAAATGAAAAATATCAAAATGGCCCCCGCATGCTTAAATTTTTCCGTGTGCGGCCCTCAGTGGAAAAAGTTTGGACACCCCTGACATAGATGATACTTGCAAATGCATGAGACAGATTAGGATTTCTACTACCGGTATTTAGTTCAGTGTAAAGACAGTACAAGCAAATATTTAATTATACATAACCAGTGATTAAAGTAATTTTGTCACAAGGTCTTTATTCTTCATTTTTACAAAGGGGTGCTAAACACTTCCAACATTGCATTCCCCCTACTGTACAAAGATCCATGCCTGGGCTATCAAGGCCACATTTTCAGAAAGCTAGGGAGTGGAGGCCGAACTTCTTTCTTCACTATTATTCTTATATATTCTTGTATAATGACTCTGCCATTCATTTCCTGGTGTTTTTAATTTTGCAGAAATGATAGCCACTTCCAATGTTATTCACAGGTCTGATTTGGCCTGTGGGCCACCACCGGTTGGCAAGCTCTGATGTGTGCAACAGATACCATTGTTAACCTCCATGGTCTCTTTCCTCGTGACTGCACAACCAACAGCTAAGATGTAGTAGAAATAATACGCTCCATGTCACAACACTGACTGACAAGTATTCCTCATGCTTAAAAGAAACCTGGGAGATAGTATCAACAGGGTTGTTTTGTATAGTTAGCGAAGCCCAAGACTTGCAAAACAAATACCTCCATTAGAGCGTCTACAGTGGACGTGAAAGTTGATTGAAAGGAGAGGAATGAAGAGCGATAAAGAAGATACTTGTACAGCTAGAGCGTTTGTGACAGTTTATTATTGCATCAACGGACTGGAGAATGAGTGGGAGAGATGGTGTGTGCGTGTGGGGGGCGGGAGTGCACATTTCTATCTTGTTGACCTTTTCACATCTTTTCATCTTATCTTTTTGACTTACACTGCTAAAAACACATTTTTTTCTCCTGACAGCTTAACTGGGTACAATAGCCCTATTGTCTCAAAAGAACCACCAAGAGGAGGAGGTGTGGTACTATATAACATCCAGTTCCTTTTAGTATATATAACATTATGTATTTACTAGATTTACTGAATGATGCACATATTTAGGTACCTTAACTTGTGCAGTATCTCATCCATAGCTTTTGTTTTTCATTGACCACACAGAATGTTCTGTTTTCGCACTGGAGGTGACAAACATGTCCAAGAAACTGTTATAAGATATTTCATTTCAACGCACCGTGTCTCATCAAAGTGAGTGTTGCCACCATGTCATATCATATATTTCCTCAAGAGAGAATACTTTTGACATGAAAATTACACCCACAGTCAAAACTGCATAGGAAGCACATACTGTTTATATTATGTGTAGTATTTTACACTAAATACTACCCTATACCTTTGCACACAACTATGCAACATCATCTGATTCTGATTCATACTCTTGTTAAGAACAATTGTTTGATTGTACTATTTTATTATGTATTGCCAGCTGCTACCTGGGCCTCAGTAACCTAATTTGTTCCGAGCAGGTGTTTTTAAAGGCCTACTGAAAGCCACTACTCCCGACCACGCAGTCTGATAGTTTATATATCAATGATGAAATCTTAACATTGCAACACATGCCAATACGGCCGGGTTAACTTATAAAGTGCAATTTTAAATTTCCCGGGAAACTTCCGGTTGAAAACGTCTATGTATGATGACGTATGCGCGTGATGTCGATGGTTGAAACGGAAGTATTCGGACACAGCTCTGTTTTCATCTCACAATTCCACAGTATTCTGGACATCTGTGTTGGTGAATTTTTTGCAATTTGTTTAATGAACAATGGAGACTGCAAAGAAGAAAGCTGTAGGTGGGATCGGTGTATTAGCGGCTGGCTGCAGCAACACAACCAGGAGGACTTTGACTTGAAAAGCAGACGCGCTATCCGACGCTAGCCGCCGACTGCATCGATGATCGGGTGAAGTCCTTCGTCGCGCCGTCGATCGCTGGTACGCAGGTGTTGATGAGCAGATGAGGGCTGGCGCAGGTGGAGCGCTAATGTTTTTATCATAGTTCTGCATGGTCCCGTAGCTAAGTTAGCTTCAATGGCGTCGTTAGCAACAGCATTGCTAGGCTTCGACAGGCGGCACAGCATTCATTAACCGTGTATTTACATGTCCAGTGTTTGGTTCGGTGTCTCCTGATAGTAGTATTGTTGATCTGCTGTCTATCCTTCCAGTCAGGGGCTTATTTCTTTCGTTTCTATCTGCATTTAAGCACGATGCTATCACGTTAGATCCATTGCTAAAGTGCTTCACCGATGTATTGTCGTGGAGATAAAAGTCACTGTGAATGTCCATTTCGCGTTCTCGACTCTCATTTTCAAGAGGATATAGTATCCGAGGTGGTTTAAAATACAAATCTGTGATCCACAATAGAAAAAGGAGAAAGTGTGGAATCCAATAAGCCCTTGCACCTAAGTTACGGTTAGAGCGAAAAAAGATACGTCCTGCACTGCACTCTAGTCCTTCACTCTCACGTTCCTCATCCACAAATCTTTCATCCTGGCTCAAATTAATGGGGTAATCGTCGCTTTCTCGATGCGAATCGCTCTCGCTGCTGGTGTAAACAATGGGGAAATGTGAGGAGCCCTTCAACCTGCGACGTCACGCTACTTCCGGTACAGGCAAGGCTTTTTTTTATCAGCGACCAAAAGTTGCGAACTTTATGGTCGATGTTCTCTACTAAATCCTTTCAGCAAAAATATGGCAATATCGCGAAATGATCAAGTATGACACATAGAATGGATCTGCTATCCCCATTTAAATAAAAAAAATTCATTTCAGTAGGCCTTTAATGGAATGACTAATAAACTTGTAGTCAGTACTGGCCCTGTTTCTCAATCATACTTTGCCTCACAGTGTCACACTACATGTTAGAATTTGTGTTTTCTCCTAATGAACCGTAGCTCCCCAGTGCCTGTCGCACCCATGCAACCCCAGATCATGATGCTAACACTTGACTTTGGCAAGACAACATTATCTTGCTCTCTTACTTTTTAGACAATAATGACGTGCGTTGACTCATAGGAATATATACTTAAACAAATCCAAGGTTGTTTTCTATTGAACTGCTTGTGCTAAAGTGTTGCAGAATACTATGTTTACCTTCAAATGGAGAGTTTAAGATTATGGGGTGGTGCAGCAGACAGGCATAGAAGGGTCTGTGTCATCTCAGCTGCCATGGCATTTATTTTCATTCTCTTACTCGAAAACGTAACCCCTCATCACGTATTTGTCCTCCTCTTATGTGTACATGAGTCAAAGTAATCTCGACATTTGCTTGAACCCCACTGCCACCATGTTAGTCTTCTCATCTGGATAAGTCTGCCAGACAGGAACATATTGTTGTTCCACGCCAGATACATTTCCCTGATCAAAGCACATGATTTAAAGAAAGCCAGGCTTACTTTAAAAACCTGTGTTTGTGTGTGGATTGTTGAAAAGTTGAACCCACTTTAAGCGTGCAGTCATTTATAGAGAATCTTCTACAACAAAAGCCTGCTTATGTAGCTACGGTGCCTCCGGCATACAATATGTTGTGTTCTTGCATGTACAGAGTTGTAGAGGGTTTTTGGAAACTATCAATGGGGTGTGAGAAAAGCATGTTTCATGGGGTATAAAAAGTCTCACATCACATCTCCGCTTTTTCACCGCCACTATGCAAACTATGCAAAAACTGAAATCTAAGTAAGATTAAATATCTCAAATAAGGGTGATATTTGCTTATTTTCTGTCTAATAAGATAATTCTTCTCACTAAGCAGATTTTATGTTAGAGTGTTTTACTTGTTTTAAGGGTTTCGGTCCTAAATATCTCTGTAAGATATTACAGCTTGTTGCTGAGATTTGATGACCTATATTGAGTAAAAATTGCTTGAAACTAGAATATCAACTGTTGCAAAGCTGTGTCATCAACACTGAAGTATAAAATAATTTCTTATTTCAAGCATGAAAAAAAAAAATCATGACATAATTAAAACAGATGACTGCCAAATGGACTTTGCTGTTTTATTTTCAATGAAACAATAGAAAATACGTACTCCTATAGTAGTACAGTTGGCACAGTACAGTAAACGGACAGTTAATATTTAAACATTTAACATTTTACTTTTCAAACAATTTTGAACTGAAATAGTTCATGCACAATCAGATAAATTCCTCAAAATTACAATTAAAATGTTTTATATATATCAGTATATATGCGCATTAATTGACTGAAAGAGCACTCACTTGGCGCGATGATGTCATGTTATCAATGGAAAAATGCATTTTTAGACCATATGATTTGCCTGAGCGGCTAGGAGACCCCGAGAGTAACAAGCGCTTGCCTTGTTGCCTTTCCATTAAGAACAATAAATTAGTTTTTAGTATAAGTTTGCTGGTTTCAAGAAATGTAATGCCGAGCGCATATCATTATGTCAAGATAATGGCACTAGCATTTACTTAATTTAAGAATAGTTTTCAACATATTGAGCAAAAAGGTCTCTTTTTTTTTCTACCAAGAAAAGTGCACTTGTTATTAGTGAGAATATACTTATTTTAAGGTATTTTTGGGTTCATTGAGGTTAGCTAATTTTACTTGTTTTGGAAAGTTAAATTAAAAAATTAAAAAGTTAAATTAAAAAACAAGCTAAATTTTCTTGTTCTATTGGCAGATAATTTTGCTTAGTTAAAATAAAATACCTCTAATTTTATTTTATTTTTTTCTTGTTTTTGAACACTGACTTTTTGCAGTGCGTATATAAAGGTCGGAGCACTCCATGCTGTCCGGATTTGATAAATAGTTATTAGTAACACCGAAACGATTAATCAAAGCTTGTTTTGTCGACTTAATTGATTAATTGGTGAATCGCTGCATACACAAGGGTGAAAATTGACCAAACCATACACCCCTACTTTGTTGCCAGTAGAAATGTTCACATGGACACAATTAATTGGATTAAAAGCTTAACCGGAATAAAAATCCTTCATATAAACACGCCATTTGGAATATTCTCAAACACGTTTAGATCCAAATTTCCTTCCGATCTATACGGATGGTTTATGTGGATAGTCATTAAGATTGGAGCGCATGTACCGTATTTTTCGGACTATAAATCGCTCCGGGCCGAAAATGCATAATAAAGAAGGAAAAAAACATATATAAGTCGCATTTTTTGGGGAAATTTATTTGATAAAACCCAACACCAAGAATAGACATTTAAGTTAAAGTTAAAGTTAAAGTACCAATGATTGTCACACACACACTAGGTGTGGTGAAATTTGTCCTCTGCATTTGACCCATCCCCTTGATCACCCCCTGGGAGGTGAGGGGAGCAGTGGTTTGAAAGGCAATTTAAAATAAATAAAGAATAGTGAACAACAGGCTGAATAAGTGTACGTTATAGGAGGCATAAATAACCAACTGAGAATGTGCCTGGTATGTTAACGTAACATATTATGGTAAGAGTCATTCAAATAACTATAACATATAGAACATGCTATACGTTTACCAAACAATCTGTCACTCCTAATTGCTAAATCCCATGAAATCGTATACGTCTAGTCTCTTACGTGAATGAGCTAAATAATATTATTTGATATTTTACGGTAATATGTTAATAATTTCACACGTAAGTCGTTCCTGAGTATAAGTCGCACCCCCGGCCAAACTATGAAAAAACTGCGACTTATAGTCCGAAAAATACGGTAAACACTTCTTCCGAAGTTTGGGTCGAAATTATCTTTACTATGCATGTCTGTGTACATCGCCATACTGTACGTCTGCATTTAAGTAAGCAGACGCGGACTCTGACTCGCAAGAAAAAAAAGGTATGGTCTGGAGGAGACAGAACAGCTCCATTTTAAAAAAGAGAGGTAAAACAAAAGTTCGGTACTGAAGGAAAAAATTATAAATAAATAACGTGACAAGGTCAGACAAGCAGAAATGCACAGAGCCATGTTTGTTTACAGCAGAAGTCACTGCTTCTTCTTCCGTTTACAGCAGGGTTGTCCAAAGTGCGGTCCGGGGGCCATTTGCAGGCCGCCGCTAATTGTTTACCGGCCCGCCACACATTGTGGATATGCTATTGCAAAAATTAAAAATGAACATTAAAAAAAGTGGAATGAGGTGAAATCTAACGAGAAAAAGTTGCAATGTTGACACAAAGCTGCCAGGCAGGCTGTTTTTTTCTTTCTTTTGTCTTTCTTTCTTTTTTATTTTTTTGCCATTGCTCCAAAAAATAATAATGACAAAAAATCCATGTTATAATGGATTATTTTCAAGGCTCCAATTAATTCAAATATTTCACTTTAAAATATTTTATGTGGTAAATATTGCATATATTGTGTAGTTGCCATATAATAACATCAACGTTTTCTTTGACAAAAGAGCATAAAACAAACAAAATAATAGTTCAAACGTAAAATCGACAGATATATCTGAAGTTGATCTCGTAACTTAAGTGTTGAAATTTAAAAAATAATAATAAAATTGTATGACTTGATGAGTGGGGCACCTTTTTGGATCCCAAATATATTTAGTGGTATTTTATTTATCTTTTCACTGTGATGACTCAAAAATATTAAATAATTAAAATCAATGGTGTCCTGCATTATTGATCTTTTAGGGCTCTAATTACTAAATACTGCATATTTCAGTTTTACTATAAAAAAACTAAGTTGTTTTTGACAGAAAAGCCATAAAACCTTTTTTTTTTTTTAAAGTAATATGGAGATTTACTGTAAGCATTAAATAAAAAATAATAATACAAATTTGACTTATTTTTTAAATTTGAATGACTGAGACCATTTATGGTCCCCGGAACCCCTAAAGGTAAAATAAAATTAAAAAATCAAAATATTTTGTTATGGTTTGAAAATGAAAAATATCAAAATGGCCCCCACATGCTTTAATTTTTCCGTGTGTGGCCCTCAGTGGAAAAATTTTGGACACCCCTGGTTTACAGTATGTGCTGCGCATGTCAAAATAAAGTATTCCAATTTAAGTTGTGATGCATGAAAACAAACAGAATATTCTGATATTTTTTCCCCAGGATCCGTGTACACAGTAGCATTCTAATTCGACTTATGATCAGATTAAATACATTTCGACCATGTACACATTATTTTTCTGACAAGTAAACCACATGGTGGTACTTTTATTAAACTTCTGAATGACCTGAAAGTTCTCCAATGGATCAATACACTCTGGAAAAACATCAGGGTTTTGGGCCGAAACACCGTGGAATTTGTTAAAATACCATTAAGGGACTGAATAACACATGTTTTTAGAATTTAAGCAATATTGGTAAAAACAAAACAGCTCTGCCTGGGCACAGGCAGGACACAGCAACCAATTGATTATCTGTGTTATGACTATAAAACTTTGATAATAGACATGTCTTCCCGAGCAAGAGTATGCCATGTTGTCCTTTAATGTTATGTGGAAAAAAATGTGGTGACCAAGGACACTGCACACCATTTTGTTATTAGTCAATAATCAGATCCGTAGGTCGTGAGTTCAAACCCCGGCCGAGTCATACCAAAGACTATAAAAATGGGAAAATCTAGATGTGGAGGGGTTCAGTTGTTACTATCAGATCATAGATAAAGCGTATTTTCGGATTTTTCTGTTGTCTTTCTGTTAGGACTGGAGTGATTTGTACAGGGTTTATCAGGGTGTAAGCTGATAAGGGACAACTGGTGTGGACCTGTAGTGCGCCGAGTGACTCCTGACTGTGTGGTTCTGCCTCAAGTGTTTTGAAGAAGTGAGTGGAGGTGGACAGCCCTCAAGAAAGAGATAAGCAGGAGTACGGGGGTTAGAGGGAGTAGTAGAGAGATTGCCATCCTTCCCTCCAGTTGTAATTTCCTTTCCCTGCACGCTTGTTGAAACATTCCTTAAACTGTCGGCAGCTGAGCTTGGGGGAGAAAAAAAAAAGAAGGTGCAATTGTCTGTGTCACTGGCTTGGCATTTAGAGATCAACAAGAACTTTTCAAGATGACAGATTTATGAAAGGCAGTGTATGAATGGCAGCTATTAAAACTTGGCGACCAGATGTCTTTTAACAATGGTTCTTAAATCTGCTCTTTTATTTTTTTTGCACCACTCTTAGATGCGTGGATCGTATGCGACTTACAACCAAAGATGTGAGTTTACCAGTGTTCCAAAAAAAACAATAGGTAGAAGTTAGTGCAGCATTTTATAAATAAATAACGTGACAACGTCAGACAAGCAGAAATGCACAAAATATATATTTAAACAGTGTACGTTTTATAAAAAATAAATGATGGTACTTTTGAGGAGGGCACACCTCCATAATCGAACATCTTGCAGACAGACTAAAAATTCGGGTTATAAAAGTAACCGTTCAGCAAAATTTACACCAAGCACATCCAAATCGTACTATCTAGACCAGAAGGAGTGACAAAATAACCTTGGATTCACACCAAATTGTAAAGTTGGATATTTTTACCGATACCCAACCCCTTTGCAAAGTTATGTGGTGATCTGTTCAGTCATTTGTATGTAATATAAACAATGGACAATAACTGAACGTAATAAGAAGAAGCAATAATATGGAGAGCTAAAAGAAAGTGCATCATGCATGTCTGTGTACATGGGCGTACTGTACGTCTGCATTTAAGGAAGCAGACTCGCAAAAAAAAGGTATGGTCTGGAAGAGACAGAACAGCTCCATTTCAAAAAGAGAGGTAAAACAAAAGTTCACTACAGAAGGAAAACATTATAAATAAATAACGTGACAACGTCAGACAAGCAGAAATGCACAAAATATATATTTAAACAGTGTACGTTTTCCAAAAAATAAATCATGGTACTTTTGAGGAGGGCGGGCGTGGTTTCATTTGCAATCTGGGAACTCCTCCAGAATCGAACATCTTGCAGACAGACTAAAAATACGGGTTATAAAAGTAACTGTTCAGCCAAATTTACACCAAAGCATATCCAAATCATACTATCTAGACCAGAAGGAAGTGTTTTAAATAATAAAAAATAATCCTGGATTCACACCAAATTGTAAAGTTGGATATTTTTACCCATACCCAACCCCTTTGCAAAGTTATGTGGTGATCTGTTCAGTCATTTGTGTGTAATATAAACAATGGACAATAACTGAACGTAATAAGAAGACGCAATAATACAGAGAGCTAAAAGAAAGTGCATCGTGCATGTCTGTGTACATGGGCGTACTGTACGTCTGCATTTAAGGAAGCAGACTCGCAAAAAAAAGGTATGGTCTGGAAGAGACAGAACAGCTCCATTTCAAAAAGAGAGGTAAAACAAAAGTTCACTACAGAAGGAAAACATTATAAATAAATAACGTGACAACGTCAGACAAGCAGAAATGCACAAAATATAAATTTAAACAGTGTACGTTTTCCAAAAAATAAATCATGGTACTTTTGAGGAGGGCGGGCGTGGTTTCATTTGCAATCTGGGAACTCCTCCAGAATCGAACATCTTGCAGACAGACTAAAAATACGGATTATAAAAGTAACTGTTCAGCAAAATTTACACCAAAGCATATCCAAATCATACTATCTAGACCAGAAGGAAGTGTTTTAAATAATAAAAAATAATCCTGGATTCACACCAAATTTTAAAGTTGGATATTTTTACCCATACCCAACCCCTTTGCAAAGTTATGTAGTGATCTGTTCAGTTATTTGTGTGTAATATAAACAATGGACAATAACTGAACGTAATAAGAAGACGCAATAATACAGAGAGCTAAAAGAAAGTGCATCGTGCATGTCTGTGTACATGGGCGTACTGTACGTCTGCATTTAAGGAAGCAGACTCGCAAAAAAAAATGTATGGTCTGGAAGAGACAGAACAGCTCCATTTCAAAAAGAGAGGTAAAACAAAAGTTCACTACAGAAGGAAAACATTATAAATAAATAACGTGACAACGTCAGACAAGCAGAAATGCACAAAATATATATTTAAACAGTGTACGTTTTCCAAAAAATAAATCATGGTACTTTTGAGGAGGGCGGGCGTGGTTTCATTTGCAATCTGGGAACTCCTCCAGAATCGAACATCTTGCAGACAGACTAAAAATACGGATTATAAAAGTAACTGTTCAGCAAAATTTACACCAAAGCATATCCAAATCATACTATCTAGACCAGAAGGAGTGACAAAATAATCCTGGATTCACACCAAATTGTAAAGTTGGATATTTTTACCCATACCCAACCCCTTTGCAAAGTTATGTGGTGATCTGTTCAGTCATTTGTGTGTAATATAAACAATGGACAATAACTGAACGTAATAAGAAGAAGCAATAATACGGAGAGCTAAAAGAAAGTGCATCAGTGGAGGTCAAAGAGAGGTTCTGTTGGGCTGAAAGAGAATTCTCGGGGGGCCATGCAGAGGGGTTGGAGTGGACTTCAATTAAGTCCCTGCAGGCTGAGCATTAAGAGCCCTTATCTTGAGAGCCGGGCCAATAAAGAGGAGAGGGTTAAAAAATACCAGCGTTTGTGTGTGTGAGGAGCTACAGGTCACCGTGTACTTGCATAATTCAGCTGGCTGGATAAGAGCTTGGAAGAGGGCACTGGGCCAAGTCGCAGTGAGGGCATAAGACGCACACTACACAGGGCATTCCCTCCCTCTGGGATTTTAACTCCCTAAGAAGTAATGCTTTTGGCGTGTCAGTCGGAGCGTGATATACAGTACTCCGGTTCCTTGAGTTCAGTCTGCTCAGTGAGTGACGGCGCCGTTTTGAAGCTTCAGGTTTGTCATCTTGTTGTTTTGGAAACTGGGCAAGAACGTACATGGATGGATTCATCCTGATTCATAACCAAAAGCTGACATCTGTCATCGTACAGAATTTGACTAAGAGGGTACAAATGCCACCAAGAAACAGTATCTTACAAATGTGAGGACTAACTACACTCTACTCGGGCTGGCAAGATTCTGGCCTAGAATAAAATCCAGATTTTTCTCTCTGAAAACTCGGTTTTTGATTCAAATTTTTTGTAAAAACCGAGACAAGCACGCTCTTTGGGCTTGTGGAGGCAGAGCTTCACTCACATAGCGAATACTTCGTCTTTCTTTGATTTATTTTAAATTTTTTATTAAGGATCCCCATTAGCTGGATGCCACAACAACCCAGTAGTCTTCATGGGTTCCACAAACTCAATACAATTACAAGTAAAAGCATATATTTATAACTACACAATACAGAAACAAATAAAAGCATCAACAAGCAAACAATTTACAGTCACAGAATATTAAATGACCATATAAATGTAACTACACAATACAAAAACAAACACAAATCATCAACAAGCAAACTAATTTACAGACTCAGATAAAATATTACTTTCCTTTTAAAAGCCTGTTTACTTTCAATGCCGAATTCGAGGCAGGTTATTCCAGAGCGATACACATCTATAAATAAAAGATTTCCGATTTCTTGACCGCTTGTATTTGATTACTTCACAAATGCCACATGCAGAATTAACTCCTCGCTTTCACCTACTCGCTAAATGTAGCAACAAAGTCGCAAAAGTAGCAACATAGATCCCTTCTGTTATGTCTTATTCTCTGGTCAAAGCAGGCGTGTATGAGGTATTTTGACATCACATGGACAAAGATAAGACCTTCTGGAGGAAAGTTCTGTGGTCAGATGAAACAAAAGTTGAGCTGTTTGGCCACAATACCCAGCAATATGTTTGGAGGAGAAAAGGTGAGGCCTTTAATCCCAGGAACACCATTCCTACCGTCAAGCATGGTGGTGGTAGTATTATGCTCTGGGCCTGTTTTGCTGCCAATGGAACTGGTGCTTTACAGTAACAAGAATAGACTGTCGAGTTTCAGATGAAAGTTCTCTTTTTCTGGCCATTTTGAGCGTTTAATTGACCCCACAAATGTGATGCTCCAGAAACTCAATCTGCTCAAAGGAAGGTCAGTTTTCTAGCTTCTGTAACGAGCTAAACTGTTTTCAGATGTGTGAACATGATTGCACAAGGGTTTTCTAATCATCAATTAGCCTTCTGAGCCAATGAGCAAACACATTGTACCATTAGAACACTGGAGTGATAGTTGCTGGAAATGGGCCTCTATACACCTATGTAGATATTGCCCCAAAAACCAGACATTTGCAGCTAGAATAGTCATTTACCACATTAGCAATGTATAGAGTGTATTTCTTTAAAGTTAAGACTAATTTAAAGTTATCTTCATTGAAAATAAGGACATTTCAATGTGACCCCAAACTTTTGAACGGTAGTATACATATATATATATATATATATATATATATATATATATATATATATATATATATATATATATATATATATATATATATATATATATATATATATATATATATATATATATATATATATATATATATACATACATATAGTAGTCTGTATATATACAGTACAGGCCAAAAGTTTGGACACACCTTCTCATTCAATGTGTTTTCTTTATTTTCATGACTATTTACATTGTAGATTGTCACTGAAGGCATCAAAACTATGAATGAACACATGTGGAGTTATTTATGTACATAACAAAAAAAGTTGAAACAACTGAAAACATGTTTTACATTCTAGTTCCTTCAAAATAGCCACCCTTTGCTCTGATTACTGTTTTCCACATTCTTGGCATTCTCTCGATGAGCTCCAAGAGGTAGTCACCTGAAAGGGTTTTCACGTCACAGGTGTCATAGTTTTCATGCCTTCAGTGACAATCTACAATGTAAATAGTCATGAAAATAAAGAAAACGCATTGAATAAGAAGGTGTGTCCAAACTTTGGGCCTGTACTATATATACATACATATATATATATATATATATATATATATATATATATATATATATATATATATATATATATATATATAGTAGTCTGTGTACAGCTTGTTTAACAGTTAGAGCTGCAACGATTATTCGATTAAATCCATCAATTTGATCATAAAAACAATCTATTTTGTTCATGAACTGTAACAATTACAAATGTTTACGATCTGCATGGAGTACCCAGAACCTAAAATACAATGATAGTATCGCACATACGTTTAAAGTGCAGAAAATTCTTTATTTCAACAATTTTATCTAAAATACGCATCGAGGCTATAAAGTTTGGTTTATTTTGAT
The DNA here is from genome assembly GCF_033978785.1 of Entelurus aequoreus. Taxonomy (NCBI): domain Eukaryota; kingdom Metazoa; phylum Chordata; class Actinopteri; order Syngnathiformes; family Syngnathidae; genus Entelurus; species Entelurus aequoreus. Next base: position 19,363,362 of record NC_084755.1, on the reverse strand, counting down.
TACTCTACAAATAAAACAAACTAATCGATAGAATACTAAAATAATCGATAGCTGCAGCTCCAATGGCAGACTGTTCTCTGAAAATGATTCAACACAGAGTCAATATTGTCTAAATAGATGGCAACACAAGTAAGGCACGAGTGCTGCTGGCTCTGTGGGGTTATGGTTCATTAAGGGGAGATTTGAATTCCATAAAGTTTCACTTCTATAGTATTGTTGCTTAAGTTGATTCTATAAAAAATTCTTCCCGAGCGTGGCCACCGCTGATGCTCACTGCTCCCCTCACCTCCCAGAGGGTGGAACAAGGGGATGGGTCAAATGCAGAGGGTAATTTCACCACACCTAGTGTGCGTGTGTGACTATCAGTGGTACTTTAACTTTAAGAAGATATTATAAAGTGTTTGCTGAATTGTGAGGGTAAGTGTACTCACTTTTGTGGGATACAGTACTGTTTTTATTGCTATAGATATGCTATAAATCACAGATAAATACTGTTGAAAGCCCCTGTTTGCCCTTGTCTAGTTTATAAACGATGAGAACACAAAAAGAGACCACTGCTCGAAACACAAACACAAACACACACACACACACACACACACACAATCTTGTATTTCTTACCTTCTTGAGACCTCCGAAAATGGCTACCTCTTTAGGACCACCCTTTCTAGATATATAAAGATTTGTATTTACAACATTTATAATATATACATACTATGCAAATATAAAAAAGGTAAGCTTTTATTTAATTCTTTTTATTTTTAATCTTCATTATTAACTTCAAGTTATTTCAGTATGTCTCTATTTACATATTTATTTATTTATTTTAATAAATTTCATTTCAATTTCTTACACACTCTTGTTATTACGTATGTTGGCCAGAGGGGGAGCACTTAACATTTTTTACACACGCACTTGTTTTTTCATATGTTGACCAGAGGTGGGAGCACTTTTAAAACCGACACACAGTCAATTTGAAAAATCCCTCCTTTTTGGGACCACCCTAATTTTGACAGATTTCACCACCAGGGGTGCAAATGAGACATTCTCTATTTTTTTGGAATGTGCTTAAGGCCAATGACAAACGAGTCACGGACCACAGATGGGCCCCTGTGCCGCACTTTGGGCAACCCATCTGTAGAAGCTAACTGTTAATGGCCACTATAGTCTTAGTACTGTAGTGTATTTGTTCATCCTACGGTCACATATGGGACGCGGGTTGCCTTACGTCAGCACCAGAAGTCGTAAAATCGGCTGTTCACCTGGCGGGGTTTCCGGGGATGAATAGGCTGCCGTCTTGTTTTATCATATATTGCTGCCTTTGCACCTGTCAATGTTTACTTTTGAATGCACATTAAATCAACAAAAAAATCCTGACTTTGGAGCAATGTTCACGGACTCTAGTATTTGGCTCTCTATTAGATGCAATGGCCGTATCGGGACCTTAATTTCTGTCCTAACTTGTTCACCGGTCCTCATATGGAAGGTACTTTTCCTTGTTGATGTCTCAAGAAGGGTGGAAATACAAGAACACACACACACACACCATGTTCCCATCCCTTTCCATTGTCGGCACCGTCCGTGACCACAGCTGGACCCTGTTATCCATAATCCAGTGGGGGTGATCTGTCAACGTGACAAAGGGGGCCAAGAGAGATTTGGGAGGCAGGAACAAGATTTGCGCGGGGATAAACGCGGATAAAAAAGATTAGGAAAGCAGCATGTCTGTACTGTATACCTACAGCAAACACATGCCACACAAAGATACAGTACGTCTGAATATGCCAGCTATGTTAATGAAAGACAAGCAGACGGCATGTCATGCTGTCAAGTATGAGCTAGTGCATTGCTCAGATTGCGATCTGTCACCGGTTGTACCTGTATGACCTAACTGAATAAAAACTTTTTTTTTTTTTAAAGAACGGCTCTGAGCGTGAGCTATTATTCTAACACATTAATGTGGGACTTTTTTTCCCCACTGTCATTACAATGCTTTTGTCGTCATACTGTGGTGAATTATAGAAGTATTCTGCAGCAATAAATGCAGCCATAAAGCATTGTTTGATTTTAGGCCATTCATTATAGACATTCATCAACACACCCATTGTCATTATCGAAACTATGATGCAGACAGTCTTGTTATTAGACGCATCCTTCACATTGTTTTGCAGTTTGTATCCTGAAGGAACAGAAAGGAACTTGGCTATACTTTAGAGCAGGGGTGTCCAAAGTGCGGCCCGGGGGCCATTTGCGGCCCGCAGGTAATTTTTTAACGGCCCCGCGGCACATTCTAAAAATACGATTAAAAAAATAAAAAACATAAAAAGTGGTATAAAAGAGCAAACAGGTGAAATGTAACAAGAACATGTTGCAATTTTTACTCTAATAACACAAAGCTGCCATGCAGGCTGTTTCTTTCTTTAATTTGGTACCGGGCCGCACAAGAAATTAATTTTTTTTAATTTTTTTTTAAATTAAAATCAACATAAAAAAACAATATATACATTATATAACAATATTGTTACCGGTCCGCAGCTACAAAAAAGTTGAGGACCACTGCGTTCTAACAATTTGTATGTTTTAACTGTTCCTCATGTACGGACTGAATTTGGCAAAAGAGCTTTTGGCATTGCTGCCCCTATGGCATGGAATGAATTGCAGACGAAACTGAAACTTACAGAACTACTTCCATTTGGAGCCTTCCGTTCTGTCCTGAGGGACAAACAGCGAGAGACGTTTGCACAGTGCCTGTGTTTTTAAAGATGTAAATCTCTGTTGTTTTACAGTTCTCTTATGTATTTTAAAATGTATGTCTTAATGTATTTATTTTGAAACTGCTCTGTGACATGTGCTGTTGACCTCTTGGCCAGGTCACCCTTGTGAAAGAGATCTTGATCTCAATGGGTTTTCTTATCTGGTTAAATAAAGGTTCTAGTTTAGAGTAGTCAGTGTACAGCATGTCGAGCGAAAATTACTCTACTCATAGACAGAGAGCAGCAAGATTATTGTCTCGCGCGCCGGTGGTTATAGTACATGAATGCTGTCAGCACTGGGGAGCTGAGTGGAAAAAAAACGTCAACACACTCCTTGTAATCATCAAAAAGGTTGGCGTCGACAGACTTGTTATTAATGTGACATTCTTTGAACGGCAGGATTCAAACGTTGAGTAATGTTTCTACGGTAGAGACAACAATGTGGAACAAGTGATACAATTGTGACGAGCATTGTGTGCACTCACTCGCCACACACAATCTGACGCGAGATCCGCACCAAACTAAGTGTAGTTTATTGTTGTGGTTGTGGTAGGGAAGATCTTCACTGCATCATGGGGACTTTTATGCGTGATGCATCATTCCATGTAGCAAAATAAGGACAAAATGATATCAATGCCTTTTCATAAATGCAGCAGTGCAGTTCTACGCCACTCCCACCACAAAAGTACAACAAAATAAAAGGTTGCATAATTATTTATTATTGCGTTGGTTCTTATTAAATTGTCTGTGCGTCACTACTGATAACAAAATTATAAATACAAGGAGTAGGGATGTCCCGATCCGATATCAGTCTGATATCGGCTAAAGTGGATTGTATCAGCTTGCATCTAAAATACCTGACATACGCGCTCCTATACAAGTAGTCCTGCCGCGCGTTTAATTGTGTAGATAGATAGATAGTACTTTATTGATTCCTTCAGTTTAGGTTGATCTTTTTTTGTATTTTAATGAGGTCATTTGCAAAAGGTAAACATGGTAGGCCATAGGCTGCAAGGAACTAGCAGCTACACAACAGACATACGTAATAAGTGTCCTTAATACAGGGGTGTCAAACTCATGGAGAAAAATCTACTCCCCAAGTGGGCCGGACCGGTAAAATCACGGCACTATAACTTAAAAATAAAGACAAACTTCAGATTGTTTTCTTTGTTTAAAAATAGAACATGCACATTCTGAAATTGTACATATCATAATGTTGTTGTTTGGTTTTTTTACAATTACCTGTTGCGGTTAATAGTGTATGTACTTTATTTGGCGTTATTTATATTTTCTGAATAAGTTATGTGATAATGTTCATCAGTCAACTCATTGGTGTTAATTTTCAATATATCAAAATAAAAAAATTATATCAAAATCAAATTACAGTATGTTATTTATGTAGTTTGCTCATTTTCCTCGACTGATGTACTAACTAATTTTGTACATATGTAGCATCATCTACAAAGAAACAAAGAATTGCTATTGCGACATCCAGTGGACACATTTAGAACAGCTGTTTCTTTCATTCAAAAATTTCGGGTTAATTCTTATACTTAGCAAACTCCTCCCGCGGAGCAGATAAAACCTGTTCGCGGGCCGTACGTTTGACACCCCTGCCTTAATAGAACAATATTGCAGTCTAAAACATTTGTCAATATAAACATATATCAAATAATTACAGTTGCATAATACCTACACATACAAAGCCTCCAAGGCAGAAGCATATTAGAAAGTATCTACCAACGAACGTGTCCGCATAATTCAACTTACTGAGTCATCATTTATTGGGGCCAAAAACAATTACTAATCCACTTCCACTTCAGCATAAGTTCTTAATAAATAGTTGTGACACACCTATCATCGTTCTCTGTTTGACTAATTTCACTGGATCAAACATTTTCTAACATTCCATAAGACAAAATATTAAAACTATGGACGATCCGTGCTGATTTTATATCGCATTGCATCAATTTCCTGGCTAGAGCGCACCAAAATATATGACCCACCCACCTAATTTTTCCATTCCATTCGGGGGCTGTTTTCCTTTTGGATGGCTGGATCTATCGTCTTTGGCTTGTGCATTTAGTCGCCTTTTCTCTATATTGAGGGTGAGTCCATAACACGCTAAAACCGCTGACTAAATGGTCATGTGAGTGTGTTTGATTTAACGTGAACATTATCATTGATCTACCGTGACCCGTTCGGTAATTTCGGTAATCTGATGTGACGAGGCTAAATTTATTTAATATCGGATCATTATTAGTCAATATTTAAAGCTACAGTATCGGAAGGGAAAAAGTTCTATCGAGACACCCCTGAAAAGGAGTAAAAAATAATAAACTGCCAGGCCAGCAGTTACTCATCGGCTGCAATCAGCGGTCTAAAGATCAACAAAGATCATGGATGCGTGAAGACATTTGGGGTTTAAAAGAAAGAGGGGGCACGCCTTGAGGTTAAGGATCAGGCTCAGATTAGTGCCTCTTCCATTGCTCCGTGTTCTGTGACCCCAGACAACACAGATAACAAGCCTGGTTTGACACACACCACACACACGTGATATCAGGTTTCTCTCCCACCTGAAAATTGTTCTTGGCGTAAGAAATGTAAAACCTTTCAGACGGTATCACTGCCAACAACTATAATTGGGATCCTACTGACGCTCGCAAGAATTGACATATTTCCATAGTCTCTACCAGTTCGCGTTTTGTCCCAATTCAGCGATGTCCGACCTGGGCCGTCTTTCATCGCCATACCCGTACCGCGTTAGAAGCCACGGCCGAAGGTTTATCTGTCTGAGATCTCCACCGTGAAGTTCTCACATTACACGCACATGAAAGTCCAGCTTAGACAACGTTGGCTTTCATCTGTTTCTTATTCCTGTCCAATGTAGCCGCTATGGTGCTGCTCAGGCTAACAAACAGACCCCTGTGACCCACCTTGTTTGTAACTAGTGTAGCTTGGAGCACTTCTTCTAGTGTTATCCGTTACTGATAAGTGATACTGATCAATTAAACACAATGCTTAATATAAGACAGATTCCACAACTATACCAGCTAAAGAACCACATTATTAACTAATCTTTGACTATTGCATTAATTTCCGGGCTAGAGCGCACCAAAATATATCACCCACCCACCTACCGTATTTTTCGGACTATAAGTCGCACCGGCCGAAAATGAATAATAAAGAAGGAAAAAAACATATATAAGTCGCACTGAGGTATAAGTCTCATTTTTGGGGGAAATTTATTTGATAAAACCCAACACCAAGAATAGACATTTGAAAGGCAATTTAAAATAAATAAAGAATAGTGAACAACAGGCTGAATAAGTGTACGTTATATGAGCCATAAATAACCAACTGAGAACGTGCCTGGTATGTTAACGTAACATATTATGGTAAGAGTCATTCAAATAACTATAACATATAGAACATGCTATACGTTTACCAAACAATCTGTCACTCCTAATCGCTAAATCCCATGAAATCTTATACGTCTAGTCCCTTACGTGAATGAGCTAAATAATATTATTTGATATTTTACGGTAATGTGTTAATAATTTCACACATAAGTCGCTCCTGAGTATTAATCGCACCCCCGGCCATACTATGAAAAAAACTGAGACTTATAGTCCGAAAAATACGGTAATTTTTCCATTCCATGCGGGGGCTGTTTTCCTTTTCGGATGGCTGGATCTATCGTCTTTGGCTTGTGCATTTCGTCACGTCTTCTCTATATTGATGGTGAGTCCATAACACACTAAACTTCTGACTAAATGATCATGTGAGTGTGTTTGATTTAATGTGAACATTATCATTGATCTACCGTAACCCGTTCGGTATTTTTGTTAATCTGATGTGATGAGGCTAAATTTATTGGCAGCATGTGACGCTTGTGAAACCGGAAAAAATCCATAAATTAGCCACAACATTCACAGCATGGGGGAAAAAAAACCCTTTACAGACTAGAATTTATTGGCAACAAAAGTTTCTGCAAACATTAAATTGGGGGCATACTGGCAAACAGCATCATCTCAAGTTTCTACTCTGTATTTGATCAGGAAAAGCAGAAATTCAGCTATTTTAACCTAATGGATGGTAAAAACTATTGGAATCGTACATTAGATACATTTATAACATAGTTCAAAGTAGCGAATTATAGTCCAGCACGCTATGGTGCTGCTCAGGCTAACAAAAAGACCCCTGTGACCCACCTTGTTTGTAACTAGTGTAGCTTGGAGCACTTGTTCTAGTGTTATCCGTTACTGATAAGTGATACTGATCAATTAAACACAATGCTTAATATAAGACAGATTCCCCAACTATATCAGCTAAAGAACCACATTATTAACTAATCTTTGACTATTGCATTCATTTCCGGGCTAGAGCGCACCAAAATATATCACCCACCCACCTAATTTGTCCATTCCGTGCGGGGGCTCTTTTCCTTTCGGATGGCTGGATCTATCGTCTTTGGCATGTGCATTTCGTCACGTCTTCTCTATATTGATGGTGAGTCCATAACACACTAAACTTCTGACTAAATGATCATGTGAGTGTGTTTGATTTAATGTGAACATTATCATTGATCTACCGTGACCCGTTCGGTATTTTCGTTAATCTGATGTGATGAGGCTAAATTTATTGGCAGCATGTGACGCTTGTGGAACCGGAAAAAATCCATAAATTAGCCTCATTGTATAAAACGCAGCGTTCAAAGCATGGAAAAAATAGCCCCTAAAAGACTAGAATTTATGGCAACAAAAGTTTCTGCAAACATTAAATTGGGGGCATACTGGCAAACAGCATCATCTCAAGTTTCTACTCTGTATTTGATCAGGAAAAGCAGAAATTCCGCTATTTTAACCTAATTGATGGTAGAAACTATTGGACTCTTACATTAAATACATTTATAACATAGTTCAAAGTAGCGAATTATAGTCCAGGAATCCCAGCACTGTATAGATTACTGCATGCAATAATGTATTACAATAAACTTGGCAATAAATTATTTGCCCGTTCATATTGATCCGAATATAAGACGACTCTGAATATAATTCCCCAACTATATCAGCTCAAGAATCGAGCTAGATATGTGTCTCCTTTCCTACTTTTGACTGTGTAAATAACACAACATTCATTAATGTATTACTCTAAACACAAATAATTCCCGATGATCAATAAAATAACGTATCAACACGAATATAGGACGATCCTAAATATAAGACGACACGTCTTTCTTAACTGATAAACAGCTTTAGAATTAGCATTATGACTCGTCTGTTAACTAACTAGTCTAACCTTTGAGACACTTTTTTGTATGTTTGAATTAGTGCTGTTTTTTTTTTTTTTTAAATATTAGATTAATCATTTTCTTAAATTGGGATTAATCGTGATTAATCACAATTGCTACAAAACCTAACTAATCTGTGCTACTTTTATTGACAACATTGGCACGGGTATACCTCAACAGCATTGTTTGTTTGTGCGATACGAGATGTCATTGCTGTAATTACCTTATTTTGTTCTAAAGTCCCGTTGGGATGTATTTTTAAACTACAGTCGTGGTCAAAAGTTGACATACACTTGTAAAGAACATAATGTCATGGCTGTCTTGAGTTTCCAATCATTTCTACAACTCTTATTTTTTTTGTGATAGAGTGATTGGAGCACATACTTGTTGGTCAACAAAAAACATTCTTGAAGTTTGGTTCTTTTAGGAATTTATTATGGGTCTACTGAAAATGTGACCAAATCTGCTGGGTCAAAAGTATACATACAGTAATGTTAATATTTGGTTACATGTCCTTTGGCAAGTTTCACTGTAATAAGGGCTTTTGGTAGCCATCAACAAGCTTCTGGTTGAATTTTTGACCACTCCTCTTGACGAAATTGGTGCAGTTCAGCTAAATTTGTTGGTTTCCTGACATGGACTTGTTTCTTCAGCATTGTCCACATGTTTAAGTCAGGACTTTGGGAAGGCCATTCTAAAACATTAATTCTAGCCTGATTTAGCCATTCCTTTACCACTTTTGACGTGTGTTTGGAGTCATTGTCCTGTTGGAACACCCAACTGTGCCCAAAACCCAACCTCCGGGCTGATGATTTTAGGTTGTCCTGGGGAATTTGGAGGTAATCCTCCTTTTTCATTGTCCCATTTACTTTCTGTGAAACACCAGTTCCATTGGCAACAAAACAGGCCCAGAACATAATACAACCACCACCATGCTTGACAGTAGGAATTGGTGCTCCTGGGTTTAAAGGCCTCACATTTTCTCCTCCAAACATATTGCTGGGTATTGTGGCCAAACAGCTCAATTTGTGTTTCATCTGACCACAGAACGTTCCTCCAGAAGGTTTTATCTTTGTCCATGTGATGTCAGATGAAACACAAATTTAGCGTTTGGCTGTTTGGTCACATTTTCAGTAGACCCATAATAAATTCATAAAATAACCAAACTTCATGAATGTTTTTTTGTGACTAACAAGTATGTGCTCCAATCACTCTATAACAAAAAAATAAGAGTTGTAGAAAGTATTGGAAACTCAAGTCAGCCATGACATTATGTTCTTTACAACTTTTGATGGCGACTGTATTTTTAAACTAAGTTTGCCAGCAGTCGTTTTCTCCTCATTCTTCTTTGCACATATTAAGTGGTTAAAACAAATAAAGAAATTGCGTGGTTAATCTGCGTTTATACATGATTAATGCAAAACATTTTGTAATTAACAACATGCACTCACATGTCAAATGTTGGCTTCTTCCCAACATTCACACAGTAACATTTTCTCGTTCATTCATGCCATTGAACAATAACAACACTTACGCGAATAGCCCTGTAAACACGCAGATCAATTATCCTTAAGTTCCAGCCATGGGCCGCACTTGTTGTCACGCTGCCTTTTGCCTTTTTGTTGTCTGTTGAAATAAGAGCTGGGCTTAAAAACCTGGGAGGGTGTGGCCGGCATCAGGCAAGGCACACTGACTGACAGCCCGCCAGCCCGTACTAGACAAACAATGTCACATGCGCTCGTCAAGGAAACACACGCACCTTTCCTCGGGCTCTTTGAAGACGACATTGTGCAAATACTTCTTACGGCTTCCTCTTCCGTCATTATCCTTCGATACTTGCATTCAGAAAAGAGACTCTTGTCAGTGTCCTTATGTGGAGTTGTGGGCAGATCAACCTTCGCTCGGGACGTGTGGACACTGAAGTCGGCTTGACAAGAGAGCTCTGTCTGAGCAACGCCTCAGAATAAACAGAAGAAAAGCCGCACTGTGCCCTAATTAACTGTCACAATGATTGATTGATAGTTTTTTGCTGGAGGAATTTGTCTTAGTTGACTCTTGTAGTCCTCAACCGCCGCACACAAATAGGTGATAATGTGTCAAAACGTGCACCTCTACTTTATTGCCTGTGCTATTATTTTTCCGACAGATACACAACATAGAGACGTTGTTATTAATCTTTGATTGATTGATTGAAACTTTTATTAGTAGGTTGCACAGTACAGTACATATTCCGTACAATTGACCACTAAATGGTAACACCCGAATACGTTTTTCCAGTCAGGGTCCACGTAAATCAAGGGTGTCCAAACTTTTTCCACTGAGGACCGCACACTGAAAAATCAAAGCAAGCGGGGGCCATTTTGATATTTTTTTTATTTTAAAAACCAATACAATATATGTATAAAAAAATATACATTAAGGCCTCCACTCAGGCTAGATCCCGGGGACCCCAAAGGGTTTTGGTCCAAAAAATATTTAAAATGTGTCATTATTCAGTATTATTATCTCTAGATCAACATTAGGTCTATCTGTCAATATAACGTTTTTAAAGATTTAAGTCGTATGCTCTTTTTGTCAAAGAAAACCCTGTTTTTTTTATGGAAAAAACACAAAATATGCAATATTTTCACCCAATAAAATTTTTAAGAGGAATATTTGAGATTATATAATAATTGGAGCCTTAAAAAGGTCAATAACTCATAACACCAAATTCATTATTATTTTTTGAGCAATGACACTTAAAAACAAATCACACAAAAATTATTGGGGAACCAAAAGGGTCCTACTCATTAAAGTGTTAAAAAATAAATTATACATTTTTTTACCGTTTACTTTTAACACAATAATCTCGAGATCAACTTCAGATCTATCCGTGAAATGTTACGTTGTATTGTTGTTTGTTTTTTGTTCGTTCGTCTTAGGCCCTTCTTTAAAAAAAAAAAAAAAAGCAAATTTTTTTATATGGCAAACACAAAATATGCAACATTTTCCCCAAAAAATATCTCAAAGTGCAATATTTAATGTGACGTAATTGGAGCCTTGGATAGGTCAATAATTCATAATAAAATTGATTTTGATTCATTATTTTTTTTAAAGAAAGAAACAGCCTGCATGGCAGCTTTGTGTTATTAGAGTAAACATTGCAACATTTTCTTGTTACATTTCACCTGTTTGGTCTTTCATACCACTTTTTATGTTTTTAATTTTTTTAATCGTATTTTAAAATGGGCCGTGGGGCCATTAAAAAATGACCTGCGGGCCGCAAATGGCCCCCGGGCCGCACTTTGGACATCCCTGACGTAAATCAATTCATGGTACAAATATATACTATCAGCATAATATAGTCATCACACCATAGCTTTTTTTAAATACATATATATTTTGTGTATGTGTGTGTATGTATTACGGTTGTATGCTATACCGGTATTAGTATAGTACCGCCATACTAATTAATCATATTCGGTACTAACTATACCGCCCCTGAAAAGTACCGGTCCCCCGCACCCTCGTCGTCGTCACGTCATGACATTGCTGGTTTACGAGCAGACGAGCATGATCGGCAGCGCACAATCACAGAGTACTTACAAGCAGACACAGTGTGTAGACAGAAAAGAGAGAACGGACGCATTCTGGCTTAAAAACTAACGATAAAGCTGAAGTTACGCCCACCGGAAGAGGTGCTTTAAGACATTGCTAGCTAGCTAGCGGCTAATGTCCAACCGCAGTCGGCAGTGTTTTAGCTACTTCTAAATCACTAGTCCTCGCCTACTTAGTGACAAATAAAGTAAGTTTCTTACAAGTAGCATCCCTGCAGGACGAGGAATAGCTAAACATGCTTCACTACACACCGTAGCTCACCGGCGTCACAATGTAAACAAACGCCATTGGTGGATCTACACCTGACATCCACTGTAATGATACCAATTACAGGAGCGTATCTAGTCGATACTACTATGATTACATTGATATTTTTTGGCATCACAACGTCTTCTTTAGTTTTTTTACAATTTGTATTATGTTTATAAACTCAGGAAATATGTCCCTGGACACATGAGGACTTTGAATATGACCAATTTATGATCCTGTAACGACTTGGTATCGGATTGATCCTCAAATTTGTGGTATCATCCAAAACTAATGTAAAGCATTAGGGCTGCGAATCTTTGGGTGTCCCACGATTTGATTCAATATCGATTCTTGGGGTCACGATTCGATTATAAATACATTTTTTCGATTCAGCACGATCCTTGATTCAAAAACGATATTTTTCCGATTCAAAACGATTCTCTGTTCATTCAATACATAGGATTTCAGCAGGATTTACCCCAGTCTGCTGACATGCAAGCAGAGTAGTTGTAAAGGACAATGTTTTATCAACTGATTGCAATAATGTAAATGTGTTTTAACTATTGAATGAACCAAAAATATGACTTATTTTACTATTTGTGAAAATATTGGACACAGTGTGTTGTCAAGCTTATGAGATGCGATGCAAGTGTAAGCCACTGTGACACTATTGTTCTTATTTAAAAAAAAAATGTTTAATCAATTTCTAATGATAATGTCAATGAGGGATTTTTAATCACTGCTATGTTGACATTGTTACTAATATTGATACTGTTGTTGATAATATTCATTTTTGTTTCACTACTTTTGGTTTGTTCTGAGTCGTGTTTGTGTCTCCTCTCAATTGCTCTGTTTATTGCAGTTCTGAGTGTTGCTGGGCCGGGTTTGGTTTTGGAATTGGATTGCATTCTTATGGTATTGCTGTGTATTGTTTTGTTGGATTGATTAATACAAAAAAAAAAAAAATAGATTTTTAAAAAATGAGAATCGATACTGAATCGTACAACGTGAGAATGGCGATTTGAATTCGAATTGATTTTTTCCCACACCCTATAAAGCATCCAAACAACAGAGGAATAAGGGGCGCAGAGGGGGTACTTTTCAGAGGCGGTATAGTACCGAATATGATTCATTAGTATCGCGGTACTATATTAATACCGGTATACTATTGTGCACTATTGGCTTTTTTTGCTCAAAATGTAAAAGAGAATAGAGGAATAAGGAACTCATTTAGATGTTGTGTTCAGATTGTTAACTGCTGTCCTGTGGTTTTGTTTTTTGTCTGATTACAATTATGATTACATTTTACAGTTAATACATGTGATCGGTATCGGACGATCTCACTCAAGGGTGATCGTAATCGGCAGCATAAAACCCTGATCGGAACATCCCTGGCCTTCAAAAGCATTTTGACCATAGCCCATAAGTTATGTATATTTTTTGCATCACATTTTTAAAGAACCGAACCTGTTTTTCAGGCTTTGGCCGTCCTTCACTTTCTTATCCGAGAAGTTTTCCGTTTGTGATCTTTCAAGTCATTCCAGCCCCACCCACATTTTTTTTTTTTTTTTTCCTCTTCTCCAACCCCTTGACATGTGCCACACGCAACATAAACAAAAAAATGCAGATAAGCCGTGTTGATGAAGAACTTCACAATGAAATGTATTGTGAAACTCTTGCCTGGTGCTGAGCCAGCCAGGAGGCGGCAGGTCGGCGGTTTCTCCGCCTCCCAACGCAAAGATGGCGGGAAATCCTTAAAAAATGTATATCAGTTTTGGGCCTCCTTAGAGACACCTGTATACATACTGAAAAAAAAAAAGGTGTAGATTGTATGAAACTTTTCTCAGATATGTGACGGAATCGTGTAAGTCAACAAGGCGATCGCACTCCTGTGCCAGACCACTTCCAAAACAAGCGGACGCTGCTATCGAGCATGTAAAGACATCAGTCAGCAGCAATCTGTCAAAAACCTCGGCGTCACAGTTCGCCTGCGGCAGGTGTGCGCAACCACGAGATTCCTTGTGTGTGACGCAAGCTGGAGGAGAGGATGGTCACAACAACACAAGGGTCAATGATAAGTGCGGTTCAGTGTTGATGAAATCACACAATAACCCTTCGTTTATCAGAGGAATGCAATGGATGTGAATTATATTGCGCTTTTTTTCTCAAGAGAGAATACATACAGTCGTGGTCAAAAGTTTACATACACTTGTAAAGAACATAATGTCATGGCTGTCTTGAGTTTCCAATCATTTCTACAACTCTTATTTTTTTGTGATAGAGTGATTGGAGCACATACTTGTTGGTCACAAAAAAAACATTCATGAAGTTTGGTTCTTTTATGAATTTATTATGAGTCTACTGAAAATGTGACCAAATCTGCATGGGTCAAAGGTATACATACAGCAATGTTAATATTTGGTTACCGTATTTTTCGGACTATAAGTCGCAGTTTTTTTCATAGTTTGGCCGGGGGGTGCAACTTATACTCAGGAGCGACTTATGTGTGAAATTATTAACACATTACCGTAAAATATCAAATAATGTTATTTAGGGCTGCAACATCTAATCGATTAAATCGATTAAAATCGATTATTAAAATAGTTGCCGATTAATTTAGTCATCGATTCGTTGGATCTATGAGTTGTTGTTTTTTTTTTTTAAATAATTTTTTTTAAATTATTATTTTTTTTTTTTTAACAAAACTTTATTTATAAACTGCAACATTTACAAACAGCTGAGAAACAATAATCAATATAAGTATGGTGCCAGTAAATTGTTTTTTTTTCAATAAAATACTGGATAGGATAGAAATGTAGTTTGTCTCTTTTATCCGATTATTCATTGATTAATCGAAGTAATAATCGACAGATTAATCGATTATCAAATTAATCGTTAGTTGCAGCCCTAATGTTATTTAGCTCATTCACGTAAGAGACTAGACGTATAAGATTTCATCGCATTTAGCGATTAGGAGTGACAGATTGTTTGGTAAACGTATAGCATGTTCTATATGTTATACCGTATTTTTCGGAGTATAAGTCGCTCCGGAGTATAAGTCGCACCGGCCGAAAATGCATAATAAAGAAGGAAAAAAAACATATATAAGTCGCACTGGAATATAAGTCGCATTTTTTTGGGAAATTTGTTTGATAAAACCGAGAATAGACATTTGAACGGCAATTTAAAATAAATAAAGAATAGTGAACAACAGGCTGAATAAGTGTACGTTATATGAGGCATAAATAACCAACCGAGAACGTGCCTGGTATGTTAACGTAACATATTATGGTAAGAGTCATTCAAATAACTATAACATATAGAACATGCTATACGTTTACCAAACAATCTGTCACTCCTAATCGCTAAATCCCATGAAATCTTATACGTCTAGTCTCTTACGTGAATGAGCTAAATAATATTATTTGATATTTTACGGTAATGTGTTAATAATTTTACACATAAGTCGCTCCGGAGTATAAGTCGCACCCCCGGAAACTATGAAAAAAACTGTGACTTGTAGTCCGAAAAATACGGTAGTTATTTGAATGACTCTTACCCTAATATGTTACGTTAACATACCAGGCACATTCTCAGTTGGTTATTTATGCCTCATATAACGTACACTTATTCAGCCTGTTGTTCACTATTCTTTATTTATTTTAAATTGCCTTTCAAATGTCTTTTCTTGGTGTTGGATTTTATCAAATACATTTCCCCAAAAAATGCGACTTATACTCCAGTGCGGCTTATATATGTTTTTTTCCTTCTTTATTATGCATTTTCGGCCGACGCGACTTATACTCCGGAGCGACTTATAGTCCGAAAAATACGGTACATGTCCCTTGGCAAGTTTCACTGCAGTAAGGCGCTTTTGGTAGCCATCCACAAGCTTCTGGTTGAGTTTTTGACCACTCCTCTTGACAAAATTGGTGCAGCTCAGCTAAATGTGTTGGTTTTCTGACATGGACTTGTTTCTTCAGCATTGTCCACCCGTTTAAGTCAGGACTTTGGGAAGGCCATTCTAAAACCTTAATTGTAGCCTGATTTAGCCATTCCTTTACCACTTTTGACTGTCACGTTGGGGTCGCAGAACGGACAACTCCGGACAAAGCGTGAAGGTAGGAGTATGATTTAATCTTAAACACTCAAAGAAGCACCAAAAAAACAGAAAACAAGTCAAAGGAAATATGTGCCAATCGCACTCGAAGCTAACGCTTAGCATAGGCTAGGAGACAAGCAAAACTAAGCACTGGAATCATGAACTAACAAATCTTGCGTGACAGTAACGGAAAGCAAACAAAGAAGCCAGGTCGAGTGACCGGGAAAGGCAGGCTTAAATAGTGTCTCTGACGAGCAACAGGTGAGCGTCCCGAACGCAAGAGGCAGGTGAAAATCATAAGTAACCATGGTTACTAAACAAACTCAGGAGGCGCACAAACAGGTACTAAAAGAGTCCAAAACAAACAGAAAACACAAAACATGACCCGGGCCACGGATCATGACATTGACGTGTGTTTGGGGTCATTGTCCTGTTGGAACACCCAACTGCGCCCAAGACCCAACCTCCGGGCTGATGGTTTTAGGTTGTCCTGAAGAATTTTGAGGTAATCCTCCTTTTTCATTGTCCCATTGGCAGCAAAACAGGCCCAGAGCATAATACTACCACCACCATGCTTGACGGTAGGTATGGTGTTCCTGGGATTAAAGGCCTCACCTTTTCTCCTCCAAACATATTGCTGGGTATTGTGGCCAAACAGCTCAATTTTTGTTTTATCTGACCACAGAACTTTCCTCCAGAAGGTCTTATCTTTGTCCATGTGATGTCAGATTAAACAAAAATTGAGCTGTTCTTGTATGTAAACTTTTGACCAACGACTGTACATTTGAGCGACATTTAAACCAGTGTGAGTGGCACTGGGAGCAAGGGTAAACAACTACCAACTGAGCCACGCCACTGTGGCCGCAAAGGAACATCAAACATATCCAATCCGCTAAATGTTCAAAGATGTTATCATACTATAATTCAGCAGCATACATTATTATTATCAGCTGCTTAAAATAAAATGACTCCACTTGTGTAACTATACTCGGAAGTGTCCCATCCAATAATCCATTAAATTACGCATGCTCCTCTCAGAATGTATCACAAGTTTTGTCAACATTGCGCCTTTTCATTTCAAAAGTTAGTTTTGGTTAAAATGATAGAAGATCATCTTAAAGTTCAACTCTGATCCGTGCGTACGAGCTTATTTGATTGACAGAATACCAGATATTAACAGTAAATGAACAAGTAGATTAATAATTCATTTTCTACCACTTGTCCTTAATCATTTTGGCAAAAACAATAAAATGATAAATGACACAATATGTTACTGCATATGTCAGCAGACTAAATTAGGAGCCTTTGTTTGTTTACCTACTACTAAAAGACAAGTTGTCTTGTATGTTCACTATTTTATTTAAGGACAAACTTGCAATAAGAAACATATGTTTAATGTACCCTAAGATTTTTTGTTAAAATAAAGTCAATAATGCAATTTTTTGTGGTGCCCTTTATTTAGAAAAGTATCGAAAAGTATCAAAATACATTTTGGTACCGGTACCAGTACCAAAATATTGGTATCGCGTAGAGATGTCCGATAATGGCTTTTTTGCCGATATTCCGATATTGTCCAACTCTTAATTACCGATTTCGATATCAACCGATACCGATATATACAGTCGTGGAATTAACACATTATTATGCCTAATTTTGTTGTGATGCCCCGCTGGATGCATTAGATAGATAGATAGTACTTTATTGATTCCTTCAGGAGAGTTCCCTCAGGAAAATGTAAAACACTGTAACAAGGTTTTCCAAAATAAATCAACTCAAGTTATGGAAAAAAAATGCCAACATGGCACTGCCATATTTATTATTGAAGTCACAAAGTGCATTCTTTTTTTTAACATGCCTCAAAACAGCAGCTTGGAATTTGGGACATGCT
Source organism: Entelurus aequoreus (assembly GCF_033978785.1). Lineage (NCBI taxonomy): Eukaryota > Metazoa > Chordata > Actinopteri > Syngnathiformes > Syngnathidae > Entelurus > Entelurus aequoreus. The sequence continues at coordinate 19,345,483 of NC_084755.1, read as the reverse complement.
CTCCCTGAGAGAGCATGAGGAGGTTGAGGTGGGCGGGGTTGGGGGGGTGTATATTGTAGCATCCCGGAAGAGTTAGTGCTGCAAGGGGTTCTGGGTATTTGTTCTGTTGTGTTTATGTTGTGTTACGGTGCGGATGTTCTCCCGAAATGTGTTTGTCATTCTTGTTTGGTGTGGGTTCACAGTGTGGCGCATATTTGTAACAGTGTTAAAGTTCTTTATACGGCAACCCTCAGTGTGACCTTTATGGCTGTTGACCAAATATGCCTTGCATTCACTTGTGTGTGTGAAAAGCCGTAGATATTATGTGATTGGGCCGGCACGCAAAGGAAGTGCCTTTAAGGTTTATTGGCGCTCTGTACTTCGCCCTATGTCCGTGTACACAGCAGCGTTTTAAAAAGTCATACATTTTACTTTTTGGAACCGATACTGATAATATTGAAACCAATACCGATAATTTCCGATATTACATTTTAAAGCATTTATCGGCCGATAATATTGGCAGTCCGATATTATCGGACATCTCTAGTATCGGGACAACACTAGTTTATACTAGTTTATGTGGGGGGTATAGCTCGGTTGGTAGAGTGGCCGTGCCAGCAACTTGAGGGTTCCAGGTTCGATCCCCGCTTTGGCCATCCTAGTCACTGCCGTTGTGTCCTTGGGCAAGACACTTTACCCACCCGCTCCCAGTGCCACCCACACTGGTTTAAATGCAACTAAGATTTCGGGTTTTCACTATGTAAAAGCGCTTTGAGTCACTAGAGAAAAGCGCTATATAAATATAATTCACTTCACTTCACATACATAATAAATGTGATAATTTTTTTGTGATTAATCAAATATGTTTGACAGCCCTAAAAATATATATTTTATCATCTACGGGAGGGTCTGTTTTTGGGACCTAAGGGTAAAAAGTGTCAAGACTGGGGAGTGTTTTTAAATTTGCATACCCAGTTGAGGTCCTTTCGAGTCCTGGTGCTCCTGGTTAACCTTTATAAATGTGTCCGAGACTTGAACATTAACTCTAAACATACTGGACTCGTAAAAAAAAATCCTCAGGTTCCAGACAGCTTCTTTCAGTAGCATTGGTAGTCCAATACAGAGACCCTCACCCCCCTTAGGTGACAATTTGACAGGTGCTCCTAAAGAGCGAAGGTAAGGCGGTATGAATGATGCTTAGGGATCGTAGCAAAGAACAGCAATTTGTCTGCAGCGTGTTTGCTCGTAATCCACACATCCGCTCAAACACGTCATTACGTGTGTGCACAGGATTCCTGAGTTGACCTGTAGAAGGCATACAAACAGTGTTTACCTAGTCGAGGATACATCACCCTTTGTGTAGTTTTCCTCCTTTGAGTAGCTGTATTAACATCAATAGCTTACTATTTAATAGTGCCTGTCGAATGAGTGTTGTGTTTATCTGAAACAAAGATCGGCTAGAGCAGGGGTCGGCAACCCAAAATGTTGAAAAAGCCATATTGGACCAAAAAAAAAAATGTTTTAATCTGCCTGGAGCCGTAAAAAAATGTTATAATGAAGGCAACACATGATGTAAGTGTCTATATTAGCTATATTAGCATACTATCAAAGGCTGACGCAAATCTTCGTTGACAGAAATGTTGTATTTTAATTTTTATTCTTAAAGGAAACGACTGGCTGTCTTCTTCTAATGGAATTATTACAATCTTTGCAAGCTAGGTAACGTTTGCTGTGGTCTGGAACAACATGGCACACAAACAACTATCTGAAATGCAGCCAATTTTACATACAGATAATGTGTCATGAGACATGCAAATATAAATTAAATACACAGAGAACATAAGTAAAGGTAATCAAATGAGCTCAAATATACCTACAAACGAGGCATAATGATGCAATGTGTACATACAGTTAGCCTAAATAGCATGTTAGCATCGACTAGCTCGCAGTCATGGATTGACCAAATATGCCGGATAAGCATGTCAGCAAATCAATAAAATCAACAAAGCTCACTTTTGTGCATTCACGCACAGCATAAAACGTTTGGTGGACAAAATGAGACAAAGAAGGAGTGGCATAAAACACGTCTTTCTGTGGCAGCATCTGAGAAAGTTGTACATGCAAACCAACTAAGATGAGTTCAAGGATCAACGAAATTAGTAGGACAAAACGGTGCTTGCCAAATACTCTCATCAGTGAAGCATGTTTAATATAAGCAGTGGGATTTTTAACAATTAGGAAGGTTTGTGTCATGTTTGTTCTCTTACACAAACAAAAAAATGTATTTTTTTCTTCATCTTTTTCTATTTTCACTCATCTCTGAAAGAGGTTCAGGGAGCCACTAGGGTGGCGCTAAAGAGCCGCGGCTTGCTGACCCCTGGGATAGAGTGTTGCCAGCTTTTTTGTGTTAAGTCATTTTCAGTGGAAAGTAAACAACTACTCGAAAGTAGTTTCATTTTTACAGTGTTGTCCATTGAGGATATCATGGGTTGGCATGTTTTTATTTATATTTGACCTTGTAGGCTCCAACCTGTAAGCAGGATGACAATAATAATCATTTAATCGACCGCGAATACTCGCTCGATTGGGTGTTGTTGATTTATTAAGTACTACTTTTCTGCCACCAGTCGAGGCACGGTTGATTCAGTTTCAGCTAAATTTCTGCCAAAAAACGACAAACATTAAAATTTGAATTCTAAAATTGAAAAAGTATTAATTGAGTAAATAAATATTAAAGAATAATCCAGACGACATTAAAATGTTGCAATTCTCAAACGTAAAAATCTTTACCAACAAAAACCTAAAAAGAATTAAAATAACTAAATACAGACAACCAACATGTCAAAGTTGAGATACACTATAGAAAGTAGAAACTGCAGTTTCACGTTCAGACAGTTTTATGTCCTGTGAAAAACCGTCCAACCGGAACTCTAATAACTAAAGTTCCTTGGGTGAATAATGTAAACTCACTACGCCGGTATGTTTTAGCGCTTTCATGGCGAGTTTACTGACAGATATAAGTAATAACTTTACACTACTTTATATTAGAAATGGCAACAGCGGAGGATGAATGTCACATAACAAGGAGATAGAGAAAAAGAAGAAACTTATCGACTACAGTACCGGCACGGACTACAAAGGCGGACGCGGGCAATTTTTTAGGATTTATGCAGATCCCAAATACAGATCAGCAGGTACCAGAAGTTAAGAGAAGTTACTTTTGCATAATATTGCGAAACAAAACGCCAGATGTCTTACCTTATACACACACCATAATAATACTCGTATGTTTAATGCGCCGACAATCCTTCAAGCGTTGCGGCTTCATAGCTTACCAAAGTCGTACTAAAACATTTTGATAGATTTCTGAGCGCCGTGTGTAATGTTCTATATTTCAATGGAACATTTAAAATGTTGGTGTTGTTTACTTGACGCCCATCATAGTGCAGCCTACACTTATCTCTTATGTTTGACTGCCATCTACTGGTCACACTTATCATTACACCATGTACCAAATAAAATAGCTACGAGGTGGGTAAGCTCAACCAAACTTATTCCTTACATTAGGCGCACCGGGTTATAAGGCGCACTGTCGAGTTTTGAGGGGGGGAAAAAGGACTTTAAGTGCCCCTTATGGTCCGGAAAATACGGTAGTTGATGAATTGGCCATACTTTGCTACCTATTCAAATGCACAGGGAGGTTATGTGTGGTCTGTCCTATGGACTAACCCACACAAAACTGTCAAGAGTGGCAGCACAGATCGAGGTCGAAATGTTCCGGGTTTTCACGAGAAACCGCCAACTCTCACCTGCTAACACTGACACATTGTGTGCACGGCAAATATTTTACCGGAAGCGAGCTGACACACCATTCACAGATTCCTCAAACCTGAGGAATGTACGTGTGCACGGTGTGTTTTCACCAAAAGTCAACAGCTCCCTCTCCCTCCCCCCGCCCTCTCTTTTGAGCAGAACCAGGCTCTTTACAGAACTCCAGGGGAAGTCGAGAAGCAATTAGTGAGAGTAGCGGTGTGCGTCCACCCAGGCCCCCGTCACAGCTCACTGACAATTAGCATAACAGGAATGAGCGAAGGACAGCGACGACTCTTGACCATTTTAAGCTCAATATTTACGTTTTTCTCATTTAATGTGATCACATGCAACTTTGAAAATACTTAAGTTGAAAAGGTTTTTTTTGATTGATTGAAACTTTTATTAGTAGATTGCACAGTACAGTACATATTCCGTACAATTGACCACTAAATGGTAACACCCGAATACGTTTTTCAACTTGTTTAAGTCGGGGTCCTCAGAACCCACCATTTCATGTGTCTGTGGCTTTAATGCGAAATTTGTTGTGCACTTTATTCCCTTTTTTCATATACCCTGTTTTTGTCCAATAAGGAGTGGAACAGTTAGTAACTCGAGCATGGCTACAGTATGTAAGCTACAGTGCTAACACTCTTGTCACTTTTTAACAGCAATTTTATTTCCCATAGCTTACACCCAGCATTTTTTATATCCAAAATCCGGCCCGCGGGGAGTCCCAAGTCTATCCTTTTACTCTATTGCAGGGGTCGGCAACCCAAAATGTTGAAAGAGCCATATTGGACCAAAAATACAATAAAAAAAATTCTTGTCTGGAGCCGCAAAAAATTAAAAGCCTTATATACCGTATTTTTTGGAGTATAAGTCGCTCCGTAGTATAAGTCGCACCGGCCAAAAATGCATAATAAAGAAAGAAAAAAACATATATAAGTCGCATTTTTGGGGGAAATGTATTTGATAAAACCCAACACCAAGAATAGACATTTGAAAGGCAATTTAAAATTAAAGCTGCAAGCAGCGTTGGTCGGGCCCGCATATTTGGCAGGTGCTAGTTGCTGAAGGATGTCAATCTATGAAATGTAGGTCTAAGTGAGACCTACATAGAGGTTTTAGTTTCATGTCTCTAAGACGTTCCTACCGGAAGTTACAAGCAGTTTTGTCTGTGTTTTCCTCCGAGGAGCAATTTTGTCTGTGTTTTATTCCTATGGGGCGCTAGAGCGCAATTTTGAGTTTTGGGGTTCGTTTTTTTTAATTAGATCGCAATTTCCGCCAGTCCTGATGTGTGTAAAAAGTTTGGTGAGTTTTGAAGTATTTTAAGGGGGTCAAATTACAGCTCAAAGAGGCAAAAATGAGTGTTTTTATGAAACTTTTGTTTTGAAGGGGTGATTGCCAACTTCCTGTTGATTTTTGCTGAAGGATGTCAGTGTATGAAATCTAGCTCTAAGTCAGACCTACATAGAGGTTTTTGTTGCATGTCTCTACGATATTCGTACTGGGAGTTAGAAGAAGTTGTGTCTGTGTTTTTTTTCCTAGGGGGCGCTAGAGCGCAATTTTAATTTTTGGGGTTTGGTTTTTCCACTAAAGAGTTTTGTTCGCGTTTTTTGATGTGTGTGTAAAATTTGGTGAGTTTTGAAGCATGTTAAGGGGGGCAAAGTAGTGTGCAAAGCTGCGGAAGAATAATAAGAAAGAAGGAAAGAATAATAATAATAAAACCTTACAAATTCAATAGGTCCTTTCGTCCCATTGCAAAAGGACTCCCTTTGGGATTCCTTTGACAATGGGCCGTGCGGGCCCCAATAAATAAAGAATAGTGAACAACAGACTGAATAAGTGTACGTTATATGACGCATAAATAACCAACTGAGAACGTGCCTGGTATGTTAACGTAACATATTATGGTAAGAGTCATTCAAATAACTATAACATATAGAACATGCTATACGTTTACCAAACAATCTGTCACTCCTAATCGCTAAATCCCATGAAATCTTATACGTTTAGTCTCTTACGTGAATGAGCTAAATAATATTATTTGATATTTTACGGTAATGTGTTAATAATTTCACACATAAGTCGCTTCTGAGTATAAGTCGCACCCCCCGGCCAAACTATGAAAAAAACTGCGACTTATAGTCCGAAAAATACGGTAAGTGTTATAATGAAGATAACGCATGATGTAAGTGTCTATATTAGCTATATTAGCCTACTATCAAAGGCTGACGCAAATCTTCGTTGACAGAAATGTTGTATTTTTTTCCTTTTATTCTACACATTTTTGCAACATTGGAAATCATAAGTAAACTGGAGGCTTCCTAGAGGATGAGAAAACTCCTGGAAATGACTGTCTAAGAATGGCCAAAGGTATAGATGTGTGTGTCCAAGTTAAAGGAAACGGATTTATTACAATCTTTGCAAGCTGGGTAACGTTTGCTGTGGTCTTGAACAACCTGGCACACAAACAATAATTATAATTATAATGAAGGCAACACATGATGTAAGTGTCTATATTAGCTATATTAGCCTACTATCAAAGGCTGACGCAAATCTTCCTTGACAGAAATGTTGTATTTTAATTTTTATTCTTAAAGGAAACGGCTGGCTGTCTTCTTCTAATGGATTTATTACAATCTTTGCAAGCTGGGTAAAGTTTGCTGTGGTCTGGAACAACATGGCGCGCAAACAACTATGAGAAATGCAGCCAATATTATATACAGACAATGTGTCATGAGACATGCAAATATAAATTAAATACACAGAGGACATAAGTAAAGGAAATTAAATGAGCTCAAATATACCTACAAACGAAGCATAATGATGCAATATGTACATACAGCTATCCTAAATAGCACGTTAGCAAATCTAAACTCCAAACATCTCAGAACAAGCTAGTCAGGTTACTTCTAGACCTCCACCCCAGATCCCACCTCACTCCTACCCACTTCTCCAAAGTGGGCTGGCTCAAGGTGGAGGACAGAGTTAAACAACTTGCACTGAGCCTAGTCTATAAAATCCACTACACCTCCTTGATACCAAAGTACATGTCAAACTACTTCCTTAACGTAAATGACCACCATAACCACAACACCAGGGGGAGCTCCACTAACCACGTTAAACCCAGATTCCGAACTAACAAAGGTCTTAACTCATTCTCTTTCTATGCCACATCAATGTGGAATGCGCTCCCAACAGGTATAAAAGAAAGGGCATCTCTATCCTCCTTCAAAACCGCAATAAAAGTTCACCTCCAGGCAGCTACAACCCTAAACTAACACCCTCCCCGGATTGCTAATAATCAAATGTAAACAATCAAATGCAGATACTTTTTATTATGCCTTCTGATCTCTCTCTCTCTCTCTCTCTCTCTCTCTCTCTCTCTCTCTCTCTCTCTCTCTCTCTCTCTCTCTCTCTCTATGTCCACTACTTGCTGTCCATATCCTACCCCCTCCCCCCCCCTCCACACCCCTGATTGTAAATAATGTAAATAATTCAATGTGATTATCTTGTGTGATGACTGTATTATGATGATAGTATATATCTGATAGTATATATCTGTATCATGAATCAATTTAAGTGGACCCCGACTTAAACAAGTTGAAAAACTTATTCGGGTGTTACCATTTAGTGGTCAATTGTACGAAATATGTACTTCACTGTGCAACCTACTTATAAAAGTCTCAATCAATCAATCAATCAATCAAGCATCGATTAGCTTGCAGTCATGGATTGACCAAATATGCCTGATAAGCCCGTCAGCAAATTAATAACATCAACAAAGCTCACCTTTGTGCATCCGCGCACAGCATAAAACTTTTGGTGGACAAAATGAGACAAAGAAGGAGTGGCATAAAACACGTTTTTCTGTGGCAGCGTCGGAGAAAGTTGCACACGTAAACAAACTACGGTGAGTTGAAATTAGTAGGACAAAACGGTGCTTGCCAAATACTCTCATCAGTGAAGCATGTTTGATATAAACATAAACCAGCCGTGTTTGTTCTCCTACACAAACCATATTTAAACAAAAAAAATCCAAAAAAAGGTTCATGGACACTCACCCGAGTAAAGACGCGTCCTTCCTTGAGTGTGGCTCCACTTTTGCTCGATTTCTGGACCGTTGTCCCCTATGAGGAACACAAAAAACCAATGAATACAATGGCCCTCTTTTTTTTGGTTTCTGGCCCATCGCCATGTATTGTTAGCTGCCCAAAAGGTGAAGGAGGAAGTTTTTTGGTTTTTTCCCTGAAAGGGGGTTGGATTCCAGCTGTGTTTATATGTGTGTGTGCGTGCGTGCGTGTGTGTGTGTGTGTGTGTAGGGGCTCAGCGTTGGCAGCTGAAATGAATGACGGTGGAAGAATGCAGGCCGACCACTCTTGCACTGTGTAATTAGTCCATCGTCAACCCCCTGCTGTTATAGTAGTTTGTTGTTGATCTGGAGACTCATGCGTAACTATGATTTAAAAACTTTTTTTTTTTTTTTTTTTTTTTTACATGGGATAGCATCATAACGTGATGATGGCTCAGCCACTTGTTCAACCTGCTCGTGTTATGGCAGAGACCTTACTTGATGTTGCATACATCAGCCCTGAGTCACTGCCGTGGCTGCAGGCTGCACACACACACAACTCTGTGTTTACGACATACTAACCATGCCATTCCACCACCCGTTAGACTTTAATGACCCGCTTTGTGCATGTGCGAGTGTGCATGTTTGTCCTGTAGGTAGACCGAGAGATGGCGCTCTCTGCGGAACGCGTCATTGGGCACTAGTCTGATATAAAAGCTGTATCAACAATTCTGTTTAAACGCATTCATACTTACAAGATAGTCATCTAAACCAATAACTTGCCAATAATAGCTGGAGCCGCAAAAAATGTAAAGTCTTATAATGAAGGCAACACATGATGTAAGTGTCTATATTAGCTATATTAGCCTACTATCAAAATGACTTTAAAAGTTTTGTATAATTGTTATAATGAAGGCAACACATGATGTAAGTGTCTATATTAGCCTAATATCAAAATTACTTTAAAAGTCTTATGTACGTGTTATAATGAAGGCAACACATGATGTAAGTGTCTATATTAGCTATATTAGCCTACTATCAAAATGACTTTAAAAGTTTTGTATAATTGTTATAATGAAGGCAACACATGATGTAAGTGTCTATATTAGCCTACTATCAAAATTACTTTAAAAGTCTTATATAAGTGTTATAATGAAGGCAACACATGATGTAAGTGTCTATATTAGCCTACTATCAAAATTACTTTAAAAGTCTTATATAAGTGTTATAATGAAGGCAACACATGATGTAAGTGTCTATATTAGCTATATTAGCCTACTATCAAAATGACTTTAAAAGTTTTGTATAATTGTTATAATGAAGGCAACACATGATGTAAGTGTCTATATTAGCCTACTATCAAAATTACTTTAAAAGTCTTATATAAGTGTTATAATGAAGGCAACACATGATGTAAGTGTCTATATTAGCTATATTAGCCTACTATCAAAATGACTTTAAAAGTTTTGTATAATTGTTATAATGAAGGCAACACATGATGTAAGTGTCTATATTAGCCTACTATCAAAATTACTTTAAAAGTCTTATATAAGTGTTATAATGAAGGCCACACATGATGTAAGTGTCTATATTAGCCTACTATCAAAATTACTTTAAAAGTCTTATATAAGTGTTATAATGAAGGCCACACATGATGTAAGTGTCTATATTAGCCTACTATCAAAATTACTTTAAAAGTCTTATATAAGTGTTATAATGAAGGCCACACATGATGTAAGTGTCTATATTAGCCTACTATCAAAATGACATTAAAAGTCTTGTATAATTGTTATAATGAAGGCAACGCATGATGTAAGTGTCTATATTAGCCTACTATCAAAATGACTTTAAAAGTCTTATATAAGTGTTATAATGAAGGCAACACATTATGTAAGCATCTATATTAGCTATATTAGCCTACTATCAAAGGCTGACGCAAATCTTCGTTGACAGAAATGTTGTATTTTAATTTTTATTCTACACATTTTTGCAATATTGGAAAACATTAGTAAAACGGAGGCTTCTCACAGGACGAGAAAACTCCTGGAAATGACTGTCTTAGAATGGCCAAAGGTATAGACGTGTGTGTCCAAGTTTAAGGAAACGGCAGGCTGTCTTCTTTTAATGGATTTATTAGATAGATAGTACTTTATTGATTCCTTCAGGAATTACAATCTTTGCAAGCTGGGTAACGTTTGCTGTGGTCTGGAACAACATGGCACACAAACAAGTATCATCCCTGCAGGACGAGGAATAGCTAAACATGCTTCACTACACACCGTAGCTCACCGGCGTCAAAATGTAAACAAACGCCATTGGTGGATCTACACTTAACATCCACTGTAATGATACCGAGTACAGTGGCGTATCTAGTCGATGCTACTATGATTACGTCGATATTTTTTGGCATCACAACATCTTCTTTCGTCTTTTTTTATTTATATTATGTTTATAAAGTCAGGAAATATGTCCCTGGACACATGAGGACTTTGAATATGACCAATGTATGATCCTGTAACTACTTGGTATCAGATTGATACCCAAATTTCTGGTATCATCCAAAACTAATGTAAAGTATCAAACAACAGAAGAATAAGTGATTATTACATTTGAACAGAAGTGTACATAGAACATGTTAAAAGAGGGAAAAAAGCAGATATTAACAGTAAATGAACAAGTAGATTAATAATTCATTTTCTACCACTTGTCCTTAATAATGTTGACAAAATAATACAATGATAAATGACACAATATGTTACTGCATATGTCAGCAGACTAAATTAGAAGCCTTTCTTTGTTTACTTACTAATAAAAGAAAAGTTGTCTTGTATGTTCACTATTTTATTTAAGGACAAACTTGCAATAAGAAACATGTTTAATGTACCCTAAGATTTTTTGTTAAAATAAAGCCAATAATGCAATTTTTTGTGGTCCCCTTTATTTAGAAAAGTACCGAAAAGTATCGAAATAATTTTGGTACCGGTACAACACTAATAGAACATTGCGTTATATCAAAGTTTGAGTGTAAATGTAAATAATGAATACTACTACTTAGTATCCTTTTTGAATTTGTGTATTTCCCGCAAAATGTCAGACGTGGAAAATAACCCCCAAAAATCGGGGAATCGATCGCGGAATTCCATTGGTGCACTTAGTTGGTGCAACTTAATTATATTTACAAAGCTTCTGTGTGGACTTATCATTCAAATCTGTATACATAAGTGCCGGATGTGCGATTGTGTGCATCTACTTGTTTGATTTTTAATCAGTCATTGATAACAAGTGGTTAAATATTTGAACGGGCGCTCAAAGGCTGATCTGTTGTTACTAGTTTCGGTTGAGTAGACTAATAGGCGTGTGTGTGTGTGCGTGTGTGTGTGTGTGCTTTTGCCTAGTAAGGTCTTGGTTTCCCCCAAGGTAATTACAGCCTTAGATTAGGAGCGCCTTTTCTTTTTCTATGCTGAAACGCTGCAATTTGCGGTGGTTTTGTGGGATGAGCATCCTCCCTCCTCGCGTCCTCCCCATGCATCTCCTCACACTCCCTGTTTGTTTGCTTTGTGTCGGTCGTTGGATTTTCGGGGGGATTTTCTGGACTTTTTGAAGTTTTTTCTTCCCCCCCCCCAAACCAAAGCAACCGAGCGAACCCAATTTGACCGTTTGATTTCCTGAATTCCAGCGACACTTTCTGTTAACGATCAGCACGTGTGGCAGTGATTTTTTTTTTGGGGGGGCGGGGGGTGTTTTTGCATGTGTGTGTGTATATTTATACGAGGTCCACCTCTAATGGTTGGACCTCAATTTAGCTTCTGAGGCACGAGCAGGGGGTTTGCCTTCGTATATACCGCCTGGTCAGCACTGAAATGTGACGCCACTAAGCTGAGGGCAAAGTTTGAAGGTACTTGAACATGCCAACAACTGCGTGAATGGGTTTTTATTTGGGGTTTTTTTGCACATTTTCATGTGCAGGTGCAGTTAAACCTGCAAAAAGGCTGGCTCCCGCACATACTGGGAGTCAAATATATTATACATACAAATACTAACACACAATTATTCATACATATAAACATACATACGCGCACGCATAGGTACCTACGCTCCCACATACATACACAAATACAGTACATACCTACCCACTCAAAGTTAGTACATCCACACGCACATTCACTGTACAAACATACATATACACATACATGTACATATACATTCACTGTACAAACATACATATACACATACTTGTACATATACATTCACTGTACAAACATACATATACACATACATGTACATATACATTCACTGTACAAACATACATATACACATACATGTACATATACATTCACTGTACAAACATACATATACACATACATGTACATATACATTCACTGTACAAACATACATATACACATACATGTACATATACATTCACTGTACAAACATACATACACATTAGGGCTGCAACTAACGATTAATTTGATAATCGATTAATCTGTCGATTATTACTTCGATTAATAATCGGATAAAAGAGACAAACTACATTTCTATCCTTTTGAGTATTTTTTGGGAAAAAAAAACAGCATACTGGCACCATACTTATTTTGATTATTGTTTCTCAGCTGTTTGTACATGTCGCAGTTTATAAATAAAGTTTTATAAAAATAAAATTAAAAAAAATCAAATTAAAAAAATTGCCTCTGCGCATAGCATAGATCCAAGGAATCGATGACTAAATTAATCGCCAACTATTTTTATAATCGATTTTAATCGATGTAATCGATTAGTTGTTGCAGCCTTAATACACATACTATTTGCTGATGTTGTTGTTGTTATTATTGTTGTGTTTGCTGTTGTTGTTGTTGTCTCTCTTTCTTGTCCCCACAATTCCCCCCCCGTCTTCCTTTTTTCCTCTTTCTATCGCCTCCTGCTCCGGCCCGGCTGCACCAAATGATAATATAAATACATTTAATAAAGTCAAATACAAATAAGGCAACAAGAGAAGTATCCCACACTTCTCTTTTGTAAAGTAAATTTGTACAGCCGATATGGGCATCTACGTCTACTATATGCTTTGCTTGAGTAGGTAGCTGGACAGGACAAAATAAAAATTAAAAAAAATAACTGCAAATAGGTCTTTTAACATTGCATGCCAGGTGTTGTCACTTGATGACTTTTGAAAATAATGTGCAGTAAGGAAGACATAACAATTTGTGTAAAATTAATGTAGAAAATGGATGGATAGCTTGTTAAATAATAAGCTATCGATGCACTACTACTTAGCTGCAACTATGGATGTAACGATATAAACATTTCGTATCACAGTTATCATTATTATCACGGTATTGTTGAATGTGCTTAAAAAGTACTACTTACACACAATGCATTTTTGAACCAAGTTTTATTTAAAAAATTACAAAAATATATAGACACACAATTTACCTTCCTTGGCAAGAAACATTAAATATTGGCTTCTTAAGAGCCATAATATTGTTATTTGAGTTTTTAAGTATGTTTATCATCTTTGGTTTTAATCATATACAAAATCCTCATGTGTCCAGGGACATATTTCCTGAGTTTATAAACATAATATACATTTTTTTTTAAACGAAAGAAGATGTTGTGATGCCAAAACACATTGACGTAATCATAGTAGTATTAACTGGATACGCTCCTGTACTTGGTATCATTACAGTGGATGTCAGGTGTAGATCCACCAAAGGCTCTTGTTTACATTTTGACGCCGGTGAGCTACGATGTGTAGTGAAGCATGTTTAGCTGTTCCTCGTCCTGCAGTGATAAGATATGTGTAAGAAACATACTTTATTTGTCGCCATAGAGGCGAGGATTAGTGATTTAGAAGTAGCTAAAATCTTAAATCCCCTCTTCCTGAGGGCATTTCAGTGTTATAACTTCGCTTTTATCGTTAGTTTTTAAGCCAAAATGCGTCCGTTCTCCCTTTTCTGTCTTCACACTGTGTCTGCTTGTAAGTACTCTGTGATTGTGCGCTGCCGAACATGCTCCTATGCTCGTAAACCAGCAATGTCACGACGTGACGACGATGGGGGGTGTCGGACCGGTACTTTTCATAGGCGGTATAATACCGGATATGATTAATTAGTATCGTGCTACTATACTAATACGGGTATACCCTACAACCCTAGTTACAGTAGTTCCCCATTTTATGGGGTTGTTTTCAATATTGTTTTGAAAAATGTCCATTTTGAGACCCTTCAGGCTTGTGTTATCGGGGTCTAAAAACGACGTTGCCATGCGAGAATTGGTAGAGTACTCCCTTGTTACGACTGCAGAAAACACACTTACCGTATTTTTCTCACTATAAGTCGCTCCGGAGTATAAGTCGCACCGGTCGAAAATGCATAATAAAGAAGGAAAAAAACATATATAAGTCGCACTGGAGTATAAGTCGCATTTTTGGGGGAATTTTTTTTGATAAAACCCAACACCAAGAATAGACATTTGAAAGGCAATTTAAAATAAATAAAGAATAGTGAACAACAGGCTGAATAAGTGTACGTTATATGACGCATAAATAACCAACTGAGAACGTGGCTGGTATGTTAACGTAACATATTATGGTAAGAGTCATTCAAATAACTATAACATATAGGACATGCTATACGTTTACTAAACATTCTGTCACTCCTAATCGCTAAATCCCATGAAATCTTATACGTCTAGTCCAGGGGTCGGGAACCTTTTTGGCTGAGAGAGCCATGAACGCCAAATATTTTAAAATGTATTTCCGTTAGAGCCATATAATATTATTTAACTCTGAATACAACTAAGTGCGTGCATTTTTAAGTAAGACCAACATTTTTATAGTATAATAAGTCTCTTTTTCTTTTTAATAACAATGTTATTCTGAAGGTAACCAATAATAAATCAAATACTTCTTACCATTAATGCTGCATGGTTTTGCTGATGGCTTTGTAGTCTGGTTGATACGTGGTTATTTTTAACACTGTGATGACCAGCGGAATTATTCATGACTTATCATGTTAAGCAATGTCAGCTAGGATTTATCTGAGAGCCAGATGCAGTCATCAAAAGAGCCACATCTGGCTCTAGAGCAGGGGCGTCAAACGTACGGCCCGAGGGCCGGATCAGGCCCGCGAACAGGTTTTATCCGGCCCGCGGGATGAGTTTGCTAAGTATAAAAATTAATCTGAACCTTTTGAATGAAAGAAACTGCTGTTCTAAATGTGTCCACTGGATGTCGCAATAGCAATTCTTTGTATCATTGTAGATGATGCTACATATGTACAAAATAAACAACATGATGTTAGTACATCAGTCGAGGAAAATGATCAAACTACATAAATAACAAACATTTTCATATATTTTTTTTATTTTGATAGATTGAAAATTAACACCAATGAGTTGACTGATGAACATTGTCACATAATTTATTCAGAAAATATAAATAACGACATATAAAGATAGAATACTATTAACTGCAACATGTAAGTGTAAAAAAACAACAACAATATTATGATTTGTACAATTTCAGAATGTGCTTGTTTTATTTTTTTTTAAACAAAGAAAAAGATCTGAAGTTGTCTTTATATTTAAGTTATCGTGCTGTGATTTTACTAGTCCGGCCCATTTGGGAGTAGATTTTTCTCCATGTGGCCCCCGATCTAAAATGAGTTTGACACCCCTGCTCTAGAGCCATAGCATAGGTTCCCTACCCCTGGTCTAGTCTCTTACGTGAATGAGATAAATAATATTATTTGATATTTTACGGTAATGTGTTAATTTCACACATAAGTCGCTCCTGCGTATAAGTCGCACCCCCCGGCCAAACTATGAAAAAAACTGCGATTTATAGTCCGAAATATACGGTAATCCCCAACTTTCTGCCCTGTCGACTTCCCTCTCTGGGCCAGCTGTGTGAGTGCCCCGCCCGTGCCCTCTGTGGCTCCCCCTCACCTCTCTAGTATCCTCTGTCCTGCCCGCCCCCACCCCCCGAGACCTCCTCCTCGCCTCAACACCTGATTTTTAACCATCCATAATCCCTCCGATGCAGGATGCTTCTCACGCTGACGCTAATTGGCGTTAACTCCCAATTATTGTTTTGCATTGGTGTCCAACTGCACTGCATCCCACTGGGAGGGGCCACTCCTCTAATGAGTCACAATTAGAAATGCATTACATTGCATTAAAAACGTAGTATGAATGGAATTATGTGTACTTGGTGCGTATCTGGAGGCTAATCCGCCTCAACACAATTGCACGCTCTGTCCCCCGGAATGTTGTGACACTAATATTTGAAGGACTTAACCGCGTCTTGTTTGCAGAAAACCCGCTGGCACACTTTAGCATTTGTTTACCCTGTCAAGCTGTGTCCACACTTCCTGCAGCATTAGAAGCCTGAAAGTTCACCCATTAGCAAATAAACCCCCCCCAGGCCTCCTGTGGCTGATATAAACCAATTATCTACTGTCAATGACACACATGGTGAGGAAATCGGCAGAGAAGGGGGGGCGGGGGGGTTAATAGCAGCACTATTGGAGTGGTTTACTGTTTTGCTATGCACCCCCAAAACCCCCAGGAAGGATTATGTGATTTTCCATGCCTGTTTGTTATGGGGGGGTTAGTGTAAAGATGTTAATCTGTCTGAAGGCTTGCGGGATTGTGGTCAGAAGATTGTTCTTACACTTATTAAGCATCTCGGGGGAAGGCGGTGAAGGCTTTATTCTTTGTGCAACTTTATTAACCACACATTCAGTGATCTGTTAACTTATGTCTTTTTTTGTCTTTTTCAACACATTACAAAACTTTTTTTTCTGAACCATTTTTGGGGATTTTTTTTCCATTTATGATGATAAATTCTATTATTATGCATTATTTGCTATTAGGGTCATACGGTATACCGGTATTAGTATAGTACCGCGATACTAATGAATCATATTCGGTACTATACCGCCTCTAAAAAGTACCAGTCCGTATGTAAATGTAAACAAACGCCATTGGTGGATCTACACCTAACATCCACTGTAATGATACCAAGTACAGGAGTGTATCTATTCCAGGGGTTGGCAACCCAAAATGTTGAAAGAGCCATATTGGACCAAAAATACAAAAACAAATCTGTCTGGAGCCGCAAAAAATTAAAAGCCATATTACGTACAGATAGTGTGTCATGAGATATAAATTGAATTAAGAGGACTTAAAGGAAACCAAATGACCTCAAATATACCTACAACTGAGGCATAATGATGCAATATGTACATATAGCTAGCCTAAATAGCATGTTAGCATCGATTAGCTTGCAGTCATGCAGTGACCAAATATGTCCGATTAGCACTCCACAAAAGTCGATAACATCAACAAAACTCACCTTTTTAGGGAAGTTTGTGTCATGTTTGTCCTCCTACAGAAACCATATTAAAACAAAATATATTTTTTCCCCCTCATCTTTTTCCATTTTTTATACATTCTTGAAAAAGTTCCAGAGAGCCACTAGGGCGGCGCTAAATAGAGCTGCGGGTTGCCGACCCCTGATGTAGTCGATACTACTATGATTACATCGATATTTTTTTGCATCACAACATTTTTGTTCGTTTTTTAAAATGTATATAATGTTTATAAACTCATGAAATATGTCCCTGGACACATGAGGACTTTGAATATGACCAATGTATGATCCTGTAACGACTTGGTATCGGATTGATACCCAAATTTGTGGTATCATCCAAAAGTAATGTAAAGCATCCAAACAACAGAAGAATAAGTGATTGTTACATTTTAACAGAAGTGTAGATAGAACATGTTAAAAGAGAAGTAAGCAGA
Source organism: Entelurus aequoreus (assembly GCF_033978785.1). Lineage (NCBI taxonomy): Eukaryota > Metazoa > Chordata > Actinopteri > Syngnathiformes > Syngnathidae > Entelurus > Entelurus aequoreus. The sequence continues at coordinate 19,327,809 of NC_084755.1, read as the reverse complement.
TATTAACAGTAAATGAACAAGTGGAATAATAATTCATTTTCTACCACTTGTCCTTAATAATGTTGACAAAATAAAGAATGGAAAATGACACAATATGTTACTGCATATGTCAGCAGACTAATTAGGAGCCTTTGTTTGCTTACTTACTACTAAAAGACAAGTTGTCTTGTATGTTCACTATTTTATTTAAGGACAAACTTGCAATAAGAAACATATGTTTAATGTACCCTAAGATTTTTTGTTAAAATTAAGCCAATAATGCAATTTTTTGTGGTCCCCTTTATTTAGAAAAAGTATCGAAATAATTTTGGTACCGGTACCAAAATATTGGTATCGGGACAACACTATTTGCTCTGATGTATTTTGCTTAATTATAAAATTCAGTCAGGGCAGGGGGCAGTTCTAAATTAACTTATAAATACGGAATTAATTAATATTTTTATCATATTTTCAAATTAATGTACATATACTGTAGAACATACTAAATTAATGTTTTTTCTTTCAAATTTAAGTGAATTTTTTTTTTTTATTGTGCATACCCTTTTTTATTATTACCTATTTATTCTATTCTATATTGTTTATGTATTATGACAATTGGGTGTGAGCAAAATTAACAATGTATATATTTATGTTTTTGTATTAATTTAAGATGATTTATGATTTGTTTTTAAAAAAACAACAACATTTTTGTCCAAGGGAACTGAATCAACAGCACTGCCTCCAGTAGTCAATTTAGCAACTCATTGATTATTTTGTCTATCCTTATTAATAATTCCATCCATCCATCCATCCATTTTCTACCGCTTGTCCCTCTCGGTGTCACAGGGGTGCTGGAGCCCATTCCAGTTGCTATTACTGTACATGTATTGGAAAAATGGTTCTAGTGACTCAATTTTATGGTGACCAAATATGGTTCCCTGAGCTGTTATAAAGGCTTAATAGGTTCTAATCTCATGTCTTCTGAACAAAAGCAGAGAATTATAACCTTAGAAAAAAATCTAATTTAAACCATATGTATGCACGTGCAATTCTGAAAACCTGCAGTATACCAGTATGAAGAATTATATTGTGGAATGGATTAAAGTAAATAAGTCAAACAATGCACTATTATGATCCAGGTTAAGAAACTGTTCAAGTGTTTACAAAGTACAGGGAAGAAGAAGTATTAAAAATGTCTTGAATTTATGGCATATAAGATATAATTAATCTCAATAAATGAATGCATAACTGAATTAACGATTTTTTAAGAAATGAATTGATGTCAATTGTGTACAAATTGAAAACAGGAAGTGAACATGCGTTAGTAATTGCTATAAAGTAGAAAACAGCTAGGATTAAATGAGCTTCTTCCTACTCCTTTTCGGACATGTTGTATAGAAAAACAAAAATGTGTGATGTATCATATTGAAAACTGTGTGTAAATGTTTGAAATAAACTTCAACCAACCAAATCTTAGCGATAACGCTCCAACAGTGCATCATATTTAGAGGAATAAACAATAGACATTTATATTGTTGAAAAAGGAATACTTTATTAGCACTTTTCTTTTAGGGAAGACGCCTGTTTACAACATTTTGTTGTCATTTGTGAAGAATTTTGGTTTAATCACTAATAGTAAGATGTCAATATTTGTTTTTGCAAAGTCACTCACATCCTAAATGTATATATATATATATATATATATATATATATATATATATATATATATATATATATATATATATATATATATATATATATATATATATATATATATATATATATATATATATATATATATATATATATATATATATATATATATATATATATATATATATATATATATATATATATATATATAGTACAGGCCAACACACACCTCCTCATTCAATACGTTTTCTTTGTTTTCATTACTATTGTAGATTGTCACTGAAGGCATCAAAACTATGAATGAACACATGTGGAGTTATGCACTTAACAAAGAAAAGGTGAAATAACTGAAAACATGTTTTATGTTCTAGTTTCTTCAAAATAGCCACCCTTTTGCTTCGATTTACTTTTTCGCACACTCTTGGCATTCTCTCGATGAGCTTAAAGATGTAGTCACCTGAAATGGTTTTCACTTCACAGGCTTGCTTGAAGCTCATCGAGAGAATGCCAAGAGTGTGCATATATTTATATATACTGTATATATATATATAATGTATATTATGACTATTTACATTGTAGATTGTCACTGAAGGCATCAAAACTATGAATGAACACATGTGGAGCTATGTACTTAACACAAACAGGTGAAATAACTGCAAACATGTTTTATATTCTAGTTTCTTCAAAATAGCCACCCTTTGCTCTAACCACTGCTTTGCACACTGTTGGCATTCTCTCGCTGAGCTGCAAGCACACCTGTGCAGTGAAAACCATTTCAGGTGACTACCTCTTAAAGCTCATCGAGAGAATGCCAAGAGTGTGCGGAAAAAGTAAATCGAAGCAAAAGGGTGGCTATTTTGAAGAAATTAGAATATAAAACAGGTTTTCAGCTATTTCACCTTTTTTTGTTGTTGTTAAGTACATAACTCCACATGTGTTCATTCATAGTTTTGATGCCTTCGGTGACAATCTACAATGTAAATAGTCACGAAAATAAAGAAAACGCATTGAATGAGAAGGTGTGTCCAAAACTTTAGGCCTGTACTGTATATATATATATGTATATATTTTGATTGATTGAAACTTGTATTAGTAGATTGCACAGTACAGTCCATATTCTGTACAATTGACCACTAATAAGTACAGTCCATATTCTGTACAATTGACCCGAATAAGTTTTTCAACTTGTTTAAGTCGGGGTCCACGTTAATCAATTCATGGTAATATAATATAATATGTATGTGTGTGTGTTTATTTATTTATTGTCTTTGTGATTTGGCCTTTTTTTTGGGGACCAGGACCCCTCTCTCCATTTGCATGAAAAGTGTCCGGCAATAAAAAAAACAAATAATAATAATAATAATAATAATAAACAGCATGAGTAGCAAGCCTCATCATAAGTGTAACACAACATCTTGTGGGAGTTTTGCAATGCATTCTTCTAGAGTCTAATCACTTCCACACAATTCTAATTCAATTTTAACTTCAAATGCAAAAATAACCAGCTTTTTTTCCCCCCTTCCCACTCTAAGTGCCATCCATCCATCCATTTTTACTACCGCTTGTCCCTTTTGGCTATAATGAAGTTTTGTGTGTTGAGCACCGCCGGGCTCGATGCGCGCTCCCAAGCCGGCCCTGCCTGCACCTCAGCCCGGGTTGGCTTCTCGCAGCTCCTCGCCTAACTTTGCGTGAGTTTTTTTCGTTATCTCGCAGTGGATTCACGCGTCGATCCCCGCAAGCCAACACGATTTAGAAGTAGTCTTACCTCTAACTTATTTATGTCCACGCGTAAAATGATGTCCACGCGTAAAGTCCACAAGTTTCCTCCGCTGTGCGCGTCAAAGCCAGCGTTAAGACGGACGAGAGACGCGATTGCGTGGAGGAATGCGCTCAAGTGGCGGCTGCTTGCACACAGAAAGCTTCTTTATTGTTGGTGCTGGAGCTGGATGGGAGGAGCCGGAGTCACCTTGCAGCTTTTCAGCCGCAGATTCCTGCAGCCAGCGCATGGACGCACTTCACTGGCGCTAACTGTTTAAAGACATGGTTGCCCCTTTTTTTATTTTTTTTTATTTTGCCGTGCAACAAACTTTATTTACCTTGCATTTCTACGTCCTGGCTTTGTGTGAAGTGGACGTGTGCAGGTGTGCTTACGTCACAGCCACATCTGACGTCATGACAGCAAAGTGATAATGGGCTTTTTTTATATCATGTGTTCAGTTCATTTCGAACATGCATACCATGCAATGCAATAATAATAATATATATATATATATATATATATATATATATATATATATATATATATATATATATATATATATATATATATATATATATATATATATATATATATATATATTTAATAATGTCCTGCCCAGCTTCTCGGGCAAATCATATAGCAGATGTAGATGCCCATATCGGCTGTTCAGATTTACTTTACAAAAGAGAAGAAGTGTAGGATACTTCTCTTGTTGCCTTACTTGTATTTTGACTTTATTAAATGTATTTATATTATCATTTGGTGCAGCCGGGCCGGAGCAGGAGGGGATAGAAAGAGAGAAAAAGGAAGACAGAGGGGGGAATTGTGGGGACAAGAGGGGGATTAGACAGAGAGACAAAAACAACAACAACAACAACAACAACAACAGAGCAACATCAGCAAATAGGACATGTACAAATATGATGGTAAAAGTAATAGCAAATAAGCAGTTAGCGAAAAAAATTTTAAAAAAAAATACAGAAATGACAATGAGCATTATTACACTAAAAATGGAGCAATATGAATACCAATAGAAATAGTGCTATTGATAATAAACAATACCAGTACTTTACCTTTATTATCAACAATACAATTGTTCAAATGCAACAATACATATACGTAATGATAACTTGAGATACGAAAGAATGCAGAAAAATGGAGGGGAAGAAAGAGAAGCAACCTTAACCTTGTAGATTGTTATAGTAACAATAGGTTAAGCTTTGTCAGTGTGCCATGTGTTATACCCAGTTTACCCTAGGGCAACAACGTTAATATATGTTTGATGAAACGTGATTATGTGCATGAGTGTATGTGTGCATATGTACTTGTATATGTACAGTATGTGTATGTGTGCTTGTACAGTGAATGTATATGTACATTATGTGTATATGTATGTTTTTACAGTGAATGTATATGTACAGTATGTGTATACAGTATGTGTGTTTGAACGGTGAATGTATATGTACAGTATGTGTAAATGTGTGTTTGTACAGTGAATGTATATGTACAGTATGTGTATGTGTGTGTTTGTACAGTGAATGTATGTGTAGTATGTGTATGTAATATGTATGCAATAATAATAATAATAATAATAATAATAATACATTTTATTAGGGATGTCCGAAAATGGCTTTTTTTTGCCGACATTCCGATATTGTCCAACTCTTAATTACCGCTACCGATATGAACCGATACCGATATATACAGTCGTGGAATTAACACATTATTTGGCCTAATTTGGACAACCAAGTATGGTGAAGATAAGGTCCTTTTTTTTTTAAATTAATAAAATAAGATAAATAAATTAAAAACATTTTCTTGAATAAAAAAAGAAAGTAAAACAATACAAAAACAGTTACATAGAAACGAGTAATTAATGAAAATGAGTCAAATTAACTGTTAAAGGTTAGTACTATTAGTGGAGCAGCAGCACGCACAATCATGTGTGCTTACGGACTGTATCCCTTGCAGACTGTATTGATATATATTGATATATAATGTAGGAACCAGAATATTAATAACAGAAAAAATCAACCCTTTTGTGTGAATGAGTGTAAATGGGGGAGGGAGGTTTTTTGGGTTGGTGTACTAATTGTAAGTGCATCTTGTGTTTTTTATGTTGATTTAATAAAAAAAAAAAAAAACGATACCGATAATCAAAAAAAACGATACCGATAATTTCTGATATTACATTTTGAAGCATTTATCGATATCTCTACATTTTATTTGTAAAAAGCACTTTACATTGCGTAAACAACCTCAAAGAGCTACAGTGTATTTAAAAAAAATAAAAAGATATAAAAAAAATAAATAAAAAAAAACTAGAACAGCCAAATAGCTAAAACTAGTATGCATATATCTAAAAAAAAAAAAGGCTTTTTTAAAAAAAGAAGGGTTTTTAAGCCTTTTTTAAAAGCATCCACAGTCTGTGGTGCCCTCAGGGGGTCAGGGAGAGCGTTCCACAAACTGGGAGCGGCGGAGCAGAAAGCCCGGTCTCCCATTGTTTGTAGTTTCGTCCTCGGAGTTTGGAGGAGGTTAGCCTGTCCGGAGCGGAGGTGTTGTGTGGAGGATTTGGGAGTGAGTAGTTCTTTGAGGTAGAGGGGGGCATTACCATGGAGGCACTGGTGGGTTCGTAGGGAGACTTTGAATTCAATCCTGAGTGGAACAGGAAGCCAGTGAAGGGATTTGAGAGTCTGTGTGATATGGTCATATTTCCGCACTCTCATCAGGATCCTAGCAGCACTATTGTATGTTGCTCAGATTAAATACAATGACAAAACTTTTCTTCTACATATAAAAAGTGCAACATTAAACAGTTTCAAGTCAACTCATCATGCTTAATTTATTACAGCATTTGGGAAGCCTGTTGTTGATTTATTATGTAAATGTTATATTGTTATCAACATGTGATAGCAGGGACCCTGCCATTCAAAACTAGGCTGCTCCATTATTAATGATTAATGTAACTATAGCTGAAATAATAGTACAATAGCAATAGGAGAGACTATTCATCCCTGAACACCATGGAGTTCATGTAGGCTTAATGATGCAGTTACATTATTATATCAACTATCAGAGACAGAAACTCTTCATTTAACATAATGTCCTTTTTTACTGCTTCAACACAGCTCAATCAACACAGAAAAAGGTAAAGTGAAATAACAGACAGACAGGGCTTTGCTGTCCGTAACACACACACACACACACCGCAAAATGAGCTAACGTTACGCTAAAAGCGAATTAGCCTTCACCTCAAGCCAGGACTGCGAGCAAGCTGAACTGCCTTTTATATTTCTAGAAGGTCAACGGGCTCATAGTGATGTTACTAGTAGTTGACTGGGAGGTGTTTATTATCATTTGGGGAGAGTCCGCAGCCTGATGCTTACCTGCTAAACACCTACCTGCTCATCACGAGCACTGACACCATGCGCTCTGAATACGCACTGCTGATTGGCTGTTACCGCTCTGCGTGTAACCAATCAGATGGTTGTGTGGGTGGGACAATGCTGGGTGCTGCATAGTACTGACAGAGACAGGCAGAACGAAGCGGAGCAGCTTGTTAAGACTTTAGCTTAGGCGGCTACTTAATATGTCCGTGTGGAAACTTGTTCGGTACACCTCCGAACCGAACCGAAACCCCCGTACCGAAACGGTTCAATACAAATACACGTACCGTTACACCCCTAGTAAGCATACAAATATGAAATACATAACAGTCTCTTAAAACAGCGGTCCCCAACCTTTTTTGCACCACGGACCGGTTTACCTCTTAAGGTCCAAGCTGTTTGTTTACATGCTTTTTTTATTTCGCTTTGCTATTTGGGCCTTTTGGACCCTAATTAGAATAAAAACAAAGAAATCATCTTTTGATATGATGTACTTAGTCCATAAGTACACAAACGTGTACTTCATGTGTAGTGACATGCTAATTTTTATTTTTACACTTTTTTCCCCCCCCCAAATTCCATTGTACTCTTCTGATAGCAGCATAAGTGTTCATATGTCGGCATAAGACCCCAATTCAGTAGTGTACACAATTTTGGAAATAAGAGCTAAAAGGTGCTGTCCACGCATGTGGCCACTAAGCCTTTACAGGTTTGTAGGTATTTTCAGGGACCGGCTTTCCACTTGTGCCAGATAAAAAATACAGTAAAAATAAGTGCATGAAAAATACAACTCACTATTACGCTGAATTAGTGGGAGCCCTGGGCTTGTTTCTTTGCAATGAGATGCAGATGGAAAGGCTACAATCTGTCACATTTATATTTGATATGTTCATTAATGTGCATTGTGTCATGCCACAAAGTTATAACAAATATAACAAATGGCAACTTACTATGAGGAGTTTTGTTGTAGATCTATAAACAAGCTTGTTGGTGTGTCTAGTGCAGGGGTCGGCAACCCAAAATGTTGAAAGAGCCATATTGGAGCAAAAATACAAAAACAAATTTGTCTGGAGCCGCAACAAATTAAAAGCCATATTACATAAAAATAGTGTGTCATGAGATATACATAGAATTGAGATGACTTAAAGGAAACTAAATGAGCTCAAATATAGCTGCAAATGAGGCATAATGATGCAATATGTACATATAGCTAGCCTAAATAGCATGTTAGCATCGATTAGCTTGCAGTCATGCAATGACCAAATATTGTCTGATTAGCACTCCACACAAGTCAATAACATCAACAAAACTCACCTTTGTGCATTCACGCCCAACGTTAAAAGTCTGGTGGACAAAATGAGACAGAAAAAGAAGTGGCATAAAACACGTCCTAGAAAGTCGGAGAAAGTTATACATGTAACAACTAAGGTGAGTTCAAGGACCGCCAAAATTAGTAGGACAAAACGGCGCTTGCCAAATACTCGCATGTTTAATACAAACAGTGTGATTTATAACAATTAGGGAGGTTTGTGTCATGTTTGTCCTCCTACAGAAACCATATTAAAACAAAAAATAATTTTTTTCCCCCTCATCTTTTTCCATTTTTCATACATTTTTAAAAAAGTTTCAGAGAGCCACTAGGGCGGCGCTAAAGAGCCGCATGCGGCTCTAGAGCCGTGGGTTGCCGACCCCTGGTCTAGTGGGACAGGCGAAAGTTAAGTCAGAGAAAATGCAGTCCTTTATTAAAGGACTTTGATACTTTTCTAAATAAAGGGGACCACAAAAAATGGCATTATTGGCTTTATTTTAACAAAAAAATCTAACGGTACATTAAACATATGTTTCTTATTGCAATTTTCTCCTTAAATAAAATAGTGAACATACAAGACAACTTAACTTGTCTTTTAGTAGTAAGTAAGCAAACAAAGGCTCCTAATTTAGCTGCTGACATATGCAGTAACATATTGTGTCATTTTCCATTCTATTATTTTGTCAACATTATTAAGGACAAGTGGTAGAAAATGAATTATTAATCTACTTGTTCATTGTGCGGGGCGGCATGGCGTAGTGGGTAGAGCGCCCGTGTCAGAAACCTGAGGGTTGCAGGTTCGCTCCCCGCCTCTTACCATGCCGTTGTGTCCTTGGGCAGGACACTTCACCCTTGCCCCCGGTGCCGCTCACACCGGTGAATGAATGTTGAATGATAGGTGGTGGTCTGAGGGGCCGTAGGCGCAAACTGGCAGCCACGCTTCCGTCAGTCTACCACAGGGCAGCTGTGGCTACGAAAGTAGCTTACCACCACCAGGTGTGAATGAATGATGGGTTTTTAACATGTAAAGCGACTTTGGGTACTTAGAAAAGCGCTATATAAATCCCAGGTATTATTATTATTATTATTTACTGTTAATATCTGCTAACTTCCTCTTTTAATACGTTCTATCTACATTTCTGTTAAAATGTAATAATCACTTATTCTTCTGTTGTTTGGATACTTTACATTAGTTTTGGATGCTACAACACATTTGGGTATCGATCCGATACCAAGTAGTTACAGGATCATACATTGGTCATATTCAAAGTCCTCATGTGTCCAGGGACGTATTTCCTGAGTTTATAAACAAAATATAAATTTAAAAAAAACGAAAAAAGATTTTGTGATGCTAAAAAATATTGATGCAATCATAGTAGTATCGACTAAATACGCTCCAGTACTTGGTATCATCACATTAGATGTTAGGTGAGATCCACTAATGGACCGGTACTTTTTAGAGGCGGTATAGTACCGAATATGATTCATTAGTATCACGGTACTATACTAATACCGGCATACAACAAACACAACATGGCATTTAGTTTAGTCATAACTCTGTCATTGTCAATAATCCAAATGAGGTTCTGTGCTGGATTAAGGCCCATGGTTCCATTTTGAATATATATTTTTTGACAGGAAATTAATTGTAACTGGTTTATTCATTTTAATATATGCTTTAATGCTTTAAAATTACATAGAAGTACAGGGCAGGTTAACAGTTGTACAATTCAACATGTCTGAAAAGGAGCAGGAAGAAGCCATTCTCAGTCATTTATGTGCCAGTCTACCACTTTTTACCAGTTAAAGAAAAAGATAACAGCGTAATAATAATAACTTTTACGCATATGAAAATATTAATTGTTGAAAAATTATTTTTTAGCATGACTAATTCAATCAATGGCAAACACAAAGTGCTTCACATCAGTAAATAAGGGGGAAAAAAAGCACAAATATGCACGTACGTACAACATTATTAACAAAAACAAAACATGGCATGGTACTGACGATGGGGGAGAAATGCCACCTGGAGATTAACTATAAGTTAACATACTCTAAAAAATAACATAAATATTTTACTATATTAAAATACATGTTATATACTGTATGCATAAAAATAAAATATAAATAAAAAATTAATAAATGAATAAAAACATAAATAATACAAATTAAGAATTTAAGAGTTTAAAATGATCAGCAAAAGAAAGGCCTTATTAAGAAAGTGTTTTTATTAAATAATGATAATGTCTGTAAACATTTCAGACAGAAAATATTACAAACAAATACAGCAATAAGTTGTTTTTAATGACATCACTTCCCAAATTGGTCCACTTTGGCTGTAATCCCCATATACCAACGCACATAATGTGTAAAAAAAAACAAGTCAAATGTTTACGTCAGTGGTGCGGCAGCTTGAGAAATGTAAAGAAAATGCCCTTTTCAATCCATCTTTGCTAACTTCAGTTATGTTTAAGGTCCAAACGCAATGATGCATCGATTGTATTCGCTACATTTCTCAACAAGCTATATCATCTAAGGACTGTAATATCATCAAAAGGTTCAGAGAATTTTGAAAAATCACTGCACGTAACATTGAATGCCCATGACCTTGAATCCCTCAGGTGGTACTGCATCATAAACCGAAATCAGTGTGTAAAGGATATCACCACATGTGCTCAGGAACACTTCAGAAAACCACTATCAGTAACTACAGTTGGTCGCTACATCTGTAAGTGCAAGTCAAAACTCTACTCTGCGAAGCTAAAGCCATTTATCAACAACACCCAGAAACCGGCTTCGCTGGGCCCGAGCTCATCTCAAATGGACTGATGTAAAGTGGAAAAGTGTTCTGTGGTCCGACGAGTCCACATTTCAAATTGTTTTTGGAAACTGTGGATGTCGTGTCCTCCGGAACAAAGAGGAAAAAAAACATCCGGATTGTTCTAGGCGCAAAGTTCAAAAGCCAGCATCTGTGATGGTATGGGGGTGTATTAGTGCACAAGGCATGGGTAACTTACACATCTGTGACGGCACCATTAATGCTGAAAGGTACATACAGGTTTTGGAGCAACATATCATCGTTATCATGGACGCCCCTGCTTATTTCAGCAAGACAATGCCGAGCCCTGTGTTACAACAGTGTGGTTTCATAGTAAAAGAGCGCGGGTACCAAATGCATTGATGCATCGATTTTATTCGCTACATTTAGAGAGTATAATAGAGAGAATAAAAATACACAAAATGCTGCAGAAAAAACAGATTTTTGGCTCAACCCGAAACATTGCCTATTTTTTACACACGTGCTCGTCTCCAAGCTGTAATGTGTGCTAAACTACCTGTCGGCAAATAGTGTCGGCACAACAACGTCCAGTAAGGCAGCAAAGCCTTACTGGAGCCCCTCGCACTCCCCAGTGCAGCTTCTGTTGAAAAGTGGAGAGGTAATTGGAAGCAGGCCTATAAGTTCTGCTGCAGGGAGGGCGGGGGGTGGGGGGTAAAGGGGGATGATGTCACCCTCTCGCTGGAGGCGTAGCGACTCAGACTCAAAAAAGAGCACTCCCTCCGCCCGCCCCGTCCTCGGGGCCACCTCAGGCACGTGTCACTTCCAGCCGCGCCCTGAGCGTCCTCGGGATGGAAGCGGTGGCTTTTTATGCGGCTTTTGTTATACGACAAACACAATCGTGCACACATCCATCTGCAACACGTTAGAGCGTAGAGAGTGCGGGGGGGGAGACAAACGCAATAAAGCCCCTCGGGGTCCAGATGGAGCTTTGCCAGTCCCAAAAAGAAAAGTCTCAGCACTTATCGCACTCGCCTGCGATAAACCAAACCACAGCACCGGCGTTGAGGTTATCTCCTCACGCCGAGAGCGACCTATTTATCTAGCTTTTTGTGGCGGGCCAGGACCGGAGGTTCTGCAACTAACTGTAGACCACATGTTGTGTTTTTGTATATAGACGCACGCTTCTGCCTCGCATATTTATGGCCAGCTGCGTAGCGAATACGGAGTTTTCCAGGATAAATATTTAGCAAAGCTCTCAGGACGACGGAGCGGTGCAGTTGTTGTACTGTACACAACTACAGCCACAAACATCACACTGTATCATCACTTTGACTGGAAATAGTCATTTATACTTAAAAACATGTGTAAGTACAGTGGGAGAAGGAGACGGCACGGAGGCAGGGATGTCGTTAGCTTGCAGCGTATTTATTAAAATATATAAATGAAGTGTGTGACTAATCCAAATGTATACGGTGTGACTATGTGTGGCGATTTATATGTGGAGTGTGGTCTTGAGATCGGTGCGGAAGTCCAGAAAGGGCAAGGCAGGCTCGGAGGTCCAGGGCCAGGCAGGAGGTCAGGGGCCGGAGTACTATGACATAGGCAATGTTTTTACTACAAACCCCGTTTCCATATGAGTTGGGAAATTGTGTTAGATGTAAATATAAACGGAATACAATGATTTGCAAATCCTTTTCAACCCATATTCAATTGAATGCACTACAAAGACAAGATATTTGATGTTCAAACTCATAAACTTTTTTTTTTTTCTGCAAATAATAATTAACTTACAATTTCATGGCTGCAACACGTGCCAAAGTAGTTGGGAAAGGGCATGTTCACCACTGTGTTACGTGGCCTTTCCTTTTAACAACACTCAGTAAACGTTTGGGAACTGAGGAGACACATTTTTGAAGCTTCTCAGGTGGAATTATTTCCCATTCTTGCTTGATGTACAGCTTAAGTTGTTCAACAGTCCGGGGGTCTCCGTTGTGGTATTTTAGGCTTTGTAATGCGCCACACATTTTCAATGGGAGACAGGTCTGGACTACAGGCAGGCCAGTCCAGTACCCGCACTCTTTTACTATGAAGCCACGTTGATGTAACACGTGGCTTGGCATTGTCTTGCTGAAATAAGCAGGGGCGTCCATGGTAACGTTGCTTGGATGGCAACATATGTTGCTCCAAAACCTGTATGTACCTTTCAGTATTAATGGCGCCTTCACAGATGTGTAAGTTACCCATGACTTGGGCACTAATACACCCCCATACCATCACAGATGCTGGCTTTTCAACTTTGCGCCTACAACAATCCGGATGGTTCTTTTCCTCTTTGGTCCGGAGGACACGACGTCCACAGTTTCCAAAAACAATTTGAAATGTGGACTCGTCAGACCACAGAACACTTTTCCACTTTGTATAAGTCCATCTTAGATGAGCTCAGGCCCAGCGAAGCCGACGGCGTTTCTGGGTGTTGTTGATAACCGGTTTTCGCCTTGCATAGGAGAGTTTTAACTTGCACTTACAGATGTAGCGACCAACTGTAGTTACTGACAGTGGGTTTCTGAAGTGTTCCTGAGCCCATGTGGTGATATCCTTTACACACTGATGTCGCTTGTTGATGCAGTACAGCCTGAGGGATCGAAGGTCACGGGCTTAGCTGCTTACGTGCAGTGATTTCTCCAGATTCTCTGAACCCTTTGATGATATTACGGACCGTAGATGGTGAAATCCCTAAATTCCTTGCAATAGCTGGTTGAGAAAGGTTTTTCTTAAACTGTTCAACAATTTGCTCACGCATTTGTTGACAAAGTGGTGACCCTCGCCCCATCCTTGTTTGTGAATGACTGAGCATTTCATGGAATCTACTTTTATACCCAATCATGGCACCCACCTGTTCCCAATTTGCCTGTTCACCTGTGGGATGTTCCAAATAAGTGTTTGATGAGCATTCCTCAACTTTATCAGTATTTATTTCCTCCCGACTTCTTTGTCACGTGTTGCTGGCATCAAATTCTAAAAATAATGATTATTTGCAAAAAAAAAAAAAGTTTATCACTTTGAACATCAAATATGTTGTCTTTGTAGCATATTCAACTGAATATGGGTTGAAAAGGATTTGCAAATCATTGTATTCCGATTATATTTACATCTAACACAATTTCCCAACTCATATGGAAACGGGGTTTGTACAATGACATAGGTAATGTTTTAGTACCATGACATAGGCGATGTTTTAGTACTAAGACATAGGGGATGTGTTTAGCACTATGCCCTCAGCGATGTTTTTAGTACTATAACATAGGCAATGTTTTTCGTATTATGATATAGGCAATGATTTAGTACCATGACATAGACAATGTTTTTAGCTCTGTGACATAGGCAATGTTTTAGTACCATGACATAGGCAATGTTTTAGTATCATGACATGGGCGTTGTTTTAGTACTATGACATGGGCAATGTTTTAGTTCTAAGACATAGGTGATGTGTTTAGCACTATGTCCTCAGCAATGTTTTAGTACCATGACATAGGCAATGTTTTTACTACACTGACATAGGTGATGTTTTTAGTACTTTGAAATAGGTAATGTTTTTAGTACCATGACATAAGCGATGTTTTAGTACTAAGACATAGGGGAAGTGTTTAGCACTATGCCCTCAGCGATGTTTTTAGTACTATAACATAGGCAATGTTTTTCGTATTATGATATAGGCAATGTTTTACTACCAGGATATAGGCAATGATTTAGTACCATGACATAGACAATGTTTTTAGCACTATGACATAGGTAACGTTTTAGTACCATGACATGGGCAATGTTTTAGTGTCATGACATCGGTGTTGTTTTAGTACTATGACATGGGCAATGTTTTAGTTCTAAGACATAGGTGATGTGTTTAGCACTATGTCCTCAGCAAAGTTTTTAGTACCATGACACAGGCAATGTTTTCATACCATGACATAGGCGTTTTTTAAAGTACTATGACATAGGCAATGTTTTTACTACTATGGCATAGGTGATGTTTTTAGTACTTTGAAATAGGTAATGTTTTTAGTACCATGACATAGGCGATGTTTTAGTAGTAAGACATAGGGGATGTGTTTAGCACTATGCCCTCAGCGATGTTTTTAGTACTATAACATAGGCAGTGTTTTTCGTATTATGATATAGGCAATGTTTTACTACCAGGATATAGGCAATGATTTAGTACCATGACATAGACAATGTTTTTAGCACTATGACATAGGTAATGTTTTAGTACTATGACATAGGTGTAATGTTTTAGTATCATAACATGGGCGTTGTTTTAGTACTATGACATGGGCAATGTTTTAGTTCTAAGACATAGGTGATGTGTTTAGCACTATGTCCTCAGCGAAGTTTTTAGTACCATGACACAGGCAATGTTTTCATACCATGACATAGGCGTTTTTTAAAGTACTATGACATAGGCAATGTTTTTACTACACTGACATAGGTGATGTTTTTAATACTTTGAAATAGGTAATGTTTTTAGTACCATGACATAGGCAATGTTTTAGTACTAAGACATAGGGGATGTGTTTAGCACTATGCCCTCAGCGATGTTTTTAGTACTATAATATAGGCAATGTTTTTCGTATTATGATATAGGCAATGTTTTACTACCAGGATATAGGCAATGTTTAGTACCATGACGTAGACAAAGTGTTTAGCTCTATGACATAGGCAATGTTTTAGTACTATGACATAGGTGTAATGTTTTAGTGTCATGAGGGGCGTTGTTTTAGGACTATGACATGGGCAATGTTTTAGTTCTAAGACATAGGTGATGTGTTTAGCACTATGTCCTCGGCGATGTTTTTAGTACCATGACACAGGCATTGTCTTAGTACCATGACATGAGCAATTATTTAGTTCTAAGACATAGGTGATGTTTTTAGTACTATGACATTGGTAATGGTTTAGTACTATGACATAAGCAAAGTTTTTAGTACTATGACATAGGCTATGTTTTTAATACTGTGAGATAAGCAATGTGTTGTAGTATTTTGACATAGGCAATGTTTTTAGCACTATGACATAGGTAATGTTTTAGTACTTTGACATAGGCAATGTTTTTTGTTCTATGACTTAGGCAATGTTTTTACTACAATGTTTTCAGCATTGTGACATTTTGCACAACTCTTTTGTTTTGGCAAATTTTGGTTGACTTTGGATTAGTGAGACCTTCACAAACTCAACCGGTTCCATCTTCACTTAATAATATCACATATTTCCACTCCATTCGCTCTTTCTTCGACCTCATTTGCCGGCCATGGGTTATTATCCATGCTTGTCTGTAGTGCCAGCAGGAAGAGGAACCTCTTTCAAGCGTCTAGTGCCGAGCTAAGCCTCATTCCAACACTGTTTGCCAACAACTACCAGTTTGGTTGCCAAAAGAGCCCAAGAGTGCGGCCAAAGGTGGGCTCACTGAGGCGAACATGGCGTTTGATCGTGTGTTACGGCATGACTGCAAGTGCCGTCATAACACCGTGCCTCTGCTATGATGTAATAAGCTCGCATCCAAGTCCGCTCCATACCCCGGCAGTCCCAAGGGAACCAGTGAAAGACTAGCATGGTGCGGAGTCTGTTAACACAGCCAGTTAAGTGTTTAAATCTGCAGGCCTGGACACACCATGGGCCCTTTTCCACAGAAGGAACTTTTACTGGAACTTTCCCATTTACATGGGTAAATAAAGTACCCCCTGTGTTTTCACCAAAAACTAAACAGAACTTTCCTCCAGAAGGTCTTATCTTTGTCCACGTGATGTCAGATGAATCAAACATTGAGCTGTTTGGCCACAATACCCAGCAATATGTTTGGAGGAGAATAGGTGAGACCTTTAATCCCAGGAACACCATCCCTACCGTCAAGCATGATGGTGGTAGTATTATGCGCCCTGGGCTTGTTTTGCTGCCAATGGAACTGGTGCTTTACAGAGAGTGAATGGGACAATGAAAATGGAGGATTACCTCCAAATTCTTCAGGACAACCTAAAATCATCAGCTTTTGATCATGTTTTGTTTGGCTAGGTTCTGTTTGGTTTTTGGACTCTTTTTAGTTCCTGTTTGTGCACTCCTGTTTGTTTTGTTTCCATGACAACCCATTAGTTGCACCTGTTTTCACGTTCGGACTCACGCACCTGTCATCAATCATGTCACTATTATTTAAGCCTGTCCTTTTCAGTCAGTCTGTCTGGCGACATTACTTCTGCTCACTTCATGCCATGATTTACCTCTGCTACCTCTGATACCCTTGCTACCTGAAGATACCATAGTTTATGCTTCATGCCATGCCACAGTAAGTGTTTTGTTTCATGTCCATAGTTTCTGCCCAAGTGCAAGTTTTTGCTTTCTTAGTCAAGTTTGTGTCTCCGCCTTGTGCACGCCCTTTGTTAACTCTTTTTTTTAAGTAAGAATTAAATCATGTATTTACCTTCACGCCATGTCCGGTACAGTTCTCTTGCATCTCGGGAAAACAAACCCCACCATAGTCCACGTCATGACAGGAGGTTGGGTCTATGCAGTTGGGTGTTCCAACAGGACAATGACCCCAAACACCTGTCAAAAGTGGTAAAGGAATGGCTAAATCAGGCTAGAATTAAGGTTTTAGAATGGCTTTCCCAAAGTCCTGACTTTAACGTGTGGACAATGCTGAAGAAACAAGTCCATGTCAGAAAACCAACAAATTTAGCTGAACTGCACCAATTTTGTCAAGAGGAGTGGTCAAATATTCAACCAGAAGCTTGCCAGAAGCCTTTTTGCAGTGAAACTTGCCAAAGGACATGTAACCAAATATTAACATTGCTGTATGTATACTTTTGACCCAGCAGATTTGGGCACATTTTCAGTAGACCCATAATAAATTCATAAAAGAACCAAACTTCATGAATGTTTTGTGTTTTATGTGCTCCAATCACTCTATCACAAACACAATAAGAGTTATAGAAATGATTGGAAACTCAAGACAGCCATGACATTATGTTCTTTACAAGTGTATGTCAACTTTTGACCACCACTGTATGTGCTATGAGATACAAAAGTGAAACTTAAGCATAACTTTCTCCGATGCTGCCACAATTAGAGTTATTACATGTTCTCCTTTCTTTTATCGCCCTAGTCTGGTTCCCAAATGTTGGGGTTTGTGTGTGAATGCTCACAGATGCACTTTGTTGACAAAATGATGTCTGTTTTTAGTAAACATTGAAGTGTTGTGTTTGCCACATCATTTCAAGGAATGAAGCAATTTGTATTTTTGCAAGGGGGTGCAGGTTGTGTTACACAGTCCTAATTTAATTCAAACAACACTACTATTCACTGCAAAAACTGAAATCTAAGTAAGATGAAATATCTCAAATTAGGGGATATTTGCTTATTTTTTGTCTGATAAGATAATTCTTCTCACTAAGCAGATTTTATGTTAGAGTGTTTTACTTGTTTTAAGTGTATAACCATTTATTTATCATTAAGTGTTTTGGTCCTAAATGATCTCAGTAAGATATTACAGCTTGTTGCTGAGATTTGATGACCTATATTGAGTAAAACATGCTTGAAACTAGAATATCAATTGTTGCAAAGCTGTGTCATCAACACTCACGAGTACAAAACTACTTTTTAAAGTAATAACTTCTTATTTCAAG
Organism: Entelurus aequoreus; assembly: GCF_033978785.1. Lineage (NCBI taxonomy): Eukaryota > Metazoa > Chordata > Actinopteri > Syngnathiformes > Syngnathidae > Entelurus > Entelurus aequoreus. The sequence goes on along the minus strand of NC_084755.1, from coordinate 19,309,280 downwards.
CATGAAATAAAAAATCATGACCTTGACACAAGTGTGTCTCATAATTAAAACAGATGACAGCCAAATGGACTTTGCCATTTTATTTTCAATGAAACAATAGAACACACATACTCATATAGTAGTACAGTTGGCACAGTACAGTAAACTGACAGTTAATATTTAAACATTTAACATTTCAAACAATTTTGTACAGAAATAATTCATGCACATTCAGATAAATTCCTTAAAATTACAACCAAAAAAAATTTGCCTGTTGGCCGGCTCATGGCATAAAATAACCGCCAGTTGTAAAAGACAATGTAAGGATAGAATACATTTCAAGAGTTCAACACTGCAAAAAGTCAGTGTTCAAAAACAAGAAAAAAAATACAAAAATTAGGGGTATTTTACTTGAACTAAGCAAAATTATCTGCCAATAGAACAAGAAAATTTGGCTTGTCAAGACTTTCCAAGACAAGTAAAATTAGCTAACCTCAATGGACCCCAAAATACCTTAAAATAAGTATATTCTCACTAATAACAAGTGCACTTTTCTTGGTAGAAAAAACAAATATGAAACTTTTTTTCTCAGTATATTGAAAAATATTCTTGAACTAAGTAAATGCTAGTGCCATTATCTTGACATAATGATATGCGCTCGGCATTACATTTCTTGAAATCAGCAAACTTATACTAAAAATATATATATATATATTTACAGCCCGGCCCACGGGCAATTTTTATATATATATATACACTACCGTTCAAAAGTTTGGGGTCATCCAAACAATTTTGTGGAATAGCCTTCATTTCTAAGAACAAGAATAGACTGTCGAGTTTCAGATGAAAGTTCTCTTTTTCTGGCCATTTTGAGCATTTAATTGACCCCACAAATGTGATGCTCCAGAAACTCAATCTGCTCAAAGGAAGGTCAGTTTTGTAGCTTCTGTAACGAGCTAAACTGTTTTCAGATGTGTGAACATGATTGCACAAGGGTTTTCTAATCACCAATTAGCCTTCTGAGCCAATGAGCAAACACATTGTACCATTAGAACACTGGAGTGATAGCTGCTGGAAATGGGCCTCTATACACCTATGTAGATATTGCACCAAAAACCAGACATTTGCAGCTAGAATAGTCATTTACCACATTAGCAATGTATAGAGTGTATTTCTTTAACGTTAAGACTAGTTTAAAGTTATCTTCATTGAAAAGTACAGTGCTTTTCCTTCAAAAATAAGGACATTTCAATGTGACCCCAAACTTTTGAACGGTAGTGTATATTTAGTACAAGTTTGCTGATTTCAAGAAATGTAATGCCGAGCACATATCATTATGTCAAGATAATGGCACTAGCATTTACTTAATTTAAGAATATTTTTCAACATACTGAGAAAAAAAGTTTCATATTTGTTTTTTCTATCAAGAAAAGTGCACTTGTTAATAGTGAGAATATACTTATTTTAAGGTATTTTGGGGTTAATTGAGGTTAGCTAATTTTACTTGTCTTGACAAGCCAAATTTTCTTTTTCTATTGGCAGATAATTTTGCTTAGTTCAAGTAAAATACCCCTAATTTTTGTATTTTTTTTTTCTTGTTTTTGAACACTGACTTTTTGCAGCGTGGAACTCTTGAATTTGATTTTATCCTTACATTGTCTTTTATAACTGGCGGTTATTTTACGCCTGATGGTTTGCATGCTCACCTCAGTGGCTTTGTGCTTTCTGACTTAAGCATAGCAAACCTGGGAATGATCATGATTATTTTCCTATTAGTGGCCCCCTGCTCTTTCTATCTTCCACTAACTAGTGTGCCCTTTGTGAGCATATCTGCATATGCATTGATGTTTGCGCTCATGTGTGTTCTAAGCAAGATGCATTCGGTGCCCCTCAACCTAAAAAAAACAACAACAAAAAAACCCACGTCTTCCCGTCACACCTAAATGTGCTGTGACGGCGGTATGTGTGGGCTCTCAGAGACGGGACCGGATTTCTACTTTACAAGGCTCCGGCTTGCCATTTCTTCCCACAGCGGTCCAGTAGCGAGCGAAAGCCGACTGTGGGAACCAGAAGCACACTGAAGGAACCTGGAAAGTGTTGATGATGGGGAAGCTGTGAGCAGCCATTGTGGATTAGCGGCTATGGGAACCTATAAATGACACAAATATGGAATCATAAACACTCTCGAAGCAGAAGTTGTCCTGGTTAGTGTGAGGACAAACACACGATAATGTTCATAAAACTGTCTTTCGCAGCCTAACATTGCGTAATATATCACGCTTTTATTTTGGTATCCTCATGTGGGATCTTTAGCCAGTGGTTCAAAAGGGCTCGTTCACCCAAAATATTATTCTGGCCCTTCTGACTGTTTGTCTGTCAGGAGGAGTCTTGACGATGATGTCAGTTTGAGCATGTCAGCCTCTTAAAACGCCATGTTTTGATTTTATTTAATAGCAAAAGACCCTCCGAACTTGTACACAATCCATACTACACTGCAAAAAGTCAGTGTTCAAAAACAAGAAAAAAAATTTAAAAAATGAGGGGTATTTTATTTGAACTAAGCAACATTATCTGCCAATAGAACAAGAAAATTTGGCTTGTCAAGACTTTCCAAAACAAGTATAATTAGCTAACCTCAATGAACCCAAAAATTCCTTAAAATAAGTATATTCTCACTAATAACAAGTGCACTTTTCTTGGTAGAAAAAAAAGAGACCTTTTTGCTCAATATGTTGAAAAATATTCTTAAATTAAGTAAATGCTAGTGCCATTATCTTGACATAATGATATGCGCTCGGCATTACATTTCTTGAAACCAGCAAACTTATACCAAAAACTAATTTATTGTTCTTAATGGAAAGGCAACAAGGCAAGCGCTTGTTACTCTCGGGGTCTACTAGCCGCTCAGGCAAATCATATTGTCTAAAAATGCATTTTTCCATCGATAACATGACATCATCGCGCCAAGTGCGTGCTCTTTCAGTCAATTAGTGGGCATATATCAGTGGTGTCCAAAGTGTGGCACGGGGGCCATTTGCGGCCCGCAGCTAATGTTTAACCGGCCCGCAGCACATCATTCTAAAAATACTAAAACATCTTTTAAATAACAGAGCAAATAGGTGAAATGCAATCAGAAAAAGTTGCATTGTTGAATCTAACAAGACTTTTTTTTTAAATAATTTATATAAAAAAAATATAATGAATCAAAATCAATGTTGCTATGAATTATTGACTGATTTTAGGACAAAAAGGACATAAATACAAATAAAAAAACCTGAAAAATATGAAAATTATTTTTTTTAAAATACATACTAATTATATACTAATACTAATTATTATCTTGATTGTTATTATGCATATACTAAACTAATTACATTATATTTTATCTGAAGCTGATATACAGATTTAAGTGTTGATTGTAAAAAAATAAAATAAAAAAAGCAACAAAAAAAAAAGCATGACCTTTTTGAGTGGGGCACTTTTGGATCCCCAAGAACTTTATTGGAATTAAAAAATCAATTTTGCTATTAATTATTGACCTATTTAGGGATCCAATTACTTCACATCAAATATTCCACTTTGAAAATATTTTTGGGAAAAATAATGTATATTTTATATTTTTGCCCCAAAAAATAGGATTTTGACAAAAAGCTCATAAAATATAAAATATATATATATATCTATATAGATATATATAGATATATATATATATTAGGGCTGGGCAACGATTAAAAATTTTAATCATAGTTAATCGCACTATTTCTCTGATTAATCACGATTAACTGCATTGTATACGCAAAACCCAATAATGAATTAAAAAGTAGTGTGTAGTGCACCTTTATTGGAATATTCTCCCATATGAACAAAAGCGCCAAAACATTTGTTGTGCAAACACAATTTAAATCAGTACTTGTTCAACAGTAGCAGTTAAATAGCATATTTTATGAAAATCAACTCAACAAATGTCAATACAAACATTCAAGTTTATTGCCACTGCCAGGGTATTTAAGTTATCCTGTTTGTTATGGAAAATAAATATAATCTACATACAAATCCCTGAGCCACAATCATAACATCCGAACAGGCAATTTCTGAGGTAACAGCAGAAACATTTTCCTCTAATTTTCCTTTCCATAATGCCTCTCCTCTGTTTTCATTATAGACAGAACATGTGAATGCAGCACCCACCTTTCATCAATATAATGCACTGTAACTCTGAGGTAATTATGCTTACCGATTGATGTCCAGTAGTCCCCACTGAGAGCAACTACAGCTGCACGTTGTAAACTTGTCACTTTTACAGTCCTCTCCTTTTCATACAACTCGTGTATTCTTGGTGCGTCTCGATGGCGGCTCATACGTGCTGTCACTTAAGTGACAGAGAGGGTGTTGCGATGGCGGGCGTCTTCCACAACACTAATGGGCCTACAGTCTGTAACTATCCACTTCGCTATGGCATTTGTTAGCTTCTCTTGCTCTGGTTTATCTATATTTCTCCCGCACGCTGCATTTAACGTAGTCTGCCGAAGCCTGGCTCCACTTTCTGCTTTGTTGAATGGTTTGCTCGCATCAACAGTGTGCTTCGCGTTAAGGTGATATTTTAGACTGGAAGTACTCCTGTGATAAGAAAATTCAGCTTGGCAGTGGCTACAAACCACTTTCATACTTGCTTCTGTCAATTAGAAGTACTTTATAATGAAAATGACCCTGTAAAAGTTCTGTTGAGTTACCCTTCTTCTCCATACTTGTTTTGTTTTCTTCCGCGTTCTCTTTCCTTTTCCGCAGGAGCCAGCAATAGGCGTTAACAAAATAAAAGCATGTAAAAAAAACATACGCAATAACGCGCGATAAAATATTTGTCGGCGTTAATAGATTGATGGGTTAACTCAAAATTAACGCATTAACTTGCCCACCCCTTATATATATATATATATATATATATATATATATATATATATATATATATATATATATATATATATATATATATATATATATATATATATATATATATATATATATATATATATATTTGAAGTTGATCGAACTTCAAATATGAAGTTGAATTAGAGATTCAAGCGTTTAATAAAAAATAAATAATATATGACTTTTTTAAGACTGAAACCCTTCTGGGTCCCTAGGACCTAAATTGAGGGAGGCCCAATGGTTAAAAAAAAAAGTGTATATTGTATAGGTTGCATGAACTGTTTATGTTCAAAATTGTTAGAAATGTCACATCCTAAATGTTTAAATAGTCAGTTTACTGTACTGTGCCAACTGTACTACTATATGAGTACGTATTTTCTATCGTTTCATTGAAAATAAAACAGCAAAGTCCATTTGGCTGTTTTAATTATGAGACACAATTGTGTCAAAGTCATGATTTTTTTATTTCATGCTTGAAATAAGAAAGTATTACTTTAAAAAAGTAGTTTTATACTTGTGAGTGTTGATGACACAGCTTTGCAACAGTTGATATTCTAGTTTTAAGCATGTTTTACTCAATATAGGTCATCAAATCTCAGCAACAAGCTGTAATATCTTACTGAGATCATTTAGGACCAAAACAGGTAAAACAAGTAAAAGACTCTAACATAAAATCTGCTTAGTGAGAAGAATGATCTTATCAGACAGAAAATAAACAAATATCACCCTTATTTGAGATATTTCATCTTACTTAGATTTCAGTTTTTGCAGTGTAGAATCTTTAAAACAATTAGCTCACAACAGACATGATGTACAGTAAATGCAAATAACCCCTCTATCGTTGAACATTGGCCGCCATAAAACTGTTCAACACCGTATAGGTCAGGTTTAAAGGCACACTCACACTCATAGGCGCCGATCAATGCCGAGCACCCACGTGGGATTGATGGCAACTTACAATCTTTAGAATGATTTTTGAAAAATCAATCTTGTTAATTTTGTGGCGAGTTTGGTCCGTTTTACATAATTAAAAAGTCACAAATCATATAGTCTGTAATTAACAAAGCCTAACCAAGATTTCATTGTGCCCGATAATGAACTAAAGTCACAATCATCTTGACTTTGAACCAGCGAATGAAGGGCATACTTACTCAACAGCCATACATGTCACACTAAGGGTGGCAGTATGAACAACGCCAACACTGTCATAAACATGTGCCATATAGTGAAACCACACTAAACAACAACGACAAACACATTTTGGAAGAATAATTGCACTGCAACACAACATAAACAATACAGAACAAATTCCCAGAATTCCCTGCAGCTCCAACTCTTCCGGGACGCTACTATATAAACAAACGCCATTGGTGGATCTACACCTAACATCCACTGTAATGATACCACTATGATTACATCGATATTTTTTAACATCACATCTTCTTTCGTTTTTTTATTTTTTATATTATGTTTATAAACTCAGGAAATATGTCCCTGGACACATGAGGACTTTGAATATGACCAATGTATGATCCTGTACCTACTTGGTATCGGATTGATACCCAAATTTGTGGTATTATCCAAAACTAATGTAAAGTATCAAACAACAGAAGAATAAGTGATTATTACATTTGAACAGAAGTGTAGATAGAACATGTTGAAAGAGAAAGTAAGCAGA